>NC_072489.1:25363500-25675750 GCF_027574615.1 Eptesicus fuscus
AGTTCTATGTGCTTTAACACATGGCAAGCACTGATCTGTTCTTCCTATAGTTTTCTCTTTTCCAAAATGTCATAGAAATTGAATCCTACAGTATGAAATCTTTTGAGACTGCTTCTTTCACTCAGCATAACAACCTTTGAGATCAATCCATGTTGCCACACGTGTCAATAGCTTGTTCCTTTTTATCGCTGAGTAGTATACCATAGTATGAATGTGTCGCCAAGTTGGTTTATCCATTCATCCATTGAAGAAAACTGAGTTGTTTCCAGTTGGAGTGTTTACAAACAGAGCTGTTAGAAACATTCACGTACAGGATTTTCTGTGAGCATACATCTTCCATTCTCCACAGTACATACCTAGGAGAGGGATCGCTGAGTCATACGGTAAGTGAATATTTAATTATGTAAAAACTGCCCAACTGCTTTCCAGAGTAGCTGTAACATTTCGCATTCCCACCAGTAATTTATGAGAGTCCCAGTTGTTTCTCATCTTCACTAACACTTAGCATATCACTGTTAATTAATTTATTATTGCCATTCTAATATGTATTTAGTAGTTTCTCAGCATGTTTTAAATGTTCATTTTCCTAATGACTAGTGATGTTGAACATCTTTTCAGGTGCTAATTTACCATATGTATATCCTTTTTGGTTAAGTATGTGTTTAAGTTTTTGCCCATTTTTTAAATTAGGTTGTTTGTTTCCTTACCATTGAGTTTTGAGAATTCTTGTACTTTCTGGATACAAGTCTTTCATCAGATATGTGGTTTGAAAATATCTTCTTCCAATTTGTAGCTTGTGTTTTCATTCTTTTTACTGTCTTGCACACACACAAAAGTTTTAAATTTGATCAAGTCCATTGGTCAGTTTTTTCTTCTATGGATTGTGGTTTTGCTGTTATGTCTATGAGCTCTTTGCCTAATACCAGGTCATGAAGAATTTCTTCTACGTTTTCTTCCAAAACTTTCATAGTTCCATATTTAAAAGTATAATCCATTTTGACTTAGTTTTGTATAAGGTGTGAGGGTCAGCTTGACATTCCTTTTAAAATTCTAACACATTAAATATCAATAGAGTAACCTACAAGCTCCTAAATAATTTTAGTGTGAAGGATCTTGAGTCCAAAAACTTTGAGAACCACTGTACTGTATCATTAAACCAAGGCCTTTTCTTTTCTTTTGTTGTGTTGTTGTTTGTTTGTTTGTTTTGTGTTTTTTTTGTTAATCCTCACCTGAGGATTTTTCCATTAGAGAATGGAAGGGAGGGGGAGATACAGAGAGAGAAACATCGACGAGAGACACATCCATTGGTTGCCTCCCACATGTGCCCTGACCAGCTAGGGCCCAAGGCTTTTTCATTTTCATTTTCCTTGACCTCTTAGTAGCATTTGGTAATGAATAGCTCTACCCTGAAATGAAACTCTTCCTCTTATTAAGAACTGTGAAGAGTCTGAGATTTTACTCTACTTTCAAACTTACCAGTTGCCACAGGTTTGTGGACAGTGGCAAAGGACACAGGACTCTTCGTCATTGACAAAGGATGGTTTACAGCAATAGCTGTAGTCAAAGTATCAGCTTTTGTGTTGGTTCCTTAATACCCACTTCCCAAAAGGAGATGGGAAGAGGGCTAGATAATACCTGCATATACAGTAGGGTGCATTATAGGAGAAGGCCCCTGAATGTAGGGAACTCAAATCTTTAACACCCGTCAGTAAGCATGCCTGCCCTTTGTTCCCGGAGAAAGACACTCGCTCTGTCTTCAAGGCTGTTTGTTCACTAAACAAATAAACATCCTTCAAAAACAGTCCAGAACAAAGGCAGTCAGTGGCTGTGCTCACAAGATGTGCAGATATTCAAGAGATCCTTGGAGAAGAACACCTACCCAACACCTAACACCGCCGTATTCCTTTGCTTTGTTCAATTTCCCTTCCTCCTTATTCAATCTCCCTACCAGAAAAATGTTGGAAATATATATACTTAGATGTAGTCTGGGTCCAGGTCTTCTTTCTCTGCAAAACATTCCTTGAAGAAATCATTTTCCCTGGGAATTACAATGTTCACCTGTTAGCCCATGGCTACATTCTACAGTTTGGTTCCAAATATTCCTTTAGACTCCAGTCCCCTGTTGCCAATTTATATGTCTCAGAGTCAGCTCAAGCTCAATGGAATTGCACAGCCCATTTGGCTTATGTGTAAGAAAACATCTTAGTTGACACAGGGGAATTTAACACTCCCCAACTGTGGCTAACTTTTCCCGAATATCTATTCTTCCTTTCTTCTTGATAATAAACTGCTAAATTGCTGGGTACAGAATAAAGGCACCATTTCCTTGCTTTCCTTATAGCCAGGTGCAGCCACATGACCAAGTTCAAACCACTAGGATATGGGTATTAGTGATGTGTGAAACTTCAGGCCATGCCCTTCCTTATAACACCATGTAGTACCCAGTCACAGATCATTGCTGAGGAGAGAAATACTCAGCTGTGTGAATAGAGTCCAAATGACAATAAACACATAAGTCTAATATTAGAGGGGTTACGGGGGGCGGGGAGGATGAAAACAGCAAAACACAGCATAGTCACCTCAATTTTCCCTGGATTTTAAAAATGTTCTTTGTAGTGGTTAAAATGTGATAAATGTTGGGAACACAAAACACATCATCTGGGGATGTTAGCTACATATATTGTAAAACCAAAGTAATAGTCCAATTGGTTCCATAAGAGTCTGAAATTTTCATCCAGATAGAGGCTACAGATGAAAATAAAATTGTCAGCTTTTAGAAAGACCACGGGCAACCATACCAGCTAGTGCCCTAACCATTCTTGCCAGGCATTTGTGCCTATGGTGTACACCAAAGGACTCAGGCAAGGGGAGGAAAAGGCCACCATTGGTCCTGGCTGGTTTGGCCACCCCCTTTCTTTCAAGCCTCCCTCAGATACCTGTTTTTCAAGGCACCTTTTCGTGTGCCCAATCACTGTTCCTGTTCCACATTAGTGTGTTTGCTAACAGGATAGCTACAGAGTGAGTAAAAAGGTTTCACTCTATAGGCACATAGCTACCTATCAGAGGTCCAAAAAAGTCAGGTGAAACAGAATGGTAATGTGGATCCACAAGATGAAGCTTTAACTGGTCACTGGTGAAATGAGAAAAATGAAGACAATGCAGTGAGCATTTCATGAAGCTAAATTTGCTAGATTTCAAGGATTATCCTTGTATCAGTTGGGATCCCAATAGGAAATAAGTGGAATGATCATCCAAGAAAGGTTTACAAAGGGACTAATGACAAAGGTGTTGGTGAGATGTAAAACAACCATATGAGACAGATAGTATAGCTAGTAGCAGTTCAGCTACCACCACTCCTAAGCCAAAGGGTCAAAAGTGAGAGGGGATGGTTACCAGGATCAGAACAGATCTTTCTACTAGTGGCAGTGACTCTTCCTTAGAGGGACACCATCAGCCTGGAGGAACCTCACAGGAAAGAACAGGGAATAAATACCTGCCTTCACTCTCCTCCCTCTCATCTCTATGGCTGAACCCCACTGGAAGCCACAGGGCCCAGGAGTTCTGTTAATGGAGCCTACACAGGTCAGCCTTCCAGGGCAGAGCAGAGAGAAGGGATCCACATTGATCTGGAGGGGCCCTCTGCACCCTCTTTCCATTTAAGACCTTATCTCTCCTCCTTTTTATCTGGTGTTATCATTTTTTCCCTCTGAAATGAGGATGGCAATAGATGTTAGTAGTTATTGTTTTTCTAATATCCTTACTAAGCAAAATAAAATAATATCAACACTAAGTTGGTCCCTGACCTGGGAATTGCTGTTATTGTCTGTGGCATAATGTTAAATCTTTGCTAGGCATCAGTATTGGATGCTGAATTGCACAAATCTGCCTTCTACAGTAAACACCTGAATTACAGAGACTTTTTAGAGGCAAGTAGCTTTAACTTCTACTTCTCTTATATTTCCCAGAGAGCCATGGACCATGCTGGGCCTAAAGCATGCAACAAATACTTATTTTAATTGTACACGGTCTCTGGATGTATCATGCTGGGAGAAAATAAGGGACACTGAGAAAGCACTGGCTTCTGATTCTGATGGGCCCAGGCTCAAATGCAGCTCTACCATGTTTAATGCCCCTGAGACATCATCTTGCCAAAGTCTCATCTTACACAAAGGGGGAAATAGTATAAAAGAACCCATCTCATAGGGTAGTTCAGATGTTGAAGTTGTTATAGTACACTTGTCAGCACAGGTAGGCATCCAAGAAACAATGGCTATTACTAATATTACATAATATCACCTGACCTGAAAATCAAGGAATAAGAGTGAGTGGTATTCTGATGACACCTATGAGTAACTGTGAATTCCTATCTCTTTCTTTAAAAAATAAATCTTGATTTTAAAGAGAGGGGGGGAGAGAGAGAGAGAGAGAGAGAGAGAGAGAGAGAGAGAGAGAGAGAGAAAGAGAGAGAGAGACATCAATTTGTTGCTTTCTGCATGCACCCGGACAGAGGATTGAATCTGCAACCTAGGTATGTGCCCTGTCCAGGAATTGAACCCACCGCCTTTTGATGTACGGGACAATGTTCCAACCAACTGAGCCACACCAGCCAGGGCAACCTACCTCTTTTCTGTCTGGGAACAATAATATTCCTGTAGCTCCTGCTGGGTACCTCGAAAGGAAAGTTGTGCCAAAAGCAATCAGGAATGTCTGGGTTTCTGAGTCATTCTCCTCAGCTCTCAAGGATACAGCGGCAGAAACTCTGAGATGCTTTAATTTACTCAGACACTAATCTATGAATTTAACAGACATTACTTTACCTAATCCCTGCAAGGACTTGCTGAGTGTTCTTAGGCCCATTTTAGAGAGGAGAAAACTGAAGTGGAACCAGAAGCCAACATTGCTTGCATCATTATCTTTCTGGGAAATTGGTCTCTTAAGCCCTTTCAGTAGTAACACTTGACCCCACTGCCACCCAGGGACACAGAACATTCCCCTAATTCCCTCCAATTTCCTGGGGTGCATGGGATTTAAAGTCATTTTGCAACAAAAGGAGTTTTAATTTTTTTAGCTTGTATTGTGTTTTTGTCCCAAAGTAAAGACTACAGAAATCAGCATTCATGAGCCAGTAAAAAATGTGAAGAATTTTCTGTTGTCTGAGTGATGAAGATATCCTCTCAAGTATGCACTGAGGTTTAATTTGACTCCCTTAACATGATCAAATGGATTTGCCATGGAGGCTCATTAGCGTATTGGGTTCCAATTTCCCAAGCCAGCCCCTTCTCTTCCAACCTTTCCCCCACCCCCACCAGCCATTTGGGTGAAGCTTGTGACTCAGTGGATTTTGGAAATCCATCCTGGCACAAGGAGAGGGAGTGAGCAAACAGAAGACTGCTCTGAGGCGCGATTTGTCAAATGTAATGCAATCATCCTTCTTGATATCGCCGAAGGCATTTGCGTATCAAACAAGTAATTCAAAAATCCTAAATATTTTATGTTCCTAAATACATTTTTAATACACGCTAATCTAAAACCTGTTAGGCTGCAGCTTGCTCCCCAGACCAGAAGGCCATATCTAAAGAAAGCACCAGAACCCTAGCAGGTTTGGCTCAGTGGATAGAGCGTTGGCCTGCCGACTGAAGGGTCCCAGGTTTGATTCTGGTCAAGGGCTCAATCCCTAGTAGGGGGCATGCAAGAGGCAGCCAATCAATGATTCTCTCTTATCATTGATGTTTCTATCTCTAGCTCCCTCTCCCTTCCTCTCTGAAATCAATAAAAATATATTAAAAAAGAAAAAAAAGAAAGCACCAGAAACAGATTCTCATTAATTTCCAGTTCCATTTCTTTCTTTTTGGGTTTACCATGCATGTACCTTTTCTGCTCCCTAAAATTAAAACCAATTTACACAGAAAGCGAAAAAATACATCTCAGAGTCCTAGATATTTTCTCTCTAGATAGGCAAGCATTTGCTATGTATAGAAATGCCTTAAGTCAATGGTTGAACCTGCCCACCTTCCTTTGACTCAATGAATATGGTGTTAACACTACAATCTGTGGGGGTTTTTTTTAACTACTTTTAGGTTGCTATAATAAAAACCTATACACTTAGCTCTGGCTATTAAAACATAAGTAAAAAACGATTAATGAGACCCATTCTGGTGTTTAAACTCAGTTATCGATAAGAACATTCTATAAAAGCAAAAACAGTAACACAAAGTCCCAAAGTCAACCACCACCCAACCCAGATGTTCTAATATGCTGATTGATGCCCAACCATTACTTTCACATGCCCTGATCTTTTTTTTTTTTTTTACCTAGTTTTACAAGCATATGACACTCTGTCCAGATATGCAGTCCAGCAGGGCCCACATTCCACAAAGACCCTAAAAGGAAGAAGAAAACTTTTGCCCTATTGGTATATGAAAATCATGGTGGAAGCTCTCTGAATTCTTCAAGGTTATTGGTGATCTGGCACCGTGTCTTGATCTACTGCTGTCATTAATAGAAGAACAATATTCACAGAGAATCACTGAAAGTCTCATGCCTATTTAGAACACTTTAAAGTAGAAATCAAGTAAATCTTCTCATTTTGTGTAGCCTCTATTTAAACATAAACATATGATTTAGACATGCTCCTTCTTGTTAAACCTTTTTTTGTTTTGCTCCGTTCGCTTAGCACAGTTCACATTATTATCCTCACATGTACAATGGCAGAGAAATAATTTGAGACACACAGCTTTATTTAATAATGTAATTATCCTATATTGGATTACTTAAAGGGGCTTTGTATTTTTAAGTTCTAGTTTTCCTACACTGGTGATATGCTCTGTCGCGGTAAATGATTCAGGCTTCAATCAAAAGCCCTAAATTCAATTTAGAAAAATACTGAGTATTTATGAATAAGTCAGGATTAATGCAAGAGCCAATTTGCAACCACAGTTGGTGACCTTTCTATTCCTATTCAAAGACTGTGGTGTGGAGGCCAACACAGAGGACAGACCCAAGATTCCAACTCTTTTGCCACCTCAGGGAGGTTGCATGAACCACAGCACAAAGCCTCAGCTCCCCTCAAGGGAAGCTTTTTACAGGCAGGGCTGAAACTTGCATTGCCCTCCATGCCTTCGACCAGAGATCGAACCCACAACCTTAGCATATGAGAAAACGCTCTAACCAACTGAGCAACCTGGCCAGGGCTGCTACCTGGCATTCTAAAATAACGTTGCAGGAGAAAATATAGAAGGAGTCATCCCTGCCACCTTTAAGGGAGCATTCATAAGCTGAGCTTCATCCAATGTTGTTGTCAAGAGGGATTTTGTTCTAGCTTTTCCCTAACTCAACTCCATCTGATCCAATTGACTCTGCTCTGTGCCAGGACCACCCATGGAGAGATAAGGATGAATAAGATACTGGTACTGCCCTTCAGAAACACACAGGGCCCAGGGTCTCCTGTTCCTTGCCTAGAATATGAAGGTAACTCTTATCCTAGACCTTTGTCAGAAAATCCATTCACTCTTTCTTTCTCAGTGTTCTGAGCATCTACTCTGAGCTGGGCCAGGCACGAGGAACAGCTGGGGAAGAAGCCCCTGACTCATGGGCACCAGTATAGTAAACAACACACAATAGCCCTCAGCTAAATGTGATTTATATAATGAAGACTAAGAGTCATAAGTGATTTCATTCATTCAAAAACTATTTATTGAGCACTAACTATATATCAGGCATTGGGGTTATAGTCAAGAATAAAACAGACAAATTCCTGCAAATTCCTATTCCCTGACATATGCACAAGGTTGAAGGGTGGCTAGGGGATTCTAATCTCCTGTTGATACATTCATTAGAAACACAAACGGGGACACCAATCCCTTTCATCTAGATGTTTAGGTCTTCTTTACTTGGATATATGGAAAATTGATACAATGCCTCTCCTCAACCTCTGAGCATGAAACATACCAATTTTCTTATGCATTAAGAGCCTATTTAATCATACCCCGTCCATGATCCTCCTTTCCCTTCTCTCTGAAGACTCATCATCACACCAGACACAATACCCTTTCCACAAAACTCTCCAAATTCACTTATCAACACATTAAGCTTTAAAAGGACTCAATATAGCTTGTTGATATGCTCTAATACTAACAAATCTTTAAAAGATTAAGGCAATCTGCTGGCTACTATGTATGTCACCTATAATCATATGCCCAGAAGAATGGGTGTTTGGAAGGAACCACCCACAGAGAATGCATAATAATAGCAAAGGGAGGGGAAAAAAAAGCAAGACAGGATAAGAAAAATATCTTTCAACCCTCATCAGATGAGCTTTATTCTAAAGTGATTGGTCCCATTGATGATGGTAGTAGGCAAATGCTAAGATGAGCTCAATGATCCCCACCTCCTTGTAGTTGAATCCCTTCCCCTTGAGTATGGGATGGCCATAGTGTCTTACTTCTAACAAACAGAAAGAGGCAAAAGTGGTGGGATGTCACTTCTGAGGTTAGGTTATAAAAGGACTGTGGCTTCTGTTTCCCTCTCACATTCTGAGGGAAGTCAGCAGCCATGTTGGAAGCTGGCCTATGGAGAAGCCCATGTCACATTGCAAGAGGCTGAAGGAAGCCTAAGCCAGCAAGGAATGAGGACCTCAGTCCAACAGCCTGCGAGGACCTTTGGCCTGCCAACAGGCAGGTGAGTGAGCTTGGAAGTAAATTCTCCCCAACAGAGCTTTGAGAGATCCTGAGCCAGGGGCACCCAGCTAAACCTTCCCCAGACTCTTGACCCACACAAATGGTGAATAATCAATGGTGTTTTAAGGTACAAAGTTTGGGGTAACTTTTATACAACAATAGATAGCTTAATACACCAATCTTTAACATGGCATATATTTACATATGTTTGTGTGACAATGAAATAGTCTGTGAAACAAGGTGCTAAATACTAGTTTCAGCTATGCCTGGAAATTAACTTCTGCTAAGAGGTTGACAGGTCATGGGAAAAATGTTGTATGCAATGGACTAAATCCTGAAACAACTGCCTATACAAGTGATCTTTTCTTTTTGGGGACATTCACAGAGATTTCCAAGAATATTATTTAATAAAATGAGCATAGTTTTCAGAATTGGAGAGGCAAAATAAAATAGAATCTTACTAAATAAGGCTAACTTTATGTTTTATCTCCTCTAAGCAACTAGAGGGAGAGGGACTAATCTTATTCATCTTTTTATCACTCCCATAGTTCCTTGTATATACTAATAAATATTGATTGAATTGAACTGGAAGTTTATAGTAAAAAAATCCTATATTTAGAAATAGAAATGTTACAATTTTCAAAAGCCCCAAAAGCCTCATCTCTCTTTTCCTCCTCCCACCTTTACAATACCCATCTTTTAAAGACCCTTGACATAGCTGACCACTTAGAACTCTGTTGCCTATAAGCACAATCTACAGGTTTTGTAGACACACATCCTCCAACCTCACGGCCAAGATCCAGGTAAAGGCTTCTCTTTGCTTAAAAATCAAGGGGCATGTGGAGGGGGAGGACAAGCAGAAAACAGCCTTTAAAAATTAAGACCAAAAAATATTAAGGCAACTAAAATATCTCAATATTCTGACATGCTGAGAATGTTTTCACTCCATTACTTCAAGGGGTCATTTAAGGAATCTGGGGGTCAGGAGTGATTTGCACACCTGCTTAGCTGTCTATTGAATTACTGATCTGGTAACATCAAAAATGTGGAGTGAGAAACAGGACCTATACAGTAAAGAAAACACACACACACACACACACACACACACACACACACACACACAAACAAAACAAAACAGAGCCTGTTGGTAATTTTTAAAAGACACTGGCATTTACGTGATTCATACAATTTGCATTAGGAAAACCATCTTTAGCCTTTTTACTAGAATCTTCTTTATGCCTGCCCAGATAGTTGGGGTGCATACTTACAACCCATTGCATTGCTGCTGAACACACATTCAGCAGCCAGGAGCACAGAACACAATATTATGGAGAATATTCACAAGAAACAGAACGGAACAGGTTATTTCACTTAAGATATACAGAATTCAATTATTTTCTATATTTATAACCCATGTACACCAGAATTGAGAATAATCTGGCAAAGAGACTGAGTATTAGAGCAGTATTTTCATCTGAATTCTAGTAATCTGATATACACTGTGGGATTAACCCAAAGCAAAAGGATTTAATGGCCCAGCAGGCAGTCTATTTTGAGATCCTTCTTCTAAGATCCCCCCAGCCATTTTGGCTGGGACCCTTCCATTTACATCCTTTAGCTGATGCATTTTGCTTTTGTAAAAGATCCCGATGTCATACATCTTAAAGGAGCTGGTCTCTAATACACTCCCTGCCACCACCACCAACAGAAGAGGAGAAGAAGGAGATGACAAGGGGGTGAAACAAATGCTCAAGTTAGGAGTGCTCTGAAGAAGAGGAAATAGGAGAGGTTTCTTAAAAATGAAGAGAAAATGAGGGTGTTTAAAGTAAGTGTGTACAATCACCGGCTCAACAACAGGTTTCCTGGAAGTTGCATCATGAGAGGGGAGGAAACTGGGGAGCACCAGGTTGAAGTTCTTTGGCATACTGATATCAAACAACTGAAATGCAGATTTTTGTCTCCCGACTCCATCCTTCTCCCACCTCATTTTATTTTGTTGTGGCTGATAGAAGAGATGCCCCCTTAAAGATCCTTTAAGATCTAAATGGAACCCAACACAATGGGTTTGAGGGTGACTCCTTCACAGTGACTGAAACCTCCAACATAAATAAAAAAATTCCCGGAGAACCAGGAAGCTTAACTTCACTTAAATTAATAGTTTAGTTAGTTATTGTTTTTCAAATAATAGTTAGTAGTCCAGTGACTCACCCAATAAATTACTTGTTATGCACTATAAAAGTCTAAGACCATGAGAGGCTTCAATGGGCCCGTAAAGTTAGGATTAGGGTCGATAACTAGCATCAGCTAAAGACCTGGGGTAAACCAGGCCGTGGTTTGGTGCTCTATGCTCATGTAAATCTCACTTGATATTCACAGTCCTGCAAGCTTAACCCATTTCACAAATAAGAAAACTGAGACTCCAGAGAAATGAAGTTGACCAAGATGATGTAGAGCTACTAACCGGTGGAGTCAATAGTCACACTTGGTTCTACCAAGCTTCAAGACTAAGAGTTTATATTCTAATTAGAAAGAGAAAAGACACGTTAAATTATTAATCAGCACTACCTTTAGATTCGAGCCCAATCTTCTAAACCTGACCTGCTGGATTCCTTGAGGTCTGGTCTCAGTCTTATTTTCCACTAGACCTGTGCTCTCTTGCTGAATGCAGGCCGCATCCCCAGTATTATGTCCTTCCTTCCTATTTGCCTATGGCTTCTTCTGCCTAGGATTTCCCCCTCTCTCACCCTCATTCCTCAAAAATCTCCACCCATGAAAGTCCTAGTTGGTTTCGAGGGCCTGCTCACAAGCTCCCCTTCTCTGGGACACCTTCAGCATGGCTACAAGCCACCTTCCTACTCACACACTCGTTTCTTTCTACATTTCAATCTCTGGACTCTCCTCCCTGAGGCCCACCTGAGGGCCCTAGGACAGAAACCAGCTTTCCTGGCACATCCTTTCTTTCTGTCCCTCCAAACTCTAGAACTCGGACTGGACAGAATTGTGAAGCGCTTCATCTGCCTGGCTGCCCCTTCTCTTTTCTTTGCTGCCCCTTCAGGACCAACAGGCTCCTGTTGCTCTATTTACAGAAAAAGGCCAGATAATGAGGAAATTTTAAAACTGTAATAATCCAAAGCTTTGCACTCAAAACTGTAAGGTGGCCTGTGGGCCACATCTAGACTGAAGACATGTTTTGTTTGACCCACCAAGTGGTGTGTTGTTGTTTATCTAACTGGATTGAATTGCCAACTAAATTCACACAAAAATATGGATTTCTGGCACTTCTCTGGGAAAATGGAAAGATTTGGCAATTCTGGATGACATTCCTGGCCATATTATCTCATAGTATTATTGCTATGAGAAATAAATAAAAGGTCACATATGAAGCTATTTTTAGACCAGAGGTCAGGCAATCATTTTCTGTGAAGAGCCAGAATGTTAGGCTCTGTGTGTCTGTTGCTATTATAGTGTGAAGGTGGCCAGAGACAAATTGTGAACAACTGGGCCTGGCTGTGTGCTAATAAAACTTTATTTACAAAACAGGCAGCAGGCCAGATTTGGCCTAAAGGCCTTGCTGACTTCTATTTTCTACCATCTCCACAGCCAGACAATGTCAATCAGCTCTGAAGATGCTATCTAGGTGTCTTGATGACATCTAGGTACAACCAGTGGGCACCAGAAGGCATCTGTAGTCTGTTTACCGGATTCACCATGATTAGGCTCAGCCCAGAAATCATGCTGAAGGGAGACTGCTCCCACTTCCACGTCTTGCCAAAGGACCTCTTCCCAATCTTCACCAGAATGTCTTTAGACCCAAGTTCAAACAGTATTTCTTCTAGAATGCCTCCACAGACCTTCCCAACAAGATCAGACACCCCATCATAGGTCTCTGTATTTTCTCTTCATCACAATGACCACATCACAAAAACCAGCCATTTATTTGTGATAGTTTCATTAATCGTGTGTGCTCCCCACCCAAAGGCAGCTCCATGAAGGCAGGGTCTGCCTGGTTTCCCACCTCTGTCTCTGCACGCAGAAGGCACTCAGAAGGGGCTGGGCCTGAGAATCCTCTCTTGAAAAATGTGCAGGAGGCACCGTGTGCCTGCTGCGGGAGTCATGGGATTCAAAGAGCCCTTTTAAACATTTCATTACACAAGTGCACAGAATTCTTACTGATTTATCTGTGTATCAGTCAACTGCCAATGGGACTGCAAGTTCCTAGAGAGCAGGATAGGGGCTTCCAAGAACCAGATGCTGAATAAATAAAGAACTAAAAGAAGCCTGAGGGAGCTGGGTTCTAGTTCTAATCGTCACTCACTAGCTCTGAGCACATGTCCAACATTTAGTCTCTGCATCTATTAAATAAAGGGGGCTCAACCCATTCTCTTCCATCTCTCTGATCTTGTAAATCATGAGAGTCTATTAAAATGCCCAAGGCAAATTAGACAAGAGCATTTTTCTGAGAGACCACCGTGGCAAGTCTTCTTGATCATCTTTATTAACAATCTCTGGCCATTCATGCCTAAAAACAAATGTACCTGTGCAGATGGCAGAGCCACCAACTGCACCCATGAATACACCGACTTTCAAGCCAGGGTATCTCAGAGAATGTTGTCAGTAACCTTCCCTGCCTTGGTGCATGTCAGTGGTCTTCATTCTCCAATGCAAATTTCCAACCGGAACAAAGCCAGCCCAAGTTGGGTAGTCAGAGAAGAAAAACAACTAAACTGGGCCTGGCATTGAGGAAAGCCTGAGGACAAGGTAATGAATGACAAGATGTTTATTCTCTGATACAAGATCTGACTCGTTTCCTTTTTTTTTTTCCAATGGTACTCTGGGGCTGAGCTCAAACTAGATGATGGCAAGCAAAGCTCAGACCAAAGGGAAAAACAGTATTCTGTCAAAATGATTTCCATCTCCAGTGCTCCACTGGGGGGTTGGGACAGGTCTAGTGACCAATCACTGGATGGTAATTTGGCCTGTTATCTCTATAGCATGCAAGGCTTCCCTTATAGGGGCTAAATCAACCAAAAATCCAACAAACGCCCCCCTTCCCCCCCCACACACACTATATGTATACACATACACCCATTGTAATATATATCTGCATATACTTATTTAAAAACATATTCCTCCCTTAAAAAAAATACAGAATTAGCAAGTTTAAATTATTCGCACTTAGTTCTTCTTTGTCTCCAGTTATACAGTGTTCTTTTGTGCTGGTAAAACAACATGTGCTTTAATTAGCAAATATCTGTAAATAATTTACTTGCTTTTCAAATACCACAGAACAATGGGGTCAATTTTCACATACATTTACCCAGCATGCATCCTGGGTCTTAAGCCAGACTCTCCCATTGTTCAGTAACTATATCAAGCTGTCCCAAGTCTTCCTGGCCTCCTTGGTGGAGTGGAGGGGTGGGGGCAGGGGGCTGGAAACCCAAGTTCCAGTAGCAACATCCTATTTTGAAAGACCCCAGAAGACAAGCTAAAACAAACTCTTATGATCTCTAACCCTGGAGCCTTCTGCAAGGAATGTGGAAGCGTGCCAAGAGCAAAGGGCAGTGGAGTAATAATGTCTGTGGGATGTGGGCACTCTGAGGCCGCCCCCCCCAATGCCCCTCACCCTGGACAGTGTGAGCCCAAAAACACAAGGTGTAATGCGTGAGGCCTGTGACTCACAGAACCTCATCTAGACTTTGCAGGGTTAAAACTGGGCGCTGCGCATGCAGTGCAAAGAAAGATGTTAAATCAAATGAGAATGGCTGCTCCAGGACTGGAGGCACTATTATTTTGAATATGATTGAAAAGGCCAGAAAAAGCAATTCAAAAACATTTCAATTATGTATTTCCCAGAACTACATCTTTGAGCAACTAATGCAAATGTTACCACCACAATAAAACTTCTTCCCACATCAAAGCATATAAAACAGGTTGAACAGCATATACTTTATATATCATATGCATATTTTTGACTATTAATAAAAAATTCAAAATCTATGTATGCTTTACTCTCCTAAGCAGTACAATAATTATGATTAAGGGACAGGCAGCACAAAAAGAGCCAATTTATCTTACTCGTGCTCAGGAATACTATTGTGTAACTAAGCAACTAAAGACAAAATATGGTCTAATTAATTCACTCCTATGCTTATTTAAAAGACACAATTAGAACATTTTTATTTTCCAGCCTGCACAGTAGTTCAACATGCTTGAGGGTGTAGAAAGCAAAGCCTATTATTCTCAAAGACAAGAGTTTAATGTTTAGTGCCACTGATCGGGCTGGAACTCAACTGTGGGGAGGAGGGGGTGTGTTTCCCAGCTGGGCTGTACTTGGAGTCACGAGAGAGGAAAAAGGTAGGGGGAAAGATGTGTATGGGACCACTAGATTGACTAGCAACACGTTCCCTCTACCCCCTGTCTTCCTCACTACGGCACATGGGTGGAGATGGGACTGTGGGCTTGATGGTCACTTGGGCAAGGACACACAGCACTGTAGGACTTATTTATGCAGCCAAAAAGATTCAACAGAAAATTCATGTAATTAAACCACCCATCCTCGCCTGGGTGGTAAATGTCAAATCTCCATCTCTAACGCTGCTAACAGTGCATCTGATTTTAAAAGCAGAATTAATTTACGCAAGTATGTGCTGGGAGATTGATGCCATTAGCATGATTCTAAAGAACCATTTCAATAATCATCATCATCTGCACGTTTGAAATGTGTTGTCAATACAGACATTCACAGTCCAGGATGTGAGCCATGCTCTCCGAAGGCTAAGACCCTGGTTCTAATCTCCAGCAAGATGGAGAAGAACACAGTGTGGCTGCAAAAAGCGATCCTTGTGCGAGGGAGTTATATATGGAAACAGAGTTTTCAAGAAATGCTGGATCCATGACCACATTTATGAGAGGCGATTGAATCCTTAAACCAACAATCGATAAATTTGTTTTAAATTCCCTTAAAAGCCAAGCCAACGGGTAATCACTAGCTACAATATTATTCTGAGTAGAAGATGGCAAATATCCAACTACCCTGGCTATAAAAAAAAATGACAAGCAAATGCATTTGATTCGAGCAATTATATTCTGGATATTGGTTGAAACTAGACTTTGATAAATGAGCTTGAGTCATGTATCACTAGATGCCACTATGAACAATGGTATGCTTTATTAATAATTAATAACGAAGTATTTACATGTATGGACTCATGTACTTCATAAAAATAACATTTCCTTAGTATGTGCCTGACATTCTAAATGTCAAGAGAGGTTTTATTACTTACAATTTTGACTCACTATCAAACAGTTTAAGGCAATCAGTCTGAAGAACATGCTGGCTCCTAGGAACTGCCAACCAACACTCAGGTGAGGAGTGGCTCTTCTTCCCGGAAGTCTAGTCTTTTTATAGATTGCCAGCCCAAAGCCCTGACATTTTAGGGGCTGATGGCTGGAGATTGAAAAAGCACTCAAAAAAGAGAGAGAGACGCTGGCTTTAGCCTGATCATTCAGTCCCAAACATTTACTAATTTCTCTGGTATGCTCCTAAAAAACAACAAACACCTTCTCACTTTTTTTTTTTCACATCCCATGATGCAAAATGACTATGGATTTTAGAAAAGAAAGAAAAAAGGAAAGTGTGAGATGGGGTGCTGGAGCTGGCCCACATATGAATGACTGGTCATAGACCCCCTGCCAGAAAGAAATTGGACCAAACTTAAAGAAAGCAGGCTGTGGGAAAGAAGGCATTTTAATTATTTTGTTAGTCACTCAATAAATACTTAGTGAGTAGCACTGAATACTGAGGAGGGACCAAGAAGTAAAAAAGGTACAACCCTCTGCTTCTGAGAACAGCGCTACAGGGGAGAAGGCAAAGGGAAAGAACACAGACAAGAATTTACGCAATGCACAGTCCATGGGAGGTTAAAACCCACAGTGGAACTGTAAGCTCCCTGAGGGCATGGGTTTCTGTCTGTCTTGATCACTGCTGTATCCCAAGGGCCTAGAACAGGCTCTGGCACAAAGTAGGTGCTCTATAAATATGCATGGAATGAGTGAGACTTCACAGATGAAGATATCACTTCCTAGCCCTGGCCAGTTTGGCTCAATGGATAGAGCGTCAGCCTGCAAACTGAAAGGTCCCAGGTTCGAATCTGCTCAAGGGCGCATGCCTGGGTTTCGGGCTCGATCCCCAGTAGGGGGCATGCAGGAAGCAGCCAATCAATGATTCTCTCTCATCATTGATGTTTCTATCTCTCTCTTCCTCTCCCTTCCTCTCTGAAAAATGTATTAAAAAATGTATTAAAAAAAAAAAGATATCACTTCCTAGTATCCGGAAAGATCTTGAAAGGCTACAAATAGTGACTTTAGTTAATCTCCCACTTTAACTAGGGAATACAAAAAGTCTGACAGCTTTTCTGTGACCACTATCATCCATGGGGTTAGGCCAGTGGTCGGCAAACTCATTAGTCAACAGAGCCAAATATCAACAGTACAACGATTTAAATTTCTTTTGAGAGCCTAATTTTTTAAACTTAAACTTCTTCTAACGTCACTTCTTCAAAATAGACTTGCCCAGGCCGTGGTATTTTGTGGAAGAGCCACACTCAAGGGGCCAAAGAGCCGCAGGTGGCTCGCGAGCCGCAGTTTGCCGACCACGGGGCTAGGCTATGAGCTCTTTGAGGGCTGGGGACATTCTCCTTTATCTCTATATCCTATAGTCCAGCACATACTAGGTCTTCAACCACACCTGAGGAGCTAAATAAATTATTTTTCCAAAAACATGCAGACAGTGAGTCTTCTTTGGGATGCATACTGGTTGTATTATCAGCAGAATTCACCGATGTGTTATACAGCATCTTATATTGTTTTTACATTTTAAAAAACTCATCTCTCTATCAAGATTGATGAACTTCTTTAGAAAAAGGGCCACACCATGAATTGTTTTGCATCTGTCTCTGTACTTGGAGAGCACTGAGCATTCAACAAGTAGTTTTTTCTTAACTCGAGATAGATGATACCAACATTGGCTAGAGGTAGGATCTTCATCATACAAAATATAACTTCTTACTAGCCTACTGATTCTCAAATGTTAACATCCTAGACCCAATGTTGAAATACGGTTTTGTATTTGTAAATGTTTTCTGACATAGTAATGTTAAATTATTTCTTAAATTACTGGAATCTTGCTTCAAACTCAAGTAGGAAAGAGAAATAGGTACACAGTCACATTCCTTATTTTGGATGAACCCCATAGGTCAGCAAACTTTTTCTGTAAGGGACCAAATAGTAAGTATTTTCCACTGAGTAGGCCATATGGTCACTGTCACAACTACTCAACCCTGCCTCTGTAGTCTGAGAGCAGCTATAAACAATACATAAACAAACGAGTCTGACTATGTTCCAATAAAACTTTATTTACAAAAACAGAGAGTGGACCAGATTTGACCCTCAGGCATTATTAGTCTGCTAATGCTTGTCACTGTCCAATAAATTCTCTCCATATAACTCATTAGTTCTCACCCTAGTACTAAAGGCTCTACCTGTCAGAGAGTAAATATATTCCTTCTCTTAAGATCACTACTGAAAGTAAATAAAACCATTATAACTCCATCTATAATTTGCTGAGCTATCCTGTAGAAGTACTATGTTGCCAGGCTCTTTTCATTATTATTTCTAACTAGAGGTCTGGTGCATGAAAATTCGTGCACTCAGGGGGAGGGGTGTCCCTCAGCCTGGCACTCAGTCTCTTGCAGCCCGGGACCCCTCGGGGGATGTCCACCTGCTGCCTTAGGCCCGCTCCCTGGGGGATCAGGCTCAGCTGGCAATCAGACATCTCTTTGGCAGCTTGGGAGCCCTCAGGGGATGTCCGACTGCGGCTTAAGCCCGCTTCCCCCGGGGATCAGGCCTAAGCCGCAGTCGGACATCCTTAGTGCTGCAGAGGCTGGAGAGGCTCCCACCACTGCCGCTGCACTTGCAGCTGTCAGCCCGGCTTGTGGCTGAGCGAAGCTTCCCACTGTGGGAGTGCACTGATCACCGTCTACCCCCTGGTGGTCAGTGCCCATCATAGCCACCGGTCATTCTGCCTTAGGGTCAATTTGCATATTACCCTTTTATTATATAGGATTCTTTCAGCAAAGTAGAGATCATTGAATACATTTTCCAGATGAAGAAACTGAGGCTCAGACAAATTAAAGAAAATGTCCAAGGCTAATGAGGTCACTGAAGAGGCTCAGAAGTTTCTAAAAACTCAGCCATATGGATACAGACCAGAGACTGAATGACCATTCACATTTAGAGCAAGGCCAATCCAGCACCTCCTAGATTTCAGAATGTGTCTGCCTAACCCCAGTTGTGATACAATCAGTCAATATTTTTAAAAATCCTGCCCATCCAGTTGTCAGCATTCATCAATACTAAAATGTAAGTCCTTATGGAGCCTTTTATTTTGGTAACACAACTAAACCCACCATATAGGTGAAAGCCAACCTGATTTGGGGGGATCTGAATTGGCTACATAGTCCAGCAAACTAACCTAGATGCCATCCTTTCAGAGAAAAGTTTTCTTTAGGAGGGTCCATGGTAGTGATTTCAAACTTCAATGGGAACAATAACAGTAATGTTAATGAAAATAATAATGATATTATTGAAAAATCTACTATGTGCCAACCTCCATTGTAAGAACTTCACATGTATTAACTCATTTAAACCTTTCAAATAATCCTAAGAAGTAGGTACTATGTTCCCATTTTATAGAAGAGAAAACTGAGGCACAGGGAATTTAAAATTTGCCCAAGATCGCACAGCTAGAGTGAAACTGTTTAAAACACAGAATCCTGGACCCCAAGTCCAGAGGTTCTAATTGAGTAAATTTATTTTTTTTAATTTAGTTTTAGAGAGAGAGGAAGGGGGAGAGAGAGAGAGAGAGAGAGAGAGAGAGAGAGATCAATTTGTCCTACTTATTTATGGATCCATTGGTTGACCTTGTATGTACCCTGATGGGGAATCAAACCCACAACCTTGGCATATGGGGATGATGCTCTAACCAACTGAGTTACTCAGCCAGGGCTTTGAGTTAATTTCAATAGCTGGCTCCAGAGTATGCATTTTAAACTGTTTTTAACCCATGGTGAGGCTGAGAATCAAACCACTTTTAGAAATCCTGCCTGTGTGCCAGAATCTATAATGCCCAGATGTGCTTGATCTTGACTCCCGGACATCATTAGTTTACTCGTGTACACTCACTGTTGCAGATTACCAGCAAACCTTGCAGAATCCAGCCAGGGATGTCAGGCTGAAATCCATGCTTACACATCCACCTATTTTAAGAGGGTATATTGCCAATAGATCAAGCACTTGGCAATTTGAAAATGAATGTAATCAGAAGTTACCCAGTAACAGAACCAATTACCCGCCTACTTTGCCATTTTCCTCCTCTGAAGAGCTCCTGGCTGAATGTGGCAATTGTGGGTAATTACTGAAGACACTTAACTCTTGCATATGGCCTTGCTATTCACTTTCATGATCATTTAAAACATGATTAGGCCCAGGAAACTCCACATAGACATAAATATTATTATGTTTATTGTTTATAAATGAAGAATATTTAGAATAAAGGTCACCATAATCATAACTCTTTTCTATTTATTTAAGGATTTTACAGTGTATATAGTACTATTGCCGATACAGTGCCTCTTCGTACTCACAACTATCCACAGTCAACCTTATTATTGTTCCCATTTTGTTGCTGAAAAAACTGAGGCTCTGAGTGTTTATGATTATTCAATAATCATATAAATAGTAAGTTGCAGAATCAAGATGTGACTCTTTCTGGAAGTAAATGAAGGCAGCAATGTATATAAGCATGCAACTCATTATCATAATTATTAAAACTAATAATAAAGTGTTAATGGTTATTAATAATGTTATTAAAATGTAACTGTTCTTGTTATAGACCACTGGCTAGAATTAGCTGAACTTTATAGAATAAAAATGGTTCTGCCACCTAAACATCTGGTGACCTTTGGCAAAGCTAATTAACCAGTCATAGTTCAAAATGTTTAAGAAATTGTTCACATTAGTACACACTTCTCGAACATAATCTGATGTACTCAAGCTCCGGTTTCAAGGGTAGGTTTCCGTGGGAAAATAAACCAACCCTAAAGCTTTAAAAAGGCCTAGTTTCTAGCCTGGCAACCTTTGACAAACCATATAAACTCTGCAAGCTTTTGTCTACATCTGTAAAATGGGCATACAAAATCCTGCCTTCTCCAGCCTCACACAATTATTACAAAGGTCAGTAAGAAAACAGCCGTCAAAAAAGCCCTTTGCCGATCACAGCAAAGCACACAGGGATGCTATTTGTAATCTCTGCACAATGACAATTTTCCTGCTTTTAGAACTGACGTATTTACACCTCAAGAAATCATACAAAGACAGACTGGTTCTCTTAAGCCAAAAAAGCATACTGAGTCCTGGCTGTCCTTTCGAAATGGATGCTGATGTCAGCTCAATCAGGAAATTATTAACCTCCATTTGGTTACTTAAAATAAACTGTACTGGCTGATTAAATGTGCTGAACATTTTCTCCACGTAACAGTGCACATCACCAAGAAACCTTTCTCTTTCAGTTATACGTTGTAAATGGCAAATGCATCATTCAAAACTATTTAAAATCAATAATAAAAATCATTTCACTGTATATAAACAAGTTAATGGAGTAAGTGAAAACAAAGCAAATTTCTTAATGAGAGGGCCCTGTTGCCCCCTCTAGGTGCCAGCAGTAAGTGCTGGTTTCTGTAGGCTCTCCTCCAGAGGAGACGGCTGCTGCTGTTCTGCTAATGAATGACTAACTTAGGCCAGGGGGAAAATGACATCACCCGGGTGGAAAACCGATCTGCATTGGGAAACTTTCTACCTGCTTTACATTTGTCATAATTATTTTGCACAATGCAGCCTGCATTTGCATAATTTTGAGGCGTGTCATTATCTCAATTGAAAATTGTTTTAATATGGCTGAATAATTCACAATGACATCAGCCAAAGTCCTAATGAAATATACAAGTATAATCATACAGCTAATTACCAGCCATGTTAGCATTAAAAAACAAATCATGCATAATATTAGACGATGTATATGCAGCTGAGGATTATAAATAGAGCCATCTCCCTCCCTGAATCCCCTAGAGTTTACTTTTAAATGGCAAGATTAATTTTCTCAGGTATGGCTTATATAGCAGTAACAAAATACACAGATCATTACAATGGTTCCCTTTCATTTTCCCATAATGAACCATTTTTTTTTAAAACCGTGTATTTAAAAACACATCTATTCAATATCAGCAGTTCTAACAGATGCAACCTTCCGCTAAAATTATTGGCTTTTATTCTTAAATCAGAATTCACTGTTTAATTACACCAACAGAAATTAAAACCGGACCAAGTGGGGTCTTTAAGATTTTTTCCAATTTCAATTCAAAAAAAAAAAAAAGAAGTGACCACAAAATATCCCATAAAACACTGAATAATTTCCTTCTGGGTTTAGTCAGAAGTCTATTAGGCACCAGCTCTTTTCTGGATATTTAATCCTTCCCTTTTCCAGATCACAGGCCATGTTGAAGTAATAAATTTGAAAAGCAAATAAGAAATCAGGAGGGGGGGGGGGAAGAGGAGGAAGACAGCTGCGCAGGAAAGTTGGGTCGGGGGAGGGGGTCGAGCTAGACCTCGGGCGGGGGAAAGAGCTCAACCTGTTGGTAGGTTGCAGGATTTTTCACAGCATTTGCAAACAACACCTTTATAAAACTGCAAGCAGACGTGGGGAAACGTGAACATTTAAAACCCTAAGCTGGCCCTGGAGGGCGGGGAGCGGGGGGTGGGGGGGGGGGGGGGGAGAGGGGGAGGTGTTCTGGGAGGAGGGCGGGGCCTATTTCCGAAGAGGCCGATCTCGGAGGGCGAACGTTTTTGGACGAACTCCGGTAATTAACCGGCAACGACCACCGATGGGTAATTCGATCCCGGGGAGAGGGAGTGGACCGGCGATGCCCCAAGTGCCATCCACTCCATCAGACCACGGGATTCTGCAAGGACGGGCAGGCAGCTCCGAGCTCCGGGCGGAGTTGAGCGGGGAGCCATTCATTTAACAAAAAGGTCCTTACCCCTCCCTCGAAAGCTCGAGAGCCTGGCACAGCGCTGGCTGCCCTCAAAAGTCTCAGTTTGGTCACCCTGCTCGCTCTCGCTCGGGCGACACAAAGCCTTGCCAGGCGGCGCTGCGCCCTTCCTCCCCGCCGCACCGTGGGCACAGACTCGCCCCAAAAACAGTTCCCCCCCGCCCCCCGGTAGGTACCAGGGCGCTGAGGTCGGTCAGCGGACCAGGGGAGCTCGCAGAACTGCGGCCGAAAGGGAAAAAAATGACCGAGCCAAAGGGAGGCGACCGCCCCGGCGCCCGGTGACAGCGGGCTCACCTCGGCGTCCTCCCGGGAGCGCGGCGAGCGCCCCCGCGGCCTCCCAGAAACGTGCCGGGGAGGCTCGGCCCTCCCCACCCTCCCCGGGAGCGCCGTCTGGGCACCCAGGGCGCCGGGCCCCCCAGGGCCAGGGGGCGAGCACACACCCCTCCGGCCCTGCCCTTCCCGGTCCCCGTCCCACACATCCCCACAGACGGCGCTGGAAGACGTGCACTTGGCGGGGAGCAATTGGAAACGGGAACATCAAATGGCTTGTCCGAGGGGGAGGGGGTGGGGGCGAGAGATAGTTGTTAATGCTTAACGTGTTTGTGCCGGTTACACGACCGCTTTGAAATCCGCCCGGGCAGATCTGCAAGTTATTTGAATGTATTATTCCAGTACCTGTCATTTATCACTTTATTCAACACGTCTTTGCCAACTCAATAGCTTTTGATCTCACTCTGCCTCCATTTCGTAATTTCCGCCCTCTTAAACATATCAAATACTTACTTAAAAAGAAAAAAAAAAAAGAAAAGAAAAGAAAAAAAAAAAAAACGTGAACAATATCGAAACCCACCGAAAGAAATCCACCCAGCCCCGACCGAGCCAGACGCGAAGGTACATTTTCAAAAGGCCAAAAAATATATATATATTAAAAAAAAAAAAAAAAAAAAGCTTGTGATGTTCAGGGGGCAGTAGCAGGAAAGCGAACGAACACACACACACACACACACACACACACACACACACACACACACACATCCTTGAACAAAACCCTTCTCGAACAAGTTATCTGATCTTGACTAAAATCAGCAGTTGGATCCTCTTTGTAAAGCTGACAGCCAAACTCTGACAATGGCAAAATACTCGAGCCCCAGCTAGTGGCGCTACCCCTTTAAAAAAGGAGCCGATCCTGCTCGCCTGCAGAAGTGAATACAGTATTTCCAAGCTTGCCCTGTAATAAGCATTACGAGAGGGAAATGATAAAGAAAGGAGAGAGGGAGATACAAGTTTACCACCTCGCCATGGTCGCTATTTCTGCCCTGGGGAGTGTCTTCTGGGAGGAAATAAAGTTTAGAGCTGGATAAAAGTTGCCGGCTGGTCCTCTCTTCCCACAACAGCTGGAGCTCCGCTATGCAAATCGGATCCTTTGGCGTACATCTTACAAAGAAAAAGTCGCCAAGGGACAAAATTCTTGGTTTGCCTTCAAGGTGGAATTGAAAAGCCTTGTAGAAAATGTAAGGTCCGTGCAAGCCACACGGTGAGCCGACCCACTGCAGGGGGGAGGGAAAAAAAAAAAATAAGCACCAAATAAATAATGTAGCCATCAGAGCACAAACATCTATTTCCAGACACATTTACACACAGACATCCACACTCTTAATACAGAAGAGCCATCAGATATAAAGCTGGGTGTAAAAATAATAGAGCCCACAAATTTTCTGCTTCCCTTAAAAAAAAAAAAAAAACCCTCCGGGGGGGCCCCCCCACCGCCACCTCTCCCTACCTCTCCATCAGAGGCGGTAAAATTACATTATGTATGTATGATCAGTGCAGGGGTTTTTTTAAACAATAAAAATGATTTTGGGGGGGATGCAGAGGGTAAAAGTTTGGTGAAAAGTTTGTGGGGGGTGTGGGTGGGTGTAGAGGTGTGGGTGAGCTGGGGGGCTGGGGGGTGCCGGGGGGTGCCGGGATCGGAGGAGCGGAGGAGAGCGAAATACCTGGAGTGAGTTGGGCTCCATCTCGACGTTCTGAATTGATTGAACTCAACATTCTCTCCAAACTTGTTGGCTTGAATGGATTGCATCAGGTCCTGGCAGGGAAAAACATTCTCTGTCTTCAGCCGGCGTAATGTCTCAATATAAAACTGAGTTCTTGCCTCCCCTTCGGCACCAAAATGATTGAAAATATGTCCTAATATTTCTCTGACGACTCAATTTTAAGCTCCTGTCAAAACTGGGCAGGATTCCCTCCAAATGTAGGTTGATCAAATTCATAACCGGGAGAAAGGCTCCGTCCGATCTCGGCGGGAAGCGGATGGATCAAGGCAGAAAACATATAGGAAGGTCTGTAAAAATAAAATCCACCCCAAAACTGTGTGAAGATGAGATCTCCCTCTTCCCAATCTCCCTTGTCTATGGGTGTCGGCTGATGAGATTTTTGGAGGAGACGAGAGTTGACGAGCTCCGCTGTGCATCTGACAGGACCTGCTTGTATATGTCTAATATAAAGAACATTTCCTGCAGAGATTCCGGGGCGCTGCTCCTCTTTCTAATGCTCCTTAGCAGATTTGCTGTTATTAGACATGTAGATTTGTTTGATAGTTAAATTACGCTTCCTCACTGCCATGTTTTCGAGAACTAATCTGTTAAATTATCTTTTGATGCCTATTTACATGGAAGGGAAAAGTGGGTTATCGATTATATAAACATATAAATATTAATGCATTTGTTCGCTTCGCGAAAAAAAAAAAAAACTCAGCATAAAATAAATAAATAAAAAGACCAGAAAGACAAGTGAGCAATGCACACACATCTCAGGATTTTGCAAACAATATTGAACGGACAGAGACTGCATTTAGGGACTGGAACAATAAACGATGCATGATAAATCAATAAATGCGAGCAGCGAGTCTGCTCGGAATATGAATTCAGGCTCCCGGTTCTGCATGTGCATTCTTTAATTTTGAAGTATATACACTAGTACGTGTTTACAATGCTGATGGACGCCAAGGGCGCTCTCAAATGATAATGTGTTTATATAACCCAGCGCTACAGGAATAATATACCGACTCCTACCCCACCCCCACTCCCTCCCCCGCCAAAGAGGGAGGGGAGCTTCCTCAATAATAGTTTGAAACTGAAAAAAAAAAAAAAAATCCATTTGCAAACTAGTTAAATACCACCAGAAATTAAGCTGTTGAAAACCGGGGGCATGAACCGTAAGACAATAAAGGCTTTAAATGTGTATATTTATTGTTCTGGAGCCCTGGAGAATTGCGAGGTTTGCATGCACGGCTATTATGCAAACACAGAGAAACTTAAGAGCGACAGAACAAGGAACAGGCAGAGGCTGCAAAGCCCTCGCTCGCTCCGACCCAGCCGCCGGTCCTCCGCCAGGCGAGATTGCATTTTCGCAGTGTTGATGTAAAATGGTGTACTGGCTTCCCCCGCGCTCCCCCACCCTCTCCCCCGCTCTCCTCCCACTCCTCCCAGCACCCCCACCCCCGATGATTTTATTATATCGGCACCAATCTTCCCAAAGTGGGTCTGGCATGCTAAAAAAGTAAACATGTACTATATGGGGAATAAGGTCTGTATAGTATGACAGTTGAAACTTGATCTGTGATAAAATTACAGGATGTTGAAATTACTAGTAAGCTATTTTTAACGCTTTCGCAACGTTTCACCTCTAGTCACAGCATCTAGTTGAAACAGGATTACTTTAATGAAAATTATATTCACATGGCTGAAGTTAATGCACCCGGCAGAGCACAAATATTCAGTTGACTTGAGGTGGAAAGACCCTCTGTGTGTATTTTTATGCCTTTTCATAATGTCTGGGTCCGCTGCAGTAAGAATTAGGGCACTTAACATTATCTAAACCACATTTTTGATTCAGAACATGGGGAAGTAATAAAAGGCAAAGATCTATCTCGTTCCTATACACAAAGAGATAAACGAAAGAAAATGGCAGATCCTCCAATTACAATAAGTAATAAAAGCCCATGCCAAACAGCCGGTATTCTGAAAGATGTCGAAAACTATTTTAATAATTTAAAGTAATATCACAACTCTGCATCATGAAGGAGGACAATATAACAATTCACAGTCTCCCAGCTTGTCCATTAGCCAAATTATGACTTGCACATCACTCTTTAATTATCTTCCTTGAAATTTCATCTGATCTTTCTATTTTATAAACATGGGTTATAAAGAGAAATTACAGCTCTCCGCTCTGCTCTCTCTCTCTTTTTAACTTTATGATGCATACTGCAGACATTTGATTAGAATAACCCATTTTGTTCATTTTTTTAACATATGAATGGACTTGACTGAGGGGCATTTTACATAATTTTTTAAATACATGAGAGATGCCTAGGGCTTCAGTTAGTCTGTCGTGTTAGCATAAATACATATATTCAGTTCAAGTAATCCTATATTAAAAAACTTGAGTTGCAGTATTTTGACAAGATCATATATAAGATCGACTCTGAGTCAGTTTCCTGTATGACCAATGCAGCAGCATTTGTGCAGGAAACCTCAACAGAATGCCTGAGGGTATCCCTCGATTGTATATTAAATCTCTCAAAAAATACACAGCTCTTTACAGCATCTAAGCAACTTCTACTGTCTGTGGTGCTATAAGTCTTTAAGCATCTGTAAGGGACTTTATCTAATTAGAAACCCTGTTTCTATGTCTGCTCAAGGTAGGCGCTGAACTAGGCTGCATGCTGCGTAATCTCTCTTCTCGAAAACTCCCGATAAGGTTTTTGTGATGTTAACAATTGCAGGGATCTAGGTCTGAATATGTTTGAAATCTGCAGTCTTGCAATCAGATGAATGGTAAATTTCAAAATTGAATCACAGGGGTGTCTCCCCTCTCTTTTTACAGCACCATCACCACCATCCCCATGAACATAATAAAATGTAATAAATCAAACCTCGGGTCCAATACTGTGAATGGCTTTTAAAATCATAGATCACAATGGTGTGTGTTTACAAAAAAAAAAAAAAAAAAAAAACTCACCAAAAAGCCACCTTTTATTTTACCCCTTTAGTATGATGCTTGATAGGCACCTGTAAATTATCTGTGTAGCAAATATCCATACAAAGAAACTTTCAATTAAGATAAGGAGATTGTACTGAAACAGTTCTTTGAAGTAATGTAGTTAATAGCCTGTTTGATTTCTGCTTGTGAGAGAGTAATAACGTGGATTCAAGGCTCCATCAATCACAGAGCAGATGTAAGACTTGAGACACGGACACCCAGGGGAATAGAGGCAAACTCCTGCCGTGCAGGGTCCCTGGGCTAATGTAAAGTAAATACTCATAAACAGATTGAATGTTGTAAGAAGACAATCCATTCAGGACAGTTATAATCATGAAAGCAACTGCTCTATTTATCTATTTAAAAAAGCTTTAGGCTGGGACTCACTGTGTATAAAAGAGGAGTTGGGGGGGGGGGTGGAGCAGTGTATGTTTATGTGATCCACTATTTCTGGGCTCTCATATTGAAACACAGGAACCTATCCCTACATATATATTCCTGCTGCTTAGCTAGCCAAACACCCCACTCTGTTTTCAGCTATGTGGGTTTTAAAAGGTAAAAAATTAAAAATCAGTCTCACCCCTCTAGGGGCTGAGGGAGCGGTGGGCACATTATTCAGTGTCTATGAATCGTTTCATAAAGGATCAGGAGGATTAAGTTAGTTGCAAAAACCAGCAGTGACATAATTAGGCAGCTTGGACTATAATAAACAGGATCATAAAAAAAAAAAAAAAAGTACAGTTTGGAGAAAGAAGGCGACCATTTCCAAAATTCAAACCTCGCTGCGAACCTCTGGGCCTCCCCCTCCCCCAAATTGCAAAAGACAACTGAAGCATTTTTGACCTTGGCTACAATAATACTTCATGTTTTAGCACTTTAGTCAGCATTTTATCTACTAATTGCTACACACTACCGCATGTGGCTCGAATCTGCCACTGCAGCTCTCTGTCATTGGTGAGCGAATTGCTTGATAAAGACTGGGAATTCAACCTGGCTGTTTCCTTTCTTGCTCCCCCTCGTCCCCCCCCCCCCCCACCTCCCCCTTTTTTTTCTTTCTTCTTCCAGCTAGAAGCCTCTAATTTTTCCAGAAAATACCGCATGGATCAGAACAGGGCCGGTGAATGATTCCCTTATCTCCTTCCACTGGTTAAACTCGGATCACTTTGGCGACCCCGAGGCAAAGGGAGGAGGTGAAGGGGGGCGGGGAGGAATGAGAGGGGCGAAGCGGGGGGAGGGAGGATTCTGGCCTGCCGGTGGATCTGATGCTAGGTGATGCTGCACGTTGGTCCCTTGGCTAGCCTATTGCGTGTTGGAAGGCCGTGGGACTCCGCAATGCCCACCTGAGGACCTCGAGTTAGGGGCTCTGTCTCGTTCTGCTCGGTCAAGAAATGGGGTTCGAGTAGGATAGCCCCAGAGTCTGAGACCGATTCGTGGATTGAAAAGCTAGCCCTGTCTGAGGGTCAGCCACCGCCTAGTCCCCTCCCCCTGGCAAGCCTGGCGCCATAGTGAGGGGGTGGGTGGCGTTATTCACAAGGCGGCCTCCAGCAGAGCAGGCTTGCCAAGTCTTAGTGCAACAAGTCTATTGGTTTGAAGGAGGATAAACCGGGTTATACGGGTCACTGCTTTTCAGGAGACCTCTAGTGGTCAGAGGTTGAGCTACATCTTAAATTGTGGGCTCCTCCTATTTGTCTCGTCTCCTAGGCTATCCTGGGTTTAGGTCTCCAACTCAGGGCCAGGCAGTAAAGGCCGGTAGCTTGGGACAGATTTCTCATGGACTTGAGGCCAGGACCAGGAGAGAAGCAGGGAACTCAGAGAAATGGATCCCCTGGGAGGGGTCATGTGATGCCCTTTGTGGACACTGGAGGCCCCAAGTTCCTCTGCCCTTAGAGAGGGAGACTTCCTATCTTATCTTGATTTTCCTCCCAGGTCTGAGATTAATCAAGTATTCTCAGGGGAGTTGGATTAAATTTGCCCAAGCCATTTCCAGTTACAATAGCAATGCTGAGCCTATTTATTTATTTTTCTAATTTGTTTGTAAATTAAAGCCAACTCCCACTCCCTCACCCTAATCACAAATAACACCCAAACACCCTTTAATTTAACAATTCATTACCTTCAAGTGCCCTTGACATTTATGGGTTATTTAGTTTAGGAATAACTAAGCTTTTTTCCCCCTACTTTTAAAAAATTGCATGCACTGCAGTGGTGTAGATGTGACTTTTGACTCAATGGTGACCTTGTCCCTATCTGCAGAATGCCACAGCATCCCACGTCAGGTGGGGAGGTGCTGGGGGAAAGGCTGGTGGTAACCCAAGGGCTTCTTGTTCTTCAGACTCATTTGTGATCCACACATTAATAAAGAATTTGATCAAATGGACCCCCAGCTGGGGGATTGCTGTGAATAGCTATCTTAGGTCATTTCTAAAACAGGGGTCCCAGCCATCTGAGGTTATTAAAACATCTTGCCATACCTGATTTTTAGAAAAGAAGACAAAAAATGTGCAGACATAAAGTCTTGGCTCCACTGCGGGACTCATATACTGCCTACTAAAAATTTCTCTGTGCAGTTTCAAATGGACATTAATGATGCCTTGTGTTTGGTGATTTATATCTTAAATTACTTGACAAGCATTAAGTAACTCATTACTTAGAAGCAGAGTGGGTAGGGTAGGTAAATCACTAGACCGAAAGTCAAGGGGACCATTCTTCGCTGATTTTCTATGTCTCCTTGTCCATGGCTATAATTACCTGCAGGACTCAAACCCTAATTCTGGCTTTGTTGAAATTTCTCAGATAATTGTGGCAAAATTATCCAGACTGGTCATCTGTGTACCAGTAGTGGCAGCCCCCCTCCCCCCTCGCGCACCCCCCTCCCCCGGCCCTCGCCCCGTGCTAGGTCATCAACCAAACCCATGGAAGCGCCAGCAAGTCCCTAGGCTGCTTCCACCTACATTTTGCCATGACACAGACTGATAATTTTATGACTTGTTATTACAGGTTGAAATATGTAGATGTAGTAATTCACCGAGGGTGTAAAGAGATCTGAGTACTTCAGAGGAAAAATAATACCAAGAAGAATAGTGAGGTTGTTTCTGTTCTCATCTTCAATAAGCTTTAGCCGAAATGAAATTGGGCAAGCTTTTCACAAAGAAGGTAGGTGACTAGATAGCCTCACTCAGGGCTTACACAATGCTTTTCTCAGACTGTGCTAAAACCAGCTCTTAGGACTTACCAGCAATTTTGCAAGCTGGCTATTAAACACATCCATTATTAAACATTAAATTATATAAAGTTGCAATTAAATGAATTTAAAACAGATTCAAAACATATCACTTTCTAATTATTTTACTATATCTGTACTCTTGAGGTTATGTTGACCTTTTGTATCTTTATGGTTGCAGTCCAATATAACGTGTGCTACTCCGCATCTCTGCCCAACCAATGTCCATTGGCATTACATTGGTAGCTTGCAATTTGCTGTGGTGGGAATATTTAGACTCTGGAACTCAGCAAACATTACAAATCAGTGCTTGATTTATTGTGTTGTTGATTGCTTAGACTTAAGAAAGTGATGGAGAAAATGTTAATATTGTATGTAGATTGTGATGGTTAATTTTATGTGTCAACTTGACTGGCCCCATGTGTGTGGGTCTCATCCAATCAGTTGAAGGCCTGAATAAAACAAAAGTCTGAGTAAGAGGAAACTCCTGCCTGACTAATTGTTCTGGGACATGGGCTTTTTATTCTGGCCTTTGAAATCAGACTCAAACATTGGCTTTTTTAAAAAAATATGTTTTTATTGATTTTAGAGAGAGAGAGGAAGAGAGTGATAGAAACATGGATGAGAGAGAAACATCTATCGACTGCCTCCTGCATGCCCCTACTGGTGATCAGGTCGAGCCCACAACCCAGGCATGTGCCCTGACCAGGAATCGAACTGGTGACTTCCTGGTGAATGGGACAACGCTCATCCAACTGAGCCACACCAGCCAGGTTCAAACATTGGCTCTTTAAGGTTTCAAGCCTGCCAACTTTTAGACTAGAACTTACAACATAGGCTCTCCTGGTTCTTAGGTCTTTGGACTCAGTCTGGAAATACACATCAGCTCTGCTGGGTCTTCTGGGAACCAACTACATATCTTGGGACATCTTAGACTTCATAAATCATGGGAGCCTGTTGGTTCTGTGTCTTTGGCGAACCTTGACTAATATATACATTAAACTTAAATTTGTGCCAAGTCTGTAGTCAATTATATTGTGAATAGTACAAAACATTGAGAAAATATTTGGAAGTTATTATCTGATTCAGCAAAGAGGTACCTCATGTCATTGACAAAGGAGGTGATGTTCTGGGATATGTCTTTCTCTTTTCACTTTCATCTTACTCCTTAATATAAATGAAAATATCAACTAACATTCAAAGTGGAACTACACTCATTTGTAAAGTGCAATCATACTTTGTATATATAGCTATAGATACAAGAGTTCAGAAAATAGTTAATAAAACCACTCAATGAAAATAGATTGGCTATATGAAATTTACAGTGAAGAATGGTGTATATTTTATTATTTGTACATTTGTTTGCACTTCTTGTGTAGTAGCAAAGTACATAATGAACTTACACACCACACACATATATGTATACAGACATATATACACATCTAGATCTACACAAGCGAATAATTACGTAGTTTTTTGTGGGTGGAGAACTAGTTAAACATTTTGAAGCACACCTCTGTCTAAAAGTAGCCTGAGTCTGACATGCAACCCAAGTTTCTCTAGAGCAGGCGTGGCATCCTATATAGCCTACCACTCATTTTTGTACATCCCCCTGAGTTAAGAATGTGTTTTACATTTTAAATGGTTGAATAAAGTCACTAGAAGAATAATATTTTCTGTGGAATCTCAGAGGGAAGGTGGGGGAGGGTGGCTGGGTGGGAGGAGATCAACCAAAGAACTTGTATGCATATATGCATAACCCATGGACACAGACAATAGTGAATGCCTGGGGCGGGGCAGGCTAGAAGGGGTCAATGAGGAAGAAAAGGGGGACATAGGTAATAATTTTAATAATAAAGATTTAATTAAAAATATTTTGAGATATATAATTATATGAAATTCAAATTTCAGTGTCCATGATAAATGTTATTGGACCTCACCTACGCTCATTCATTTATGTATTGTCTATGGCTAAAATGGCAGAGCTGAGTAGTTCTGACAGTGACCCTAAAAGCCTAAAATATTTACTATTTTGCCTTTTGTAGTAGAAATTTGGAGTAGAAGTTGCCTGTTCTTGAATATGTAGGTACATTCCTTGGTTGGGAGTAGTAGACACAACCAAAAGATCTTTAGGAAGTCCTTTCTTGACATTAGTCCTAGAAATACTTCCTCAGTAAACAGATACAGAAAATGGAATACCCAGAGTTGTGAGGGATTCAACTCATGGACTCAAGATGAAGGAGAGAGACAATGTTCTCCTGAAAGTAAGAATGAAGCGTGAGATTTCCCACTCCTTGGTTTGTGTTCCAACTGCGGGATGACAGTGCTTTTCTTCCTTACTGCTTGTCCTAAAGCACTGTATAATTTTGTTGGATGATGTTAAATATTTATTGAGTTTTCTCGTCCAAGGTGGTTCGGTTACTGTGTGCCTATATGCATGAAGGGGCCCTTCAGGATTAAAGGTGCTATATAATAGAGGATTATTTTATGACTTGTTATTGCAGGTTGATATATGTAAATGTAATTCACTAATGATATCAGTGCATATATCTCGGAAATAAGAACGTATCATCCTTCCATTTAGTTCTAACATCATTTACATCCTTTAAAAATACATACGCAATCAATTTTTTTTAAATGAGGAAATGCAGCAGAAGAAAAAAATTCCTTTAATGCAATACTTCAGCTGAAAGTTTAATGACACAAAAGGCAGGCAATTCAAAGTTACAGTTCCCACAGCAACTGTAACTCTGCTATATAGCACATTTAGGCATAGATTTCACAGCATGTACTGCAATACAAAATACTCCACACTGGGCATGCAAGGGGGCAGAGTTATGGTTGCTATGGGTACCATGACTTTGAATTTCCAGATTTTTTTGAGAGTTTAAATTCTCAACCAGAACATCACATTAATAGTTCATTTTTTTTTGCACTGAAAATAATAAAGGTTGTATCACTGTTTCCACTGTCAAACCTATCTCCAGCTCAGTCCACTGCGCAATATAAATACCTACCCAAACATTTTCACCCTGCTTGCTAAAATTAAACCATGACCTCAGCCCAGGGAGTATTTTAGTTTGCAAATTTATATGCAATGACTTTCACTGGATCAACTAAATCTGCTCCCTCCTCCTTTCCAAAAATTACCAATAAATTCAGATTAACCCTTTCTGCATACTAGTGTATTTTATGTTATTCATGGGCTGAAAGTATATGATAATCATATTCATTGTGTATGAATCTGTGATGTATATATTTATAATTTATACTCTGTCTACTTCCCAAAAAGAACTGGAAGCAGCAAACTACATGTATTCATTTATTCATTTATTCCTTACACACCATGCAATCTTATGTTTTTATGTTAGTGGTCTCAGGACCCTTTACTTAAAAAAATTTTTTTGAGGACCTCAAAGAGCTTTTGCTTATGATGGTTTTATATATTAACAAGAGGTATATAATATCTATTTTTATATTTACCATATAAAAATAATTGAAATATTAAAAATATTCATTAACTTATTTAAAAATAATATTAAATCCATTACATGTTGACATATTTTTATTAAAAACTATATTTTTCAAAACAGAGAAACTTAGTGAAAAGAGAGGCATTATTTTACATTTTTACAAATCTCTTTGATGGAAGACAACTGGATTCTCATAACTGTTTCTACATTTAATCTGTTGAATATCACAAGTCGTATAGCTTCTGGAAAATGCCACTATACTTTTGTGAAAGAATACAAAGGGGAAAAAAACAGATAGTATCCTAGTGTCATTATAGTAATTATTTTTACCCAATGGACCAACTGAAATGGTTTCAGTGATTCCCATGGTTCCCCAGACTACACTTTGAGAACCAGTGCTCCATACATTTGTTTATATTATTCTTCCAAGCATATGCCTCTTCCTTATCTACAGGAAAGCTCCTATTTATGCTTCAAGGCACTATGTATACAACACTATGAGAATATAGCTAAGGGAGTGATTGATTTTTTTCTAGTGCCTTAGCTATGTTCTCATAGTGCTGTATACATATGTCAATCTGAGCATCTATTATGTGGGGTTTTTGTTATTTTTGTTAGACTATGAGTTCCTTAAAGGGGAACCATGTATTATATACTTTTTTTCTCATTTTCTAGCATGGTACCTGGCATTTCGTATGTGTGGAATACAAGAATTCAATCCAATAAACAAGCAATAAAATAGCTCCCATTCATTGAGTCCATAATATATCTGAGGGACTAGGTTTGAGTTGTCTCAGATTTAATCCTTATAACAATGCTATGAAGTTAGTACTATTATTATCAATATTTTTTGAATAGGAAACTAAGTCTTGCTCAAAGTTGAACAGCCATGGGTCACATAATATGTCAAGAAATATGGAGAACAGTAAAAAGTAGAAAACAGTCTTTGCCTTAAAGGCATTTACAACCTACTTTGGGGCACAAGACATAATGCACAAATGAAAGGCAAATTAACAATATAGAAGTTAGCTAAGCACAGACAAAGACTATAATTAAAGAAACGCCTACTTAGTAGGAACAGCTACTTACCCAATGAACTATTTTGATTCAAAGTTTGGAGAATGTACTATCAGAAAACCCTTGTTTTAAAATGCACACCAGATAAATATGTATTCATTTATAAATTATATATTTACTATTGCACCAATCTGTTACAAATGTACTAATATAAAGGAATATACTCAAAGATAGAAATTAAAAGAAATTAAAAAGAATGAGATAAAATATAAAAATGAATTCTAATTTTTTCAGCATGCAGATGAATTATGCGCCCCACTGTGGAGAAATTCATCTAGAATAGTGGCAGTCAATTTTGGAGGTACACTAGGCTCATCTGGGGAGTTTCTAAGATAGAACAATTAAAGTTCAGGAATATTGAGAAGTTTTCGTTCTAAACGTGGACGAGCTGATCTTTTAAATCCCTTCGTGCCTAAGTTAGTACCTGTATTTTTATTTTTGAGGCTGTACCCATTCTGAGTGTACCTGGCTCACCAAGGTCTGGAAATCAGGAGCCCTGAGCTGGATCCTCTGTCAGGCTGAGAATTTTGCTGATCCCTTGGGCTATTTTTCAATAATAGTAATTATGGGGGTGGTGATTCTCTGTGGTTGTAAAGTACTCTGTCTAAGGAAAGTATGTTATTTGAGTCAATATATAGTTCTGTAAATGGGATCATGAAATGTTTGTCCTGGAAGGCATCTTTTATTTTTTATTTTATTTTATTTTTAAAGTATTTTTATTGATTTCAGGGAGAAAGGGAGAGGGAGAGAGATACAAATATCAATGATGAGAGAGAATCATTGATTGGCTGCCTCCTGCACCCCCACATTCCTCCTACTGGCATGTGCCCTTGACCAGAATCCAACCCAGGACCCTTCAGTCGGTAGGCCGAACCTCCATTCAGCTCCATTCACTGAGCCAAACCAGGTAGGGCTGGAATAAATCTTTTAAAACAATGCTCTTGTTTTACATATGAGGAACTGAGACCCAGAAATGCTAAGTAGTGTTGGATGACTTCTGTAAGGCAAAGCTCTGAGAAGAAGGGCTTGGGATATTGTTGGGGAGAGGAAGAGGTGGCCGATTGTCATTAGACAAATGGTTCTCAAATATATGCTATGGAATTCCACCTTCATAACGTGCCTCAAACCATTCTAGGACACCATGTCTCAGCCCAATGAAGCAGAGTACTTGTGGCTCCTCCATCTTTTGCTGGTCCATCAACCCTGGGGTTGAGTTTAAAAATTTTAAAAACAAATTACATATAAGACCTCTAAACTCCAAACCTTAGAAGGCCTTCTCTGTGAATGAAGGGGTTGAACTAGATGAGCTCTGAGATTCCCGTTGCCCATCCATGAAATTCCTGGTATTGTGTTTATATCTAGTATCACCCAACATTGAGGAAAACATTAGAGCATTTCCCTTTGTGCTGGTAGTCTTTTGTAATTTGCATTTTGAGATCCACAGGCTGGGGCCCATGGAATTCTGGGACAAATGTAGTCATACCTTACTGTGCCTACTATCCACCACCTCATTATAGGTGAAAAGCATCACAGCCTGGGAGGTGCTAGACCCAGGAGTAGAGTGTCATACATAGACCAAGAAAACTTCATGTTGATGACTTTGTCAAGGCTATTTTTTTTCTGTTTGGTTTAAATAGGTTTCATGAAGTAGAAAACAACACATGAAGATTTTCTTGTTCTTCATTCTTTAAAACACATGAAACCATTGGAAATGTTCAAATGCAGGAGGTAGCATGACACCCGATGTTCCTTTATGCCTTTGTTTATGCTGTTACTTTTTTTGGATATCTCTCACCTTGCCTTCTTCATCACGTCCACCTAAAGAAGTCCAACACACCAATTGAAAAATGGGCAAACAGTAACAGTAGCTTATTGTCCTAAATGCTGGCATGTACTTCACTTTATGGGTAAGCACTACCCACATTTTATTTTTATTTTTTTTTTTTATTATTATTTTTAATTTCTTTATTGATTAAGGTATCACATATTTGTCCAACTACCCACATTTTAGATGAAGACTCTGAGGCGCAGGGAGGACAAGTAACTTCCCTAAAGCCACCCAGCTAGAAAGAGATAGAGTGTGGATTCAAATCAGGTAATCAGGGAACAGACTGGGGAATCTCAGAGGGAAGGCAGGGAAGGGTGGTGGGTGGGAAGGGATCAACCAAAGAACTTGTATGCATATATGCATAACCCATGGACACAGACTATAGTGTGGTGAAGGCCTGGGGTGGGGAGAGCGGGGTGGGCTAGAAGAGGTCAATGGGGGAAAAAGGGGAATGTATGTAATACTTCCAACAATAAAGATAACAACAACAACAACAACAAAAGCAAACAAACTCAGGTAATCAGTCCAGAGTCTGTGCTCTTAACACATTTTACCATCTCCTTGACAGTGTCAGGATGTCACACAAGAACAAATTCAAATACCCTTCATCACTTTTGATAAATTGTTTTAAATTTTTATTTTTTAATTATGGTTTACATTCAAGATTATTTTGTGTTAGTTTCAGGTGTACAACATAGTGATTAGACAATCATATACTTTACAAAGTGACCCCCCCCCCGATATTTCAAGTACCCACCTGGCACCGTACATAGTTATTACAATATTATTGACTATATTCCCTATGCTGTACTTTACATTCCCGGGACTATTTTGTGACTAAATTTTAAATTAAAAATGAGATTAAATCTACGACCTATCAACTTGGCAAAGATTTTAAATTGTGGCCAGTATTGGGTCGAAAGTGAGAGAATGGAATTTGCCCCACTGGGGGGAGTGCCAATTTATACAGTCCTTCTGAAAGACATTTGGCAGTAAATACTAAGTCCTGTAGATACAGCATACCCCCAGACCCAGAAATTTCACTTCTATGAATTTATGCTAGGGAAAATTTTGGACAAGTTTACAAAAAGGAGTATAAAATTTCATACCAGAACAATTGTTTGAAATAACAAAAAGTTGGAAGCAGCATAAGTAATTGAAATAGAGTATTGGCTAAATAAATCTTGGTGCAACCCTAATAAGGAAAAATATGCACATATTAAGAATGTAATAGAAACATGTTTATTGACTTGGGAATATATTCAAAAGAAAATATTTTTAACTTAAAACATACAAGTTTATGTCCCTAGTAGAATTAAGTCAATTAGGTTCTTTGTGCCTTTTGGTGGTTTCAAATTTTTCTACAATGTATTACTCATGACATAGCAGGCACATTTGGGGCTAGGAGAACCCTCCCTCCAGACAACTGCTAGCTTGGCCCCAATTCTATGCTCACCCACAAGTCTTCTGATTACTCATTCAGCTTCCAGGGACTGTGATAATGTACATCTAAATGATGGGCAGAAGCATCCCATAGCTCAGAAAATAAAGTGCTGTGAATTAAATATTATTAAATCAATATTCAAATGTTCTAATTGGCTATTAGTTATAAAAATTAATACATATTCACTTAAAATTTCAAATGGAAGAAATATAGAATAATAATTGGATGCTCCCCTCTCATCTACCCCCATGCCACTCACTGACACATAGTATAGATATACTTCATAAAAGAACAAAACAGCTATTGTATAATATCCCATAACTATTTAATCATTTCTCTATTGCTGGATGGTTAGGTAGTTTCCAATTTTACATTATTACAGTAGGTGTTGCAATAAACTTGGACATGTCATTTTTTGTGCATTTTCTGTGAGATAGATACACAGAAGTGGGGTTGCCAAGACAAAATGAAAATAAATTTTCAATATGGCTACATGCTGCTGCATTGGCCCATAGAAGGATGGTACCAATTTATATTTCCCTGAGAAGCACATGAGAGTTGCTTATGAGTTTGATCAGTTGGATGAGGTGTTGGCATAATCTTATGCCCGCAGCAATGACAAAATTGAGTCTCTGGACTGCAGAGTTTCTGGAACTTGGTGATGAAAGAGCTGCTCCCATGAAGGGTCTTACCTAGGTGCTCAGCAGATTGCCCTAAACAACACTGACTTTATGCCTCTCTTTTAACTTAAACTTGAGCAATCTTATGGCTCCTGAAGTATATTAGATTGCACATTATTTTCCTGTGAGTGCCCTAATCACTTGCTATTTGCGGGGAGGGGGGGAGAGATCTTGAAAGATTCAGTAAATATCACCCTACTCTTTGGCCCACGTTCTGACTCAATTAAAACTGGGCAGAAGAGTAAGACAGAAAGAGTAAAAACATCACCTTTGTTATTGCTAAAGTTGATATTGAAGAACTGTGAGTTATAGCTATTGTGTAAGTCGGTTTCTCATTCTTACCTCTGGCAATAAAGAAACAACACCCAGGCTCAGACAGCACTGAGTCACTTCAAGTCTCCCCCACAGGCCAAGGCTTTCACTGATATAGCTGTTAGCTGGTGGAGAAGAATCAGAGGCATATGTTCTCTGGGTGAGTGTACTTGGCAACCCATGGCTGGTGTTCTTTCAAAGCTCACTGATCAGATTATGTCTCTTTTCCTTCCCTGGGGAAGCATAAGTGAGGAGATAGAGTGAAACCAGAAGTGTTATATGGTGCTCACTCCACCAGACAGAAACACTGGGAGTAGGGCAGATTCTTGCCCTCTATGACCCTCCTTCCCAGACCCATTCCAAGAGGAAAGAGTTTGATGATTGATTAGTAATGTCTGCCATGATATGGATGGGAGGGTTTATGGCATATTTGTCATACATTTTTAATCCTGCAATAATTATGCAACGAGTAGGATGTGGTTAGTATAAATGTTAGAGGCAATTGTGTCTTCTAAATTATAAAAGGGTTTCATTACATTTCAACCACCCCTACAGATTTTTCTGTCTCTTGATACCTTTTGGTGCTACACCCAGCACAGAACTGATTATTTTTATTGTAATAGTTCATAATTCAGGATTCATATATCCAAATCTCCAGCTTCTGCACTGGGATACCAGAAGCAGAAGAGAAAAAAAAAGTTAGTTTTTGCCAAGTGGCCAAGGCTAAAATTGGTAGTGGAAAAAATTAGATTTTCAAGCTATTAAGTATTTTTTACAAACAATGGAGCATTTAAATAAAATAAAGCTGATGTTGTATTTCTAAATGTTTGGTGTTCTCTGTGCTCTTGTTGATGTTCTTTCTTATAGGAAGAATTTTTATTTATCTACGTTGTTTTTTCGTACGCAGATACTTTCCATTTGCTGTACTGAGGAGAGAAGAAAAATTTTATTTGAGTTGAGTGACTTCAGTGCACAAGAGGGGAGCCAGATATGTCAGCAACCAATTAAGCTGGATTTAAAAATGTAGGAGTTTCCTAATAGAAAAATAACAGTCCCTGGATGGGGTGGAGTTGTGGGGACAGGCTAGAGGTGGATTGACGAGGAACACTGGGAATACAAAAAGAGATCTCTTTGATTAACATCTTTCCTTATTGACACTTCATTATTTCTGGCCCTTTTCCATATTCGGCCAATTATAAAGTTCCTGGGGAGGAATTATACCTTGTAGATAGAGCAGGGTCCTCTCAAGAACTTTGACCACACACCTCTTCCTTTAGGATAGTGGTCCTCCAACTTTAGACATTAACATGTTTTCTTTCTGAGTTTTGTCTTGTCATTTTGTCATCTGTATGGTTTCTCCCCAGTTATTATTTATTTATTTATTTTGACTCACTATAAATTTTTTTTTCTTTTAATAATTTTTTTTATTGATTTCAGAGAGGAAGGAAGAGGTAGAGAGAGATAGAAACATCAATGATGAGAGAGAATCATTGATCAGTTGTCTCCTGCATGCCCCCCGCTGGGAATTGAGCCTGCAACCGGGGCATGTGCCCTTGGCCGGAATCGAACCTGGGACCCTTCAGTCTGCAGGCTGACGCTCCATCCACTGAGCCAAACTGGCTAGGGCAAAAAATTTTTATGACTAAAAGAAAAATTACTGTCACTTGCCATAAACAGAAGGTAACCATAAAAGTAAGTACAAAGAAAACAAAAATGTTGTTTAAAAGTTTTAAAAAATAGCCCTGGCCAGTGTGCTCAGTGGTTAAAGCATTGGCCCATGCATTGAAGGGTCTTGGGTTTGATTCCCAGTCAAGGGCATGTACTTAGTTTGCAGGTTCACTCCCCAACCCTGGCGGGTGTGTGTCTGGGAGGCAACCAATTGATGTGTCTCTCTCACATTGATGTTTCTCTCTTTTTCTCTCTCCCTCTCTTCCACTCTCTCTGAAGAAGCAATGGGAAAAAAAATATCCGCAGATGAGGATTAACCAAAAAAATAATAAAATAAAATAAAACACAACAATAAAAAATAATTATGATAAACCTGAGAGATGTACAGATTTCTACATCTGAAATGAGAAGTATATATCTATTTATTAATAGTAATAGAGGGATATTCAACTCATTAATGCTTACTTCCATCTAAAATCATTTTATTGTCTTCAGTTTGGGAAACAGACTTTTCTAGGAGGCTGTGAGGTATGGTGGGGAAAGCTTGGGATTTCTAATCAGACCACACTGAGTTAGTTTCAGCTCTTACTGGTCTCTCACAGTAAAAGTAGGATGATAATATCTACTTCACAGGGCTCCTGTGAGGCTGAAATGCAAAAAGAATTTAGAGCATATTTAGGCAATTTCATTTTTATTCTTTTCTACCAAAAATATAGTTGAAGAATATCTCCAGTTCTAGGTGGAAAAAGGCATAAAAACCCCACAGCATTACAGATTTTGAGAAATGGGTTTATTCAGAAAAATATAAACTAAATTTATGGACTTATTTATTTTCCATTCAAAATAAAAATAGCTTTATTGAGTCCCATGGGAAAAATGTACCATCTTACAACTATCTACTTCATTGACTAGAAGAATGCCAGTGAGAAAAATGTTATAGTTAATAACCATTCAAAGTTAATATCTGGGCATATTTGAAAAGAAGCAACACAGGTAGCATTGTAAGCCTTTAGCTTTAGAGTCATGTGAAGCCAAGGGTTGCAAGAGACATTCCCTCGTTACTGATGAACAAACTGAAACTCAGAACATAAAATGTACCCACGATCTTAAAAATAAACAAGTCATATATAGTGACAACACAGTCTTACCTAATGTAGACTTCATTAAATGCTTATTAGTGACCCAATACCAATTGACAGTGTTTCATACAATGGTAGAATAATGGAATGCTCAATATGGAAGGAATTTTAGAGCTCCCCTATGTCAGGGGTTAAATAGCTAATGTTAAGGAGTGACTTGGATCTGGGGGCACTGGGAGAACCAGAGAGATCAGACTATCTAGAAAGGGGACAGCCTCTAACTATTCCTATGCTAGACTTTGGACCCAATGTTGCTAGACCTGACTTCTAAAGAGAAAGCAGAAATTTGGATTTCTGGATTTTTATATGAAAATTTCTTTATCTCTTGGCAACTAAGCAACTAAATTCCCTTATCTTATCTCCCACCCCCCAACTCCCACCTCAGCCACACATATACTAACATAAAACAGAAAACTTCTGGGCAGGTCAAATAAAAATGTGGCCATGGTTTCCATTGACTCTGAGTGTTGCCATATTGGTGTCATAAATCTGGTCCAGAAATCTCCCAGATATTTTCTTTAATAACAAAGTAATCAAAGAAATTGTTGTCTTCTATCTGAGATGAGAAAATGAAGGCCAGAAAAGAGAAGTGACTTAACCAAGGTCATATCAAAGTCTCTCTTTTAAAACCTTCTATGAAAAGCTGACAGATCATTCATTCAAACAATCAGATGGAATAAAAATGGAATCTGATAATCTAGAGAGAAATAATTCTGAGCAGAGCTCTTTGTTTAATTGTCTGCAACCTGTATTATCCAAGCTGGTGAACACATGAAGCTAAGAAAGTGGGCCACTGCAATAAAGAATTGGTAGGGGAGGGTTTGCAAATTAAGTGGAAATATTTGTTGGGGAACGATATTCCCAGAGATGTGTTCCTATTTCAAAATCTTGGACCAGTGGTTAAAGTAATATAGAAGTATGTTTACCCATGGCCCCCAAGAGAAAGTTGGGAGAAATAATGAGTATCATTTGCAATTCCATGGAAGGAAAACCCAGCCATATTTTGTATTAGTCTTTGAGGATGTATATAAATGGATAGATAACTCATTCATTAATGCCACAAATAATGATTGACATCTTACTATGAACAAGTCATGGTTCAGACAGTGTGAATAAGAAAGAAAAATTTCTTGCCCTAATGTGACTTATATCCTAATAGGTTGAATGAGCAGCTTAGGCAATTCTTAACTGGCTAAATAATGGATCAGCTCTTTCATTCTTTTTAGTCATGCTGACAAGAACAAGAAAGTTGATGGTGGCGTTGGGAACAAAAGTTGGCTCTCTTGCTCTTAGGCCAATATCCTATTGCCATGGCAATGATATGCTCGCTGGTCTGAATTATGGCATAGACTTTTATATTTTGAATCAAAGCTCTAAAAATACCAGGAGGCAAAAGATGCTATTAATGGGACAAAGCAAAGGAACTGATATCAATTTACTTCTTTGTTGCCCATGCTTCACTTAAAAAAAAATCTGAAACCCAGCACAAACAAGGCGGGCACCTAAATTAAGCTGTGGTCAGCTTTGCTGGGGAGAGAAGACACATTTCTGTAAGTGATTCGTCTTCACCCCTGTTGGCTCTGGCAGATTTATAGGGGTTATATTTTCACACACAAATTGTCCTTGAGCAATTTCTCCACTACCTGGAACACTGTTCCCTCCTCCCTGCTCCCTGTCAGATGTGTCCATCTGCTGTCTCCCTCCCGGATTTTTTCTTTAATCACAAAGTAATTGTTGACATTGTAAGAAAAATCCAATTCTTGGTTGAAGTTCACGTTCCAGAGGGTCTCTTGTTGGGGAGAAAATCAGTTGCAGATAGAGTTGCACATTCCTGACATGGGGGCCAGCTCCCTGGAAAGGCTGCATTACTGCGAAAAGCTGCACTGCCCTTTCCAGCTGCTTCTCTTTTCTTTAGTAAACAGGACCAAGAAAGACTCATGCTCCTTGTCCCCTATCCTCCCTCTAAGAGCCAGGGCTGCTGCATGGAGCAATGTCAGCAGAGGGTCAACGGAAGACGGTAGATGAGCCTAATAGACCTTCCGTTAAACTTCCACACCCACTTCCCATTTGCGGGGTGATTTTGTGATCTTACACACATCATTCCTTAAACTTATCAGTTCTCTGGCAACAAGAACTTGGAAGTCATCATGAGTATCAAACCTCCTGTGGCATCCACAGATGATGACAGACAGCCAGACTGAATGGACTTGATAAAATTTTGGTCAAGGGTGGCTACTGACTTCTGCATGCCAAAGGATGGTGTGAAGATGGACACTTTTAGCATATTTCATAGCAGTAAAGTCCCTATAGAGTTGGCCTATCCTTGATCAAATCTTAAAGGTTATCTTCATGAAGAGACAGAATAGAAAAATGGTTAGGAGAAGGGGTTTTAGAATCAGACTTTCAAGATTCAGGACACTGGATGAGTTACATAAACTCTCTGAGCCTGGCTTTCCTGTTGTTAAAAAAAAATCACCTCTACAGTACATCACGGGGTTATCATAAAGGTTAAATGAAATGATATGTATGTGAAAACATTTAAACAGTGGCCTGACATCAGTGAGCACTCATAAATAAATAAGAGGTAATTTTTATTCCTGGTATAATATTTAAATCATAAAATATTTCCAGCAAATACAACTTTAATTAAGAAAACCTCAGTTAACAAAAGCTTTGTGAGTAGGTCCTTATGGGAATTGCCATAACAAAGAAGTAAGAATATTTCGGAATTGCTGTATTACTTATTTATAGGAAGAGGTTCTTTGAAAATACTTTGTAAAGTTCTCAGCAAAATGCTTTGAAGATTAACTCAAGAGAAGGGTCAATACTCCCTTGAAGCCTTGTTTACACATAAAGTCCTTATTTCATAATTGGTGCAATGGTACATTTTACATGAGCTCCCTCCAAGGGGTGATATATTCTGAATTTGCAAAACCTGGATTCCTGAGACTTTACTACTATGCAAGGCCTCAATTTCAGAGATTCTGCTTAGCCTGGCCTGTGTGCCTCAGTGGCCTAGCATCAACCTATGAACCAGGAAGTCATGGTTCCATTCCCTGTCGGGGCACATGCTGGGGTATTGGGGCTCAATTCCCAGTAGGGGCCATGCAGGAGGCAGTTGATCAGTGATTCTATCTCATCATTGATGTCTCTATCTCTCTCTCCCTCTCTTTTCCTTTTCTTCTCTGAAATCAGTAAAGATATATATATATATATATATATATATATATATAAATCTTGCCTATTTTAAACTTGAAATAATGTAGTCTTGATATCCAGTATGGCTGACCTGGATTATGCCCTATTGATGACATGATTTTGAGGTGTAGATCTTGATGCTGGTCTTCAATAAGGTAGTGATAAAGATAACAATGATAATACCTCCCACATTTGTGAAAACGATTTCAGTTGTGCATTGCAACAATCCTGTGTGGCAGAAAAAAACATATTATTTCCCATATTTTACAATTGAGGATTAGAGAGTAAGTCACTTGCCACACGAGATTTCAGTGGTTTACAAACCTTTATGTAGCTTTTTAGAAGCAGAACTCTGATAACACACAAAACTGAGAAGGCCTTTGAGTGACAAAGTCAGATTCAAACTTGGTCACTTAGAACAATCCAAGTGTTTACAGAGCCCTTGATTGATTATTATTGTAGTGATCCTTACTGGGCAATTGCTTTTTATTTTTAAAATTTTTCATTTTTCAAAAAATTTAATTGAGGTATTATTGAAGGGCAACTGCTTTTCAAAAAGAATGATTTGAGAGAGAGAAAAAGAGAGAGAAACAATGGATCAAACCCATAACCTAGGTGTGTGCCCTGACAGGGGAATCAAAACTGAAACCTTTTTGGTGTACAGGACAACTCTCCAACCAACTGAACCCCCACGTCCCCCTGTGGCAAGGGTGAAGGGCAATTGCTTTTGACCTATCATTTCTCTTTCCTTTTAGTCCCTTATCAAGTTTTATTTGAAAACAGAACTCTGTCCTTAGAGATTTTGGGCAATCTGCTTTATTCACAAATGATAGGGACTCTAACATGACTTATTAGTTTATTCAACAAACATTTATTAAGCACCTACTATGAGTGAGACATTGTACAAGGTAATCAGGATGCATCAATGAACAAAATACAAACATTTCTATCATAATAATTTCTGCAGTCGGGTGTAGATAAAAGATTAATAAAGTTTAGCAAAAAGGAAGTAGACTCTGGACTTGGTGGGAGAGTAAGAGAGTGATCAGTTTGGAGGTGATTAAAGAAGAGATGTATTTGTAGATACTTTTTAGAAAACTTAAAATCAAAGATAGAAAGGCTTTGTAAGTAATAAGATGATAAAGATGTTGGGGCATTGGGTCATCGAAGCTTTTTGTTTCTTTTAAAGTTGGGAGATAAGAAGACTTTTTTTTTTTTTTTGCACTCAAGGAATAATCTATAGGGAAGAAAAAATGGGAGATAAAAGAAGAGGGGTAGCTGAGGAAGCTTTGCCACTTACTTCACAGTATGTCCTTGGGCAAGTCATTTCAACTCTGGGTCTTGGTTTTTCAAACCATATTCAGAGGTTTTGCAACCATTTAATTTGAATTTTATTTTAAAGCATATGCTTTTATTCAATTTTAGTAGTTGTAACAACAAAAACCATATTCCCTAAAATTCTGTTTATTAAAGTCTAGCAATCTTTTTATTTAGTGGCAGGTTGCCTTGTTTTTGTAAAGACCTTAGAAAAGCATGTCTTCTAACATTTGAATTTTAGAATGAATTATCCTGATTACATTTTAAAAAATTATAAAACTGTTACTAATTTTTAAGATGTGTTGATTTGAGAGAGAGAGAAAGAGAGACAGAGAGACATTTGTTGTTCCACTTATTTATGCATTCATTGGTTGATTCTTGTATGTGTCCTGACCGGGGATTGAACCCTAACCCTGGTATATTGGGATAATGGTTTAACCAACTGAACTACCTGGCTAGGGCAAAATGGTTACTATTTTACACTCTTATTTGTGTGAGGAATTATGTTCTCAATAGCAATAAACTAGATAATGAGATAGATATAAGAGGCAGGTATCATTCATGATCCCAAATTTCAATTATTTTGGATTTATCAAATCAATCTTATCATTCTTATTTTTGACTTAATAAAAGGTAAATGTTAAAATTAGGACTTTTTCTTGCTTGCTTTTAAAATAAATTTATAGTAGTGAAACACTGTTAAAACCTAATTTATATGTTGGGAGTTCTACATGATTTCATTAACAAAATATTTAAAGTTCGAAAGCTGTGGGATAGGATAATCTCTAAAATTCCTTTAAGCTCCATCAAACCTGCAATTCTGTTGACCTAACAACATAACCCGGATTTATAGGATAATTGCCAACTTCCCATTTCACTTTGTACGTGGAGCAAGCTTTTGAGCATGAAGAAGATGGGAAAAAAATGGCTGACTGTGGAGGAGGGAAAATTCAGCTGAACTTATTGAAACCGACTCAGCCCTTCCAGAAAATACACTAAAGAACCAAGGGGCCAGCTTTAAATTACCTTTTCCCATAGCAAATTAGGAAATGGATTCCCCTTACTGGGCCATATCTGTCTCCTTTAAATGACTCTAATTCAGTTGGTCACATGGAAACAAAAGGCCATCCAGAGGCTGTTTTGAACTGCACCAAAGTGAATTTTACTATCATGTAATCCCTCCCCTAATTTTCAAACTGTCAGTGTGTAAGTACATGCATTTTGCTTTCTCTGAATTTGCATAAACTCTAGTAATCTCTTTCTTTTTGGTTGATAATGGTGTTTGTGTTAAAATCACACCTTCTTTTGATTTCTTGCGTGCATATCGGCTTTTCTCCTGTTTGTGGACATAAGTGCTTTTATCTCTCTCGGTAATCAGTCACAACCCAGGGTGGAGGCAGGGACTGTTTGGTACAGTATTTCCTATATAAACAGTTTCACTGTAAAAGGAACAATATGGCTCTAATTTTGATGTATGATCCGTTTAGAATATGCAAACACATTTGAATATACATCCTGTCCATGACAACAGCAAAGTGAAACTGGATCCACAAAAGGATTTTATTTTTGCCATAAGTGATTTCCTCAGTCCTCCCTTAACCAGATATCAGCTTCATTTCCAAGCTTTTAAGTGAAAAATGCCTGCTTTGATAGCTTTCCCAAATTGATAAAAATATATGTAGTCAAACAGAATTTTTTTGTTTTTAATGGTCAAGTTGTCCCCTGGCACACACACTCTAGCTTCGTCTGAATACAAATAAAAGCAGCCTCAGTGGAAGAGGGTTTAAAATTTTCCGATGTAGCTGTAAAGTAAAATTGGAAGTGGCAGTGGTAGACACACAGCCCAGGGATATTTCAGAGGCATTTGTTCTGTGTGAGAATAAAGCACTTGGATCGTTAGGCCCTATTCGGCTGTGCTGGGTGGGAGGGAGGTGAGCCTTTGTCCCTCTGGTCTGGCCACCAGCGGCCCAGGTGCGGTTAGCGCCGGTGGGGCAGCCTGGTGGTGGTGGTGCCTTCGCTATTCTCTCTCTTTCCCACAGGGCAACGTTGGGCTGAACAATGGAAACTCAGAGAATGTAGTTGTGATGTGGCTAACCCACAGTTTCTATTCTGAACAAAGCTCCCTTGTTAAAAGGTAAAAGTATCACCATAATCCTACCATCTTGATATCGGCGCGATTGATTGAGAATTTACTAAACACCAGAATTCACTAATACCAGCTAAGCCACCCTAGGAGATTGCTATTATTATTAATATCCCTGGTTTTCTGAAAAGAAAACTAAGGCTTAGCGAGACTATATCATTTAGCTAAGATAATATATGTAGGAAGTGGCGTAGCTGGGATTAAGGCCCGGTTTAAGAGCTAATGTTCTTAATTTAATTTCTACAGCAAACTGCCTCTGAGCCCTAACACACAAAAATGTTATTTTCCCATGTTTTTGTCTATAAATATGCATATGTTTTGTTAAGTGAAAATAGAGTGAATACACGTACACACAGTGGCACACTGAAATATATTAAAATTGAAATATTGGAATATTTGTACTATTTAAAAATTATCTTAAGGATTTTTTGATAGTGCTTTGATAGTTCTAATTACTATGATTTTGTCGTTTCTAATGGTTACATAGTTCACATTAAAACATAGTTGCTGTGTGATTTCAAATTATGTGCTAGGCATTATATTTTTACATATACTAGGTATTTTGTCTTCCCTTTCAAAGAAAGAAATTGTTAGATGTATGTACCATGACCTCCATTTTACAGAGCTGGAGGTTGAGTCACAAGATTTAGACAATTGTTCAGTGTCTGGGTGGAAATGCCAAGATAGACTTGACTCTGTAATTTGGCTCTTTCTACTATCCCATAGCTGCCTTCAGAAAATTAGCACACCCCTGGGTTCGGGTGAGGCCACGTGCCCCTGGGTCTGGGAGAGGCCATGTGCCCCTGGGTCCGGGTGAGGCCTCGCGCCCCTGGTTACGGGTGAAGCTGGATCCCGGGTCCAGGTGAGGCCGTGTGCCCCTGGATCCGGGTGAGGCTGGGTCTCGGGTCTGGGTGAGGCCATGTGCCCCTTAGTCCGGGTGAAGCCGTGCCCCTGGGTCCGGCCGAGACCAAACCAGAGGGAGTTGGACCTCCGTTACCACCATTGGTCCACCATCCAGAGCTGAGGGGTCAGTACCAACATGTACACATAAGGAACTGGTGGACATTGAAATTGGGTCTCAAAAGAACTGTTGGTCCAGAAGGAAGCTCACTACAGACTGATTCATTTGCCTGTCAGCATAACTATTATTGCTCGTCTCACATTCAGTTCCTATAAGTATATCTCTAGTGACACATGATCTCGCTCATCTAGGGGAAATGATGAACAACATAGACTGATGAACAAGAACAGAACCAGAAACAAGGAGGCATCGATTGGACTATCGGGCCTCAGAGGGAGGAGAGGGGGGGGTGGGGGGAGGGGGGAGAGATCAACCAAAGGACTTGTGGGCATGCAGATGAGCCTAACCAATGGTTAAGTTCAACCATGGGGAGGGGTGTGGGATGGGAATGGGGGGATGAGGACAAATATGTGACACCTTAATCAATAAAGAAATTTAAAAAAAAGAAAAAGAAAATTAGCACACCAAAACATCCCATACTTGGGGCATGGCTAGGTGTCAGAGCCTTTGTGAGCTCTAAATTTACTGTGTGGATGGCAGCTGAATGTAACAATGAGCACTGCTCTTCTTCCCCATGGAAGCTTATCGTATGGATTGCAATGATAGGATGTGTGCTTGGATGGGTGTTCCAGTGACCATGATGAGTTGGGGCAGATCTACCTAGGCTTACCGATCTGTCAAACTGAGTTTCCAGGGTCTGGCCTGAAGTCTCCCGGGTGTCTGTTCTGGGGACAGAAGGGTGAAAGGACAACAGATGGGGAAGGAGTCATCTTGAGCATCCGACTTCAGTGCTTCATTGGGTGTGTATGCATATGGATGGGGATGGGGAGACCTCCTCCCGCCCCTCCCCCCCCACCACCACCCCGCTTCCCCTGCTCCTACCACTAGAGACCATTTGGAAACTTTTTTCTACAAATGCCAAGTCCTAGCTATCTTTTCCTCATCCTTTCTTTCCGCTTGCTGGTTTCTTCTATATCTTAAGACAGGTGTCTTCATCAGTTCAAGCTATTGTAACAAAAATACCATAAATTGGGTGGCTTATAAATGACAAACATTTATTTCTCAGAGTCCTGGAGGCTGGGAAGTCCAAGACCAAGGCACTGGCAGATTCAGTGTCTGGTGAGAGCCTGTTTCCTGTTTCAGACAGCCGTCTTTTCACTGTGTCCGCACAAGGTAGAGAGCAGGGGAAGCAAGTGCCTGCGTTTCTTCTTATAAAGGCACTAATCCCATTCACGAGGGCTCCACCCACAAGACCTAATTATCACTCCAAGGCTCCACCTTTTAACCCCATTACACTGGGGGTTAGGATTTCAACGTATGAATTTTGAGGGGACACAAACATTCAGTCCATAACAGCAGGGTTTCCCAGTGTGTGTGTACCTGAGAAATTTTTAGGGGTACCCAGTTGAACATTTTTTTTAATAGTTATGTAATTAATTGAATGTGTATTCAGAAACACACACACACATAGCAGCTCATTAAACAGTGACTTTTGCCAATATTATTTCTTAGAGTGAGGCTAAATGAAAATAAAACAGTGAATCATCGAAAGAAAAATATTTTTAAAATAATTATACAGGTGGTACTGGGGTGTGCAAAAATCCTGAAGGTAGCTTGTGAGTGAGGGAAGTGTGGGTAACACTGCTCAAAAGATGGTACCTCTTTCCCTTTCTTCTCACTTTGCACTGCCAGCCCAATCTGCTATTCCAGCATGACGCCTGCCTATTTCTGGCTGGAACCCTGCCTCCCTTGCCCTTTGAATCTGCCACTTTCCTGTCCCAGCGCTTGGCACTGTGCTCAGCACAGAGTAGGAAGTTGAGCTTCGATCCTCAGTTTCTCTGCTCGTATAACCACAAGCAGGCCAACCTGTGGCCCGGCCCGCGGCTCTGCCTCCCAGCACTAAAATCTGGGAGCCAGGGCTCTCAAAGCCTGATCTTCTGCTAAGAGAAGGAAATAAGGGACAGAAATAGAACAAGAAATCTTGAACACAGATAAAAGGCTTTTTGATATTTGCATGAAATATGCTTCTTAAAGGGGAACTATTTTTATAGTATTATCTATAAGAGATTATAGGCAAAAATTAATTTTCTAAGTCTTTATAGTTAAAACAGCCTGTGCACAGAAGGAATTTAAATTCCTCTTTTAATAAAAAAACATGCATTGTCCTTCAGGCAAAAGGCTAGTTTTTTTTTTTTTTTTTTTGTGTGTGTGTGTGTGTGTGTGTGTGTTTTTGGTAAGTGATTATTTTGCAATTTCTGAGGCCAAGAGAAATTTGTAAAATGCTATAAAGACTGCTGTGCTTACCTCACTGCATTCCAGACTGTGTCTGCTTCCTCATAAAGGATTATTTGGGGGAGGGGAAGGGCAGAAATATTACAATATAGCAATTCAATAAAGTATTGTAAAACCATAAAACACGGCAAGGATGGGCACTAAAGCTTTCTTGGTAAAAGAATTAAGAGACAGGCAAGGCAGGACTGACTGAAGGAGCGACATGAATTGGAGGCCAGTAATTGAGCTTAGAACGAAGTGATGGCTGAACCAAAGGCATTTAAAGTGTTAATTTATTAAATAACCCTTTGCTTTCATGGCTTACAATAAAAAATATTTGTGGTCAGGAAAGTTAGGAGACAGGAAGCTGAAGTCTTCTAAACCCATTTCTATGCTTGGACTGAAACCAAACTTTATCCAATCATAAACCTTCTGTGTTTATCTGCAAGGGAGTGGGGAGGGAGAAAGAGTGGGTAGCAGTATTTGATTTCTAATTAAAGTACCTCTTTTCACCCTGGATTTTGATCTTAACGGGGTGTCTTCATGCAGCTTAGGGGACTGCTGTCTCCCCTGCCCCTCTCCTCTGAGCTGACGGGCATGCATTGGCTCAGTTTCCCTGCTTTGGTGAAATTCACAGGGAAGTAAGGAACGGTTTAATGATCAAAGCTGAACTTGATCTGTATCAAAAGGATCATTTCCATCCTGGAAATCTGAACCACTTGAAAATAGTTTAGATCTGAGAGAGACTACCCAACTGTCCACAGAGGCCAGCTTGAAAGGAGGCTTGGGCAGATCACCAAACAAGACCTGCCTAATATGACGACTGCCTGAGAACAGTGCACTTGAGGGCAAGTGGCTGCACTTGGGCTCCCTGTCAATGGTGAATTAGTCTCAATGGAGAATTTGACGGGGAGCACCCAGAACAAAAACACGATTTTCTTATATGCTTGGATATTGGCCATATCTCTGTTTGGTGGATGAAGAAACTGAAGCTTCCATGAAGTCAAATGACTTGTGATGGTGTGTACCCACGGGGGAGCGAGACTCGCTGAGTCCTGGTTCATAGCAGAGTGCTCGGGGGCAAGTGACTTGACCTCTCTAAACCTCAGTTTCCCATCCTTAAAATGGGGTGAGTGATAGTTGGCACTTCCATGGTTGTTTATAAATGTCTAATTTCTCGATTCCCAGTCCAGGGCTGAATGCGGTATAATTTTGCCTTCTTTACAAGAAGCTATCCCTTTATTTTTTTCAAAGTTGGGAGAAAGAATGTAGTTTGGTAATCTGCTCACTCTTTACCTGGTGATGTTCTGGACAAGGTTAGCCAGAGGTGATACAGAAGTAAAAAGGGCAGTTAAGGGACTTAAATTTGCCAAGTGCCTACAACGTATCAGGTTCTTTACATACATCATCTCATTTAATTCCTACAAAAACAAAAAGAACATTTAGGAGATAAGGATTGTTATACTTTTTTTCAACTGGGGAAATTGAGCTCCAATAGTTTTTATGATATACCGAGTGGGCACAGCCAGGGCCAGACCAGGTTCCAGACCCAAGACAGGTTGCTCTTGTCTCCACAGTCTAGACTCTCTCACCTGCATTACCTTCACTGGGAGAATGGTGGCGCTGGTGGTGGAGGGAGAGAAGGTGATACAGGGAGACAAGGTATGCTTACCCTGGGACACCAGGCGCTGCTCACGTGGAATGAGATTTCCTCTTGATTAGCTATCAGGAAAGGTATGTTGTGAATCCAAGCTCCTGACATACAAGGAGCATCTGGATTACATGTTCAGGTCCTGGGGGAGATTGCAGGGACCGTACACACACATATGCAGTGATTTACCGAGTGCCACTTACGTACTCGGTTTAAATGATTTAAGGGGACAACTCTCACTTACTTCTCACACTAGCCCGATACAGTGGGCATTTTAGTAGATGAAGGCCTATATACATTAAGTGAATTGCAGTGTCAAGATTCAAGGTAGTGTTTTTAGTTATTTCATCCCATTACCTTGAAAGAGTGTGAGGAGAGAGCCTGTGGTTGGTCGGACTGAGATAGCACAGTGTTCAGGAGGCCCATGTCTAACGTTTGATCTTTTGGGCCAGTTGGGTTTTCCTAGAAGGAAACTTCTTTTAATGCTTATTAGCGTTCTTTCCCCTGTCCCCTCCCCCTTTCTGGAACACAGCGTGTCAGCCATGGTCCAGGGGACACTTGAGAGACTGGGGAGATTTGGGCAGGACTTGGTGGCAATCACCGTTGCTGTGTAGTGAATGAACTTTGGAATCAGTCATTCCTGCCTTTAGTCAGCCCTGCTTGCATCTAGTTCCTTATAAGGAGTGATGTGCCGAATGGTTCTAAGCCAATTTTCTTATGGTAAATGGTAATCATAATAACATGTACTTACCTCATGGGGTTGTTTTGAAGATTAGTGAGAACATGTTTGTAAAGAAGTAACAAACTGGAGGCAGGATCCAGCTCAGGCATGGCCTTAAAAAGTGTTTTAAAATGTCTTAAGTAGTTGCCAACTTTTAAAACTTATGAGGTCTCACAAAAATATCTATCTATCTATCTATCTATCTATCTATCTATCTATCATCTATCTATCTATCTATCTATCTATCTATCTATCTATCTAATGATCATCTATATATCTACCATCTTTCATCATCCTTTCCTTCCCCAGATATGAAGTCCACAATGCAAATTTTCTTTAAAACTCCGTAAGATCTGGCAGCACGAGACCCTTGTTTCTCTGATGTAACAATCAAGTAAAGATAAACAGCAACTACTACCTTAGGAAGAGCACGTGTGCTCCAGTTTGCCTCAGTTCTTTGCACTCCCTACTGTCTGCTTTGTTCACTTGGCTCCTTTACAGTGGAGGGATGGGAGGGGGGTGGCGGCGGGCGGTCATCTCTGGCACAGGGCAGCCGTGCTGTGCTTGGAGTAGAGTAACCTGCAGAAAGTAGCAGTCAGATTGGAGGAACCCTGTCAGTGACCCCAGAGCCAGCAGGATCAGTCACACTGCTCTCTGGCCTCACCCCTCACAGACCAGCAGGCCTTGCATCTGCTGGAGCTTGTTAGGCCCATTCTTGACCCTACTCTGGACCTACTGAATCAGAATCTGCATTTTAACAAGCTCCACAGGTGATTCCTCCACCCACTGAAGTTGAGAAACACTGCTCTGGAACTCTTATGCTTGACTGAATATTTGGATCTTTAGCTTTACAGAAAAGGCCAGGTAGTAAATGGAAGGTGCCCTGGGAATTGCGAATAGAACTCAAGTATGTTTGCTTGGTGATTTTGATCAAGTCTACTCTGGGCCTCATCATCTTTCTCTGTAAAGTGAGAGAACCAAGCAATATTTATACTTCGCATTTCACAACAACACTTACTATCAGTGTGGCCTCTAGGCAAGTGCCTCCAACACAATGAGGCACAGGCAGACATGGCCAGTCCCCTGGGGCCTCTCAGTTCAGTACACCAGAGAGATGAATAAACAATTGTGGCACATATGACTAACTCATGCCCAGGCCCTACGTGATGCTAATACTCTGTGATCCCCAAACAGCATCCAAGGCGTATTAAACGGTCCCCAGCATTCCAACCCAGGTAATAGAGCCCCCATGAGTGTCTGAGCATCTCCCAGCACAGAACACGTGCTCAGTGAGGAAATGGACCTGCCATGTTGACAGCCGGGCAGCTGGGTGCCGCCAGGGGAAAGTAGGTTGGACCAACACCCAGTGAAGATGCAGATCTCAGGCCTTTATTTATTAACATTTATCCTGAGGGGAGAATGCTTTATAATTTCATTAAAAAAATAAAGTAAGGCCTCTAAGCTAGCACTGAATTATAGATAGTGCTAATTTGGTTCAATTATTTTGCTCATTATGGGTAGAAACACAAGTGACATTACAGACCCAGGACCGAGAAATCAGGTCCCAGATTACTTGTGGGAAAACACAAGTGGGATTTAAAAATGTATCAAATAACTAGCTGTCATCCCTGATTAATACCACCCGATCTAAGAGAAGCGGCTGTTCTATCTTCTGAAATGTCATTAAAATATCAAAAATAAAGAGTTCACGTAATTAAAGAAACATTATTTTGTTCACACAGCCTGAAACAATGTGATTAGACAGCAGTTCTGAAATGGTGATATTCAATCAGGTAGGCGTTTGGACACCAGCTCGGCGCAGATACCGCTGGTTATGGAAAACGCTGCCTCGTTATGTGCCACGTTAGGGACTGTCGCCAGGGAACGAGAGAGACGGAGCTGGGGGCACGTGGTTCATTCGCTCTGAAGTCGCAAGAGTGGAGGTTTTTTTTGTTTGTGTGTTTGTTTCAAAGCCAAAATAGCCCTGTTTTATCAAATAAGCTATCTGGGTTACATTTCCTGTCAGCAAAGTGACAGGATCTGCATTGACGCTTGGGTTCCAAATAAGACTGATTTAGTTATTCTGTCACTAAACACAAGCTGAATTTCTATTAAACAAAAACAAGAATAATTGGTTTGGTTTTAGAGACAAGCTATCATTTTTCATTAGGGTATGTGGGAAGGAAGCATGCTGTTGGCTGCTAATGTATGCTCACAATGATGCCAGGGGATGGGCACGCAAACCCCACTTAGCAATCATTTTCTGGGAAATAATTTTCCTAAAGTGGGGGCTCTGTCTATAACTGGATCCGTTAAGCCACATATCTATGTTGGCTCAAGTCATTTGGCAAAAATAAATTGCTATTTGTTGTGTTTTGTTCAAGGTAGGCACTCAATAAATGTTGGTTAAATTAATTTGCAGAAATATGAGTAGACATTGGTGTAGGGAAACAACATGTTCTTGTAGTTTGTGGGCTGCACAATTTAGCCTTGGAAATAGAGGATGACAAGAATACTAATGCTTTATAACTGAAGGCCTGGTTGGAGTGTGCAGTCAGCCTTGTCCAGCTAATGTATTTCTGGAGAGAATGTACCAGAGATTTTTCTTAGTCCTTGAGTTTTCTGGCATTGGTCAATATACCAGCTGTTCTTAGTGGATAAGATATTTTGTGAGGAATATTCCCTCCAGCAGTATGTCCACCCAATGGCAAAATGAATGGTTAAAAAGTGAAAACTCAGTCAAACAACTGACATGACCATGGTTGCCCTGATTTCAAGAGTGGTTATAGGTGTCTGCAGATCCCAGACAGGACCAGTGAGGGAGGCTAGGCTTTTACTGGTGGCTTCCTGAGAATAAGAACTACTCAGCCCAGCCCTAGGCCCAGCATGTAGGTCAATCCTTGACCATGCCTAAAGGGAGCTGATCCAAGATAGGTCAACGCATGGACAGTGGAAGCCCAGCCCGCTAGACCAGCAGTCTGGGGAGAAAATAATAGAACTATTTATATTAAATTTTGGTCTCATCATTTTTGCTTTCTCTCTGTGTGTGTTTTATACTATACACTAGAGGCCTGGTGCACGAAATTTGTGCACAGGGTGGGGGGGGGTGTCCCTCAGCCCAGCCTGCACCCTCTCCAATCTGGGACCCCTCGAGGGATGTCCGACAGCCTGTTTAGGCCCGATCCCATTGATGCCTAAACAAGCAGTCGGACATCCCTTCCACAATCCAGGACTGTTGGGAGCTCGCCTGCCTGCCTTCCTGATTGCCCCTAACCACTTCTGCCTGCCAGCCTGATCACCCCCTAACAACTCCACTGCCAGCCTGATTGATGCCTAACTGCTCCCCTGCCAGCCTGTTTGTCCCTAACTGCCTTCCCCTGCAGGCCTGGTCACCCCTAACTGTCCTCCCCTGCAGGCCTGGTCCCCCCCAACTGCTCTCTCCTGCAGGCCTGGGTCCCTCCCAACTGCCCTTCCCTGCAGGCCTGGTCGCCCCCAACTTCTCTCCTCTGCTGGCTTGGTCACCCCTAACTGCCCTCCCCTGCAGGCTTAATTGCCCCCAACTGCCCTCCCCTGCTGGCCATCTTGTCATGGCCATCTTGTGTCCTCATGGGGGAAGGATCTTTGACCACATGGGGGCAGCCATCTTGCATGTTGGAGTGATGGTCAATCTGCATATTACTCTTTTATTAGATAGGATAGAGGCCTGGTGCATGGGTGGGGGGCCAGCTGGTTTTCCCTGAAGGATGTCCCGGATCAGGGTGGGGATTCCCTTGGGGCATGGGGCGGCCTGGGAGAGGGGCCTGTGTTGGTTTGCAGGCCGGCCACTCCCCCTGGTGACCCAAGCGGAGGCCCTGGTATCTGGGGTTTATTTATCTTCTACAATTGAAATTTGGTAGCCTAGAGTGGAGCCAAGCCTTCTGCTTGCTTCGTGGCAGCAGCCATTTCTGTTGGGATTTATGTATCTTCTATAATTGAAATTTTGTAGCCTTAAGTGGAGGCCTGGGCCAGCCAGGGTGTGCGGAAAGCTTGGTTTCCTCCATCGCCCAGGGAAACCCTAGCCTCCTGCTCTTTCCAGCTCCCTGGCTGCCGCCATTTCTGTTGGGATTTATGTATCTTCTATCATTGAAACTTTGTAGCCTTGAGTGGAGGCCTAGGCTGGCAAGAGTAAGTGGAAAGCTTGGCTTCCTCCATTGCCAGGGAAACCCAAGCCTCCTTTCTGCTCTCTGTGGCCGTAGCCATCTTGGTTGGGTTTATTTGCATATTTGCTCCTGATTGGCTGGTGAGCGTGGCTGGTGGGCATGGCTTGTGGGTGTAATGGAGTGATGATTAATTTGCATATTACTCTTTTATTAGATAGGATATTTGAAAATAAAGCAAGTATAAAATGTATAAACAAGTAAATATATATTTATCAGAGATGCATGTTTAAGAGCTTTTTTAATAATGGAGTGAAGCCATCAAAAAATCTTAGAGCTGTTGTACTTGGTCAAGCTCTGTGAGGGTGGCAATGGTGTCAGTTTTATTCATCTCCTTATGCCCAGTTTCTAGCAGAGCACAGGCTCCCTTGATTTTGCTTAATATTATGTCCCAAGCACAGTCCTTGGAATTTAGTAGTTGCCAACAAAAACAACAACCCACATTAAAAAAAAAAAAGAATTACCACTAGATAATTCAATTATTGTAACTCAAAGTTTGTCAAATTTTCCTGATATAGTTGAGGATCTCTGACTGTGAGAGCTTTGGAAGCATTTTGGACATTTTGAATGATTTATTTGTCCAAATGTTTGAAACAGAGAGTAGGGAAGTGATCTTTTATATATAACCTGCATGTTGCCAAGGTTCCCCTTCTCTTTAAATTATAATACAGGCTTATTTTTAAGTAATCTTGATTGATCAATGCCTATATACAAATTAGGGCACATGCTTTACTTTGTAGAAGGATCACCATAAAATTCCTTTTAAAGGAGGCTATCTCTATACAATAAAAATGGGTTAATAAAAATAATGAGTACTCACATTTTAGGAATAATACTCATCTGTATTGTTTGAGGCAGACCTTCAGAGTTTTCTAGTGTAATTATATATCTTGATTAGACAGTGTAGCAGAATGACTTATAGAGGTTTCTGAAGAATCTCATGAGAAAGTGTAGAGATTGTGTGTGTGTGTGTGTGTGTGTGTGTGTGTGTGTGTGTGTGTGTGTTTCCCTTATCGACACTGTGTCAGGCTTATTACCTCATGACTGAGAACATCAAAATATAGAATTAGGAAATGTCAAATTCAAATCTTAGCTGTATGGTTTATTAGCTATAATTTGTCTAATGTGATGTTTTGGAGTCTTAATTTATAATAATTATTTTCAATAATACTTCCTTTATAGTCTTATAAATTAAGACTCAGTTTGCAAGTTATAGAAAACCTTATTCTGTCTGACTTAAATAAATAAAAGGAGTTGATTTGCTCACATAAATGACAAGTTGGGCTTATAGGAGTGGCTTCAAGCCCAGCTTAGTCCAGGGCTTCTCCAGCATCATCACGACTCATGTCTCCCCTCTCTTGGCTCTGCCTTCCTCTCTGTTGGAGTCATCAGAGGCTCAGGTGGGGTGAGTTGGCTGTAGCAGTTCTGGCAGTACATTTTTGGGGGAATAGAATGTATTTCTTAGCAGCTCAGCTACATGTGTTGGGGGGAATAGAATGCTTTCTTTAACAGCTCAGCTACATGTTTTTTTTGCCTCCCATTGACTCATTTGGTCATGTGCCCATCCCTGAAACAATGACTGTGGCCAGGGAATGAGATATATTATTTGACTTTAGTCCTGGTCATAAGCCCATTCACTGCTGTGTGCTGTTAGCACCCCTCACTCCACCCATATCACTGGAGTAGGGGATGGGTGGTTCTACAAAGAAAATTTGGAGTAAGGTTGTGCGATGAAGGGAGAGTGAATGCTAGACAAAAATACCAGCTGTCTATTAGGCCTGATTTGTGGTAAGATTAAATGAAGTGATATATATGAATATGCACAACATGTAGACCATCAGCATACCATTGAGGGTAGATGATCAGATTAAGTATATCTCAAGAAATGAGACTCAGAAGCAATGTAGGACACATTTTAGATTAAGCACACAAGGAAACTTAACTTACTTTCAAAAAGTTAGTTGAGTTCACTAAACATTTCTTCAGCATCTCTGATGTGCCAAGTGTTGTGGTTATTGAGATTTAAGAGAGCTGGTTTCTGCACTAGCATTTTCTTATAGTGTAGCCAGGGATGCAAGTGTGTATGTTATTTCAACACAATGTGCAAGGTGTTTGATGGATGTATGCTCAGGTGTCTGTGGGAATACCAGGGAGGGGCTCCTAACACAGCCTTGGGGATAGGTGGAGAGATGGGGTGAAGCATCAAGGGAAGGTTTTCTCAAGGAAAATTCCCCAATCAGAGTTTTGAATAGTTAATAAGAGCTATCTCAGAGATATGGCTTTTTCTGGGCAGCAGAATGGCATGGGTAGAGGTGACAGAGCTAGAAAATGCACAATGTGACTGCTGAGGGCAGGAGTGCCAGCTGAGGGCCATTTGCTATATCTGGTATGTAAACTTGGAGGCTGAGAGTAGCATGAGATGAGACTGAAGACCTGCTCATAGGGGCCAGATTACTAAGGGCCCCCTATTCCATGTAATGGAGACTGGGCATTATCTTTTGGTTATGGAAGGTCACTGAATGACTTAAAAGTAGGAAAGTGACATGGTCCAATTGGAATTTTTGGAATATTACTCTGCCTGGAGATGGTGAATGGGTAGGGGTGGGCCCAGATGGACTTAAGGGAGCCCAGGGAAGATGCTGTTGGCACAGGTCCAGCACAGAAGAGAGATGTGAGAGGGCCTAGACTGGAGTACTAGTAATAGGTAAGGAGGGGGAAGAGACAGAGACCAAGAAGGGAGGAGTGAAAGCAGCAGGACTCAGTGATTGGTGAGATGTGTGGAATTAGGGCGAGGGAGGATTCAAATGTATGACAAATACTGGAGTGCATATGAATCTGTTATTTTTTTCTGATAAAAGAAAAAAGGGAAAGCAAACAGCTGAAATTGACATGTTCCATTAAAAAGGATCTGGTTGAATATATGATGATACTTCCATATGGTAGGCTAAACCTACTCTGCAGAAGTAAAAAATAATATTTTAATAGAATACTTAATGGTTGAGAATATGCTCATAATCTATAAAGTAAAAAAAGCAGGCTATAAAATGGAATAGCATTATGATCCCAATGTATGTAGAGTTAGTTATTGAAACATCTGTATTATATGATTCCAGATGACTTCCAGCACATTGTGAATTGCTTTTATCTCGGAAACAAGGGCACGCTTCTGTATTTTCCATTTTGAAAAACAATGAACTTGTAATACTTTCTACAATTAGAAGAAAATAAATGGTACATTATAAAAGAAAACCAAAACAGCCATTTCTGATAGATGTCGACTTTCTAGGAAAGAGGTTCCTGAGAAGATGGGCACTGGGTTTGGTTCTTACATCCAGAGCATGGGGAAGGAGAGTGAACTTTCCGTCTGTGGCACTGGCGGTAAGAATGGTTGCTCATATCACAGCTTTGCACGAGGCCTTGGGAAAGACTGAGGCCTGTGATATCTATCCCACTGAAATCTGAAGTCTACCACTTGCTATTCCTCACGCAAGAGGCCCCCATACCCAAGACCCTGAAGTCAGGAGATGTGGAAGTGGTTCATAAACAGTGGGATCATGAGCCCAATCAGATATCTTCTCCAAACCTCAATTTTCTCATTTCTAGAATGGGGTAAATTCTACCTTCCCTGCCTAATGCACAAGTTTACTGCAGGTTTCAAGAGATGGCATAAAAGAATTTCCTTAAGGGCAAAATATTGTCTACCTCTAAGTTATTATAACCATCGTCCTGTGATATTTTATAGCTCTGTACCACTTCCTCTCCCCAAGATGGCCTCCAACCCCATGGGGAGAATGAGATTACAAATAAATCTATGAATGTACTCACTAACATCCCTCCCTTACTTCCCATGCTGACAACTATGGAGTGTATTGCATTTTCTTGCTGAGAAGCATGAAGAAGGTTGTTTGCTTTTTCCCTTTCCCCTAGTGATATCTGTGGGCCCACGCCTCATATTTGGTTTAATGCACCAGAGATTGTAAAATTCAAAAGGTCATGTGACATCAAAAGAAAGGAGGCCCTTTGGATGAGCTCTGGGTGAAAGGCATTTTTTAGCTTATGAATATATGAGTAGTAGTATTTCATTTTTAAACATTTCTATTGAATTTATTGGGGTGACATAGATTAATAAAATTATATAGGTTTCAGGTGTGCAATTCTGTAACACATCATCTGTATATTGTATTGTGTGCTCATCACCCAAAGCCAAGTCTCCTTCCATCTCCATTTATCCCCTTTGACCCTCTTCTACCTCCTCCCACCCACCCTTCCCTCTGGTAATCATCATACTATTGTCTGTGTCTATGAGTGTTTTTCTTCTTAATCCCTTCACCTTTTTCACCCAGCCCTCCCCAAATTCCCCTCCCCTCTAACAGCTGTTAGTCTGTTTTCTGTATCTATGAGTCTGTTTCTATTTCAGTTTAGCCCACAAAAGTGTGACTAAAGGCAGGTGTCTCAGGGACAGCAATCTGCAGGAAGAGGCGTTGCTCAGGGCTTTTCTGGTTGCATAGAGAACAGCCACCACCTCCACCTAGGTGGGCTGCCTTTTCATTTCTTACAGGGATTTTCCCAAGGAAATGAAATGTATGTGTGGGGGTCGGGGGAAGGGGAGGAAGAACATGGACCACAGTGTGAATGGCACTTACTGGAGTTGTACCTACACAACTATGCACACTGGCCCGGGAAGGAAGGCTGCACCCACAGGGAGAAAAGTGGCTGTTCTTGGATTCCATGAATTGTTAGTTTAGACTCTAGACTAAGTTGGTTTGCTCTAACAGCGTTGGCTGCTTTCCATAGACGTGTGGATGTGGTGTTTGTGACCATTTGGACCTCATGTCTCACCATCATGGGTAAACATGGGCATTTTGGAGTCCTGACCGTCACAGCTCTCATAAATGGCATTGGTGGTATAGCCTTGGTGATAAGCTGGCAATCAGGCATCTTCTAAGTATTTAGAAGAGTCAACCTATTTGACGCAAGAACCACAGATTTAAAAATAAAAGACTTAAAGGAAAGGCTGATAGTTTTAGCAGCCTAGGCATCTCTGGAGTTTGAGATTATTAAGATCCTCTGGAACGGTTTCAAATTTCTTGATGCAATTCAGGCATCAAGATTTTGTTTCACTGTATTACTTTCTGTCTTTTCTAAACTCAAATCTGTTTCTCCTCAAATTCTCCCCGGTTCGGTAAATGTCACTGTCACTCACTCAGTTACTCAGAACCTTGGAGTCATTTGTGTCCCCTCTCATTCCTTCACACTCCACATCCACTCCATCAGCATTGGCTCTCCACCTGAACCTGACCACCTTATCTCCTCTCCACTGGCTCTGCCATCGTTAAAGCCATTGTCATCTCTTTCCTAAAATGCTGGGTCAGCTTCCGTACATTTTTCTTGAATCTATTCTTAAGTCCCAACAGTTCACTGTTCACGCAGCAGCCAGGGCGATGTTTAGAAAAATATCCAGAGACACTGTCTGTCAGAATCCTCCAACAGCTGTGTCTCGGAGTAAGCAAGAGTGGGTGAGAAAAGTTTCTCTTTATAAAAGTATTTCTGCTAATAAATAAAGAAGCAATGATAGTATTAGAAAACCACCCTCTAAAATCCCCCTAGTGAAAAAATAAATCTAGGTAACAATAATCAGTGGCTGCTAATTTCAGACAAGAAATAAAAAAAAGAGAGAAACAACCTGACATGTGCGGATGTATATACTATTACCTATGAAGTTTTAACATTTCTTGCCCAAATGTTAAACTCAAATCTAATCTGGTTTCTAGAGCCAACTGCCAAATTGTAGGTAGTACAGGGGATAAAGGTATATAATGGGGAGGCATTTAGCAAAACCCAGGCTGTGGGAAAAGCTACCAGACAAATAACTTGGCTACTTTAATAAATAAATAGCAAGGAGTAGAAGAAAGAGGGGGATCGATTCCTGCCTTTTGCCTAGGATGCTCCTGGTTTCAGCACTTAAAGTCCAGCATCTAGAATCCTTTACTGTCCCAGGTAAACTGGATGGTTGGTCACCCGTTGGTGATGGTGGAGGGGGAGGAGGACACTGTAGATTAAAAGAGGCTTAAGAGACAAACATATGAACTTTATTTGGGTATTACTAACATAAAAATTGTGTGTGGGGGACAACATGACTGAATGTTTGATAATATTAAGGAATTGTTTTTTAGGCATGATTATGATACTACAGCCATTTTTTTTTTAAAGAAGGTATCTTTCAGAGATAAATTCTCAAACATTTATATATAAAATGACATGATGTCAAGATTTCTTTCTATGGAATACCTGAGTTTGGGACATGGGTTTAGATGGAATTAGGCCAGCTGAGTTGACAATTGTAGCAGCAGGTTGATGAGAATATAGGGATTTGTTACACTATTTTCTCTAGTTTTATGAATGTTTGAAATTTTTAATAATAAGTCACCATGCAGACAAACAAACCAAAAATTCCTCCCAGCGGCTTCCTTTACACTCCAAAGACAGCTCAAACTCCTCGCCCTTGTGCACTGCCCCCTCCCCCTCATCTGCATCTCACTCTCCCCACCTGTGTCCTCCCCGCTTCAAGCACCAGGCTTTGGCATGTGCTCTTCTCTTTGTCTGAGGCTCCTCCCCAGACCTCACCTCTGCTCAATTTCTACTTCTCTAACCATTCCGAAGAGCATTGTCTTTCTCTAAATCCCAATTGTGTTAACCATGTTTTTCATTTTCTATATTTTAAGAGGCCTTGACATCTTGGGACCCTATAGAGTCAGGGAAGGATGGCCCCACCCAGGGCTGGCTAATTACTAGAGAGAGCAAATGACTTGCCTTCAGCACCAGCAAACAAACCAATCCTGAGTGGTATCCCCACCCCCTCCTTTTATCAAGGTCCTATAGTCCCAGACACTATCCCCCTGCCTTAAACCACCCCATGGCCAGGTCCTAGAGACCATCTGTACAGCTCAGAGCTCATCAAAATTATTCACCCTGTCTAATCCTAAACCTGCTCAATGCTTACTGGTCTCATCCATTCTTTCCCACGATGAAGGCCTTCACCACTCTTTCCCCTCACCCCTGGCCTCCTGGCTGACCTGGGTACTTCCCATGTGACCCTGAGTGCCATGGTGTGCCCCCTCCTCTTGGGAACTGTGAGTAATAAACTATATTTTTAATGGCAATCAATTCTGATCTGTTGGCCTCACTGTACCTGAATAAAAACAAAATCCTTGTACCTTTTAAAACATTAACTCTTGTCCTCTATTTACTTATGTATCTCTGTAGGATCTGTTAATCCCTTGGTCCCCAGAACCTAGGATGGTACCTGCCTCATAGTATTCATAGAATGAGCCCCATTTACTGCTTGGTTAAAGAACAAGTAGGTGTACTGGCCAATGCCATCTTTGACAGAGACTGGCTCTCTGGAGACGAATGCTCAGAAAGACTGTAAGGCCTTCTCCAGTAGGAAAGACAGACACAATGACTTAATCATGTCTGATAGTATAAGTATTGGAAATTGATGGGGGAGATTGGAGTTTTAGGGAGTGTAGTTCATTTGCTAATTCTGTCTATTTCCCCCCCTTGGAATCCTTCAGAATGTTCCTATTCTTTCACATCCCCTAAGCTTCTCATCTCATGAGCCCTGCACCCAATACTTACATAATATTTTTCCTGGTTTGTGGCTGACTGGTTGTTCTCACATCAATAATGCTCCCTTTTCCTTGGAAAGCAGGAACAAGCGCTGAGAGGCTGTCAAAAAGCCCTTGCTTTTTAACCAATTTGCCAAATTCAACAATGACTTATTGAAAACAAAATATGAATAAGGAGAGGCAGGTCTCACTCTTTGATGCTAACAATTATACTTTGAATAAGGAAACATGAAGCTCCGAGACAGACTCAAGCACTAAAAGCACTGAAACCTTAGGGTCTTTGGTATGGGGGCCAATAATTCTACTTGCCTTAATAGCCCTCAAGGGCTTCATTATAGGATGTCAGAGTACAGTAAGTGGTGTGTATAAAGTTGCCTAACTCGTCAGGAAAACAATACATTCTAATCATTATATTCTGTTTAAGAAAGGAAGGAAGTCTGCCTATTATGTTCTTTACAAAGGTTATCGACAAGTAATTAAAATAAGGAAATGTTATTGCTGAAAAGAAGACTCTAAAATTTTTGTTATGTGAAACATCACATTCTTTGATGATATTGTATGATTTATAAATGCTTTGAACTCCAACCATATTTAGGTAGCATGTTGCATTTAAAAGCAGAAACTATTCAGTGTTATAGAGAGATTGTAAGTTAAATAGATAAGAAATCAATATTGGGGGAAACGAAGAATTCATTAGGAGAGATGGTAGCTCTCCATTGAATTTTGTTTTTACAAGCATTTACCAACCACTTTTCATATGCCAGACACTGTACTGGGCTCTAAGGGTACTAAAGGAATGAGATCTGGTTACTTGCTCAGGGAGTTCATGGTCTAGCAGAAGAGACCAATATGTTAAAAATAGCTATAACGCAGATGCAGGAAAATAATTCTGCCCAGCAAGGGATAAAGGGTGTGACAGGGAAAGCTACAAGGAGACATAATACTGCTACTTGAGCAGGGTATTGAAAGATAAGTAGGGATTTGCTGTTGTCCAGATAAGCAAAAGGGAAGGCACCCCCCAAAGTCCCAACCTTTTCTGTTGTGTTGACTCACCCTCAGCCACATCATCATTTAAAAGAAATGAAGAGCTCAGAAAAGTTTTCTTGGGGGAAAAACTGGATTTTAAGAATGCCTGTAGGAAGAAAGAAAATGTTGAAGGTGAGTCCGAACCAAAAGGATGGAGAAAGCATCAAAGTGTTTCCAAAGGAAAAAAAAAAAAAAAAGACTAAAGAGGGAGTTGAATTTACACTGTGGAGTAAAGTATGTGCATAAACCATGTCAGGAGAACCACATTGTAGTGGGTTTCGAGCCCTGACTACTGTGATATGATTTTTGATATGATTTTATGATACATTGCAAATCATGACACTTAAGTATTTCCTCGGGTTTTTAACAAGGGGCTGACCCAGCTTGCAATTGAGTTTCCTTCTGAATCCAAAATGTCCCAGTGTTCTACAGGACTAGGGAGCTGGGATAGAGACATCACGGGAAATACAATAGGTGCTCCGTAAATTCAAAGGAATGAACACATGGCCTTTTCTTTAAGAGCTGGAGGCATCTTGAGGAGTCTTGTGAAAGGAACTGGAATGGCATCAGACAAGTGTGTGATTTTGCAAGTGGCTGGGACTTGGTAAATAGAACTCAGAAAGAGGTGACTATCAATGAGATGATGTCACTAATGACAAGGCAAAGGGAAACATCCAAGGAATTATTAACCTGGGAATGGAAAGAAGGAAGAGATTAAATATTGGTAGGATCAACATTTGGAAGTATGTTATGGGACTCAAGGAAATGGTAATATAGTGCTTAGATCTCCTTATTAAGATTATGACCCTGATCCATGTCCTTGGGCTATTGGGTTAGATTAACCTCATATTGATGATCAAGGGTTCTGTACCTAAACATTTCCAAGAGGATGAAGAGCCATATATCCACCTTGTCCTGCAGAAAATTTATGGGACCTAGAGGGGAAGCCAGGACAGGCTATTATGTACCTAATGGAGAGCATTAAACTTAATGCCAGCCTCTAGCCCTGCTAATGCTTTTGATTACATTTTATATTCTTCTTAACAATTTCCATAAAACCTTGGTAAAAACCTCATTTGACTAGTTCATGGGGATCAGTGACAGTGTGTCATGGGGAGAGTCCCAGGAAACCAATAAGGATCTACAGATTTACAGTTTAGCAACAGCACTCCAAAGCTTCCACAGTTGTCCGAGGCAATGGCTGTGTGGGGAACGGGTTCCCACACAGAGGCTTTGAGGGTGTAGAGGGTGCAAATATGAAAGTTGACGTGAGTAGCAATCTCTATTGAGCACAATGCTCTCACATAAGTACCTGTAATGGGTTTATGAAGAAGAAATTTGATCCATGTCAAGATCTTTGATAAATGGTATTGTCTCAGCTGGTGATAAGGTTGTGTGTTGTGTGTGTGTGTGTGTGTTGTGTTTTTTTGGGGGGTGGGGGTGGGGAAAGGCTGTTATATTTAAAACAAACAAAAAAGAGCTAAAATCACTCCTTTGTCACCAATTTTTATTAACAATAACATGAAATTAAGCATTAAAATTTTAAATGACATTCCCATTTCATTCCACCTACTAAAGATAATCACTCAAATTTATTCTGCATCTTTTCTGAGTTATTTTTAAGTCTTTCTGTCTCTACCTATTTATTTGTCATTCTACATATATTAGTCTAAAACTATATAGTGTGGATATGTTTACATATTGGTAGATATAAATTTATAATATTTTTAAAGAGCTGCATAGCAGCCTATAGTGCAGATCACAATTTCAACCAGTGAGCTACTAGTGGACATTTAAGTCTTTTTATTTCTAATTTTGTTGTAAACAATGCTGCAACAAAATCTGTTAATATGATATGTGTGCTTTCATTTTTGTAGGCTGGATTCCTAGATATGGGATTATGGGGTCAAAGTCTGTACACATTAAAAATTGCACTTTCCAAAAAAGTTGGGTCAATTAACATTCCCAACATTGGTGTATGAGAGTGCCTATTTCTATTACCTCTGGCACCACTTAAAGCTCAACTCTCAAATTTTTACATTTTTGCCAAATTGAAGGCTGAAAACGAATACCTCATTAGTGATTTAGTCTGTAATTCTTTGACAGCTAGAAGGTTGAACTTTTTCTGTGTTTCTTGTGCATCTGTATTTTCTTTTCTCTTAATTGCCTATTCAGATATTTTGCCTATACATCTATTGAGTTATTGGTATTTTAAATTAATTTTAAGAAATTCCTTATATATTTCATATTGATTCTTTATTAATTTTTTTCTTCCAAAGACAGGTGACATTCAAAGAAATATTTAAGTAGTAAAACCTTTTATTCAATGGGACTCTCATGCCAAAGCTCAATAAATATAATAGACATAAAAGTGGGGCTGCAGAATTTGGTCTTTAAATACCACTGCTCACTAAAAATAAACCAGGGCTTCTTGGAGACATGGCTAATTCCAGATCTGGGGCAGGAAAGGTACAATAAGCACCTAGAACATCTTGACATACTAGAGAAAATGTTATCAGAGACTACACGGGTCATACAACAAGGACCCTGGAGCCAATCTGCGTCAGCTCCTACTGCACCGAAATGTGAAAACGTGAGAATCCGGAAGGACACTAACTGCAATGAATGAAAGCACATCAACTTGTTTGAATCCAGATACTTAAAATGATACTTAAAACACAAAACCTTGGATGGATGCTAAGGAGCCAACTAATTTTGAAAACTGATAAAGAAACCAATCATTTATCCTGCCTTTCCTACACCTCAGGGCATCCAGAAAGCTGATGAAGAGAAGGTTGAGAACCGCTAGCAGGGTCGCCTAAGACCATCGGAAAACACAGGTATTTACATTACGATTTGTAAACATATCCATACTATATAGTTTTAGACTAATATATGTAGAATGACAAATAAATAGGTAGAGACAGAAAGACTTAGCAAAATTACAGTTATGAAGTAGCAACAAAAATAATTTTATGGTTGGGGGTGGTCACCACAACATGAGGAACTGTATTAAAGGGTCGCGGCATTAGAAAGGTTGAGAACCACTGGTCTAGAGGCTATTGGTTAAACGAATAAGCTCATGGCTTATTTACAAAATGAGAATGTCAGAGATCTGTTTCACATTGCAAGCTAAGGACTTCACAGCCTGGCGGCCCACCGTGGCAGGGCTGGCCGAGCCCACCAGGCCCAAGGAAGTCTCTAAACCAGAGGGTTTCCCCATCAGCCATAAAGCAGCACCACCGGCAGGGGTGGAGGGGTGCATGAAAAATACACGTTCCTCGGTCCCTCCTCCAGAGATGCAGATTCCTATTTGCAGGCACCGGGCCAGCAAACAGTTGTGAAACACAACCGGGGGCTATAAGCACAGTTACCCAAATTACTCCCTCAGCTCCGCCCTGGCCTTGCCCGTGGAGCTGTGGTCTAACAACACTCCTGTAGGGTCTCCCTCTTGGCCGGCGGCTGAGGCACCTCCTCCCATGTGGTACCCGGGCAAGCTTACTGTGGACACATGGATGAAGTTGCAGGCCCACCGTGCTCCTCCTTGCTCCTCAGCTCAGCTGCGAGTATTTCTTTTCTGAAGTCGAGAAACACTGTGCTTTTATGGGGCCCTCACTCCATATTCGCAGTAGGCAGCCCTCCTGCCTTAGAGCCCAATTGTCCCGCTTCTTCGTTTTTAACTAGCGTTTTTAACTAGTTTCTGGAGGTGGGGCATCCTGCTGCTGCAGTTACTCTCTGCTGGTGCTTCCAATTGCTATTCTCCTTGCAAGTTCCCTCGGAGATAAGACTCCTTCATGGCAGTGAAGTCTGGCGGATTCTTCCCTGGCCCTTGACCGACTTTTGCTTTCCTATTATATAACCTTATTGATTAATCCAAACTATTGCTCACAGCTGCTGGCTAATGGATGATGGCTCTGGAGTTTTCTTGAATACAATTATTTATTGCCTTATTGATGTGCTACTTATTACTCTGTTAAGTACCGTAGGGTGTTTAATTATGTGAAAGGGAAGTGCAAAGGCAGCTGCTGAAAGCTGGAGTTAAAGAGGCCCAGTACCTGAGTTCCTGACAATGTGTCATAAAACAGCTTTAAAACACATGCACACACAAAGGACAAACCCCATTCCGAAGTTTAACGAGCTTGGAAACAGCGCGGGCTTGGGGAGCTGCCTTCCCACTTTGTGGCCTGATATTAGCCACAGCACAAGCACAGAAATCGCAGTGCTGTAAATGAAAAGGAGACTTTTTCTTTCCGGGCTTTCATGCATTTTCCTACCTATTGATAAACATTGAAATGGAGCCCCTAAGCAGGCCACAGCTAGAGGGGTAGCTGGTAGGACTGAAAAATGGCTTCTGTTAGAATGGGGCACAGGGTGGGGGTTCAACGTGGCATGGTCCACCGGCTCCATGGAATTGGGTGGAATCGGACGCTTTTCTCATAGGCAGTCAACTCTTCTCATTCCAAAGGGCAGCCATGTTGCCTCAGGAGCAGCATTTGAAAGAAACACAAGCACTGGACTGTTGGGAGTACTCACCGCATTTTGCATCTTGTCCGGTCCCTGCCAACGGGGATGAATTCCCAGGCATGGTGCCAGTGAGTTAATGCCTCAGAGGCCTGGGTGAAGCAGGATTCGTGCCTATGTTTGAGTAACCACCTTCCTGCTAAGTCTGAGCCCTGACCCAGCAAAGAGGAAACGAGTTCTATTATTTTAATTCCCTGGTTTGGAGCTTTTCAAGTTATACTCTGAGTAATCCTAGGATTCCTGATTTCAAAGATGGGCAGCCGCACTTACCCTGCCTGGTCATCTGAGGCAGCGGGATCTTTGGGCAAAACGTCCAGGTTGGGGGCCTGGTGGGCCACCTCCCAGGGCACCCAGCACCTTTCCCCACGTCCAGCAAGTCCAGGTCTTCTCCTCTTGGAGATCACCTCTGTCCTCAAATCTCTCCCATCTTGGGAAGGGAGAGATTTGCTTCGGGAGAGGAAAATACCTTTTTGCTCCTAGCTACCTGTGAAATCAGGAACATGCCATAATTAATATCTCAGGAAACAATCTTGTCACAGAGACATATATGAATGCCACCATAAATGCTTTGTAGGATGGGTTGTGCTGTAGTGCAGAAAACTCCCAGGCTGAGTTAGGCAGAGTTTAAATCCTGCGTCTGCCACTTTTGTGTTGTACGACCTGGAACAGTCACTTAATTTCTCTGAACCTTGCTTCTTTTTTTAATAAAATGGACAAAATAAGCTTGTTGTGGGTATCAGTGGAGACAATAACTGTAAAAGCCCAGTCCTGTCCCTAATGCATGCAAATGAGCAAATATTAATGTTTATTTTCTTTCCTGGTGATTCATGTAACATTTCTTCTTTAGATACAGAGATCACATTTTGACTTTCAATGTATTCCTTTTTAGAATTTTTTCATGCTGAATGTTATAAAGATTGTGGACTCATACAGTAAAACTAAGTAAAAGTCAGGGCTATAAACTTGCATATAAAATACGTTTTTTGAAAGTATATTTTACAAACACATATTTACTCAAAATTTTGAAAAATATTTATGAAATTGGGATCATTCATTGTATGCAATTGAATCTCCTACCTTTTTATACAATTATAAATGGGCTGGATTGGGGAAGCTTTGTTTTGTTTTGGAATTTATACTCTGTTCTCAAGAATTCCTCGGAACTAAGTTTGCTCAAGCACATTAAAAAAGTTGTTTACAATCCTGAAAGCCCATATTTGTCCCATCTAATAAGGAATGTCTAAATGAAAATGGGCGCTTTTCCATTACGAGATTCAAGACTCCAGAGACTGCATAGCACCATGGACTCAGTCCTGGAATCAGGCAGTCAGGATTTTAATCCAGTCCTTCCACTTACTGGTAGGTTTAACTTGATCTTGGAAAAGTTCTTTAACCTCCCTGAGCTTCATTTTTGCATCTGTTAAAGGGGAAAGCAATAGCACCTAAAGCAGAAGGATATTGAGAGAAATACAGGTGATAACTTACGTAAGTCATTTAGTGCCTGACACAAAGCCTCAGTAAATGAATAGTAAGTTAGCAATTATTATTTGATTCTTAGATCTCCTTAAAGTGAGCTGATTGAGATGCAATGAAGCCAACTGATCACAAATAGGACAATTACTTAACATTTTTCTTGTTGATTTGGCCGAATTCTTGTGGAAGGCTTAGCCACACTTTAGAATAAGGACATTGGAAAGTCTCGACCATGACTTTGTCTTCACTAGTAGAGTATATTCATGATTCGAATACCCAGTCCAATGACTGACTGCAAATGCTTGTTGTGAAATATTTTTCCCTCGGGATGCTGAAAGCTAAAAAATATATATTATCAGATTTTCTTTATTTTTTTTTTATCTATTATAGTTACATTGAATGGTATCAAAATGTTATGATATCCCAGAAAGTCAGTGTTTATGCCTTGGTTTAAATCAGGCCAACCTGGACTACAGTTTTGCAAAATCTGGGCAAGTAATTTTTCTTTTCTAAGCCTTGGTTTTACCAATTGAAATGGGGATAATACAAGGGCATTCACCTTGTAGCCTCTATCATGCCTGGTGCATAAGTAGTGCTCAGACATTCTGGAGGAATCATCCTCAGGCTAAGTTTTAGGCTGCTGGCTCCTGGTTTGGTATGCATGAGACCCACCTTACCTGCTCATCCCAGACAGGCTCAATCAGATCCCTGGCTACATGACTTCACTGGTTCAATGGGTCCAGGTATAAACTCTACTTTTGGTTTATTGGAATCTTTATAAACACCCTATTCTAAACATAAGCCTATAAGATCCACTTGGGTATGTCCCTGCTGGACACTGACTCTCAAGCCCCCCCCCCCCCCCGCCCTCCCCTCATCCCGACTGACTGGCCAAGCATTGATGAGTCAAACCCAATTTCCTCTGGGTACCTATGTGCAGCTTCTGTAAGTCTCTGGATAATTTCACAGTTTACAACCGAACCCAAACAAGACTTTAGGAGCATTTGGAGAAACGGAGAAGCACTGCCCTACCCTGCAAGAATGATTTGTAAGTAAAAAATCCTTTCCTGATCAGAAATGAGAAAATATATCCAAAAGGACTGTGTAAACCATAAAGTGTTCATGGTATCTGCTTAGGACCTCACACTCTGGACAATGAGCAGCAGGCAAGTTTTGTCTCCACTTTGGAGATGGGAAAGGCCTGCACCAGAGAGCCCGCATGACTTGTTCCAAGGTATATGAATAGTTGGTGACATAAGTGGGATTTGAAGTTAGAGAACTAACCTTTGAGTTATTATACTTGCATTGAGTACTTACCATGTGTCATTTACTATTCCAAACCTTATATCGCTTTCTTGTCCAGTCTTATATCATTTAATACCATGAAATAGGCATTTTACAAATAGAGAAACTGAGACTCAAAGAAGTGAAGTAATTTGCTTAAGCTCTCACAGCTAGAAAGTCGTAGAAGTGGGATTTAAACTTTGGGTCTGTCTGATACCAAGCCTGAGCTCATATTACATTAGCTTCCAGAGAAAAGTTTAAACTAGTCAACATTTAACAGAACATAAACCATATATGTGGAGCATTAAAAAATTTTATTAACTGATTGATTCTGTCCTTCCTTTGACAAATATTGCTTACTTCCCGATGATGTTAGCCACTATACTAGACACACCGAGAATTGCAGTTAAACTTCTTAGAAGTTACTGTTGATACTTAGATACCCCACCAAAGGGGCCGGTTAGGGCTCTGCCTACAGTCCCTCACCCTGATGACTTAACAGCTGCCATCTCCTACATTACTCTGCCCCAGAGCTTCCTTTAGCTACCAAAACCTGCTCTGCCTGCCTGAGTGGACGGCAGCAAGTGCCCTGGAACTAGTGTCCCCAAGGAACAACCTCATCCAAAGACTGAGGGCAAATGGTGTACAGACACTCCAGCTCCCATCTCTCTGGTGGAGTAACTGAGGTGTGAATTCTACACTGGCTCCCAGAGTTTTTTCATTGAGATTAAGCTCCAGTTGCCCACAATGGTAGCTGGCATGTTAATACTTTTTGTGTTGGCTGCCTCCTCTATTCTGTCTCATTTTCCTGCTCCCAAACTGGTGGGTTTTTTGTTATGTGTGTGGTTTTTTGTTTTTTGGTTTTTTTTGCCCCCCAAATCAGCTTCCTGCACTCAAATCCTTGCCTCAGAGTCTACTTTTGAGACAAATTAAGGCAGGGATCCTCAGGGTTCTTTGGTTTTGTCATGAGTGGATATTTTGAATCTTATGAAGACAGGCAGCCACATTTAAATTGTCCTAGGAGTTAATTCTTGGTGTAATAGTGGTTTAATTCATGTTTACCTCAGCCTCTTCATTACTTATGGGGGTTATTGAGAGCTGCTACCTACTACATTCTAGACTTTTAGTAGATATTGAAAAAACACTGTACCAAATGAATAGTTGAGAAAAAATGGTGTTCTTATCTTGCAGAAATTTACCTTGTGAGACCCACTGGGGCAAAGGATACTTAGAGAACAAGGTTCTTGAGTATGCTATTGTTTTCTTTTTTCTGAATCTTACTGTGTATTTCAAAGGAAGCACTTACTTGCTCTTGTTGAGAAGCGGGCATATCCCATATTCATGCAGGTTTTTGTTGGGCTTTGTCCAAAAAATCCAAATGGGTGAACCTGGGAGCCATCCTTATCGCCTTAGAGGGCATTTTCATTTTGTTCTGCAACAGTAGTTAGTGAACCTTCACAAGGTTTGAACCCCAGGCTAAGCAACATGGATCACACACACAAACATGCAAAATGAATAAAAGCCAAAGTTCCATGTAAGGATTCATGGATCTGGGAACAGCAATTGAAAGACCCCTTTTGAGGGTTCATTTTCTGGTATACGTTTCATCCTGGAGAACAATCAGAAAATTAAATTGACTTTTAGTAAGTTTGCTTGATTTAAAAAAAAAAAAATCTCAGGGGGAAATGGCCTGTCTACAGAGATAAATGGTTACTGATCTCAAAATAGTTTTTATTTTATTTTTACTCAGCCAACAAACATTCTCTTTTGGAGTTTTAACCTAATTTCCCAGAGTTGCCTGGCCTATCTTTCTCTACTAATTTTTTTTTTTTTTTATGTTCTACTCAAGTCTTTAGGGTCTCAGTTGGTTAATGTTTAATGCTCTCTACGACCAGTGTTTGATGTTTACACTTTATTGGGCTAACCAAATTTGTAGAGCAAATTAAAAGTGTGCAGGTCTTTGGCAAGCCACGTTTCGATATGTGTTGCCCAGAAACCATCTCCTTGTTCAATGCTGCATGCCCCAAATAGTTTCAATTAACTCTTCTCCTTTCCTGGCAATATCTGCAGCTCTGCGCATTGCTTTTGGGGGGCTATTACTTCCTAGATTTACAAATGTCACAGCCTCATACTCCCTGCTCCTAGAAAGCATGTCACAGCAGAGAGCTCCCCTTCTGTGTGAAGTGAGAGCGGCAGCCACAGGTAACCTATTAAACCGGATTGACCAAAGACCGCAAAAGAGCACTGGAGCGGGAGCTGCAGGGGAGGATGTGTGTGGGGGAAGGAGGGAGTAAGAATAGAAGAGTTGGTATTTTTGTTTAAAAAAAACACACACATATTCTAAAAAACACACACGATACAGGTGTAATAACACATAGTTTAAGTAAATAGCCATTGCTATAATTACCTGGAGAAAGATATTACTTCTCTTACTCATGGGTTTAGTTCCAGCCTTTGAGAACAAACTGAAAGGGTGGTGTGGTATCGCACAACAGACAGGTTTGGGGGAACCAAAGCTTGGGTTCCGGGTTCAGCTAGGTCAGGCCTCCCGGTGTCATGCGGGCCATGCCCAGTCCTTCACCTCACTGGGCATCATCGATGGAAGACAGAACTGGCTCTGATCTCTCAAGTGTCTTTCAGTTCAGGCATTTGGGGGATTCTATTCTACCTTTAGCCCCCATCATAAAATTCCTGGGGAGCAGAAGGTGGGACTGACAACAATCTTCTTAAAGGACACAAGTTTCACAAATAATCGCCCATTAGACGACAACTTTAATTCTCCCCAAAGAGCGCCTTGATTGTGGTTGGCTATTAACACGTTTCCTCCAGCTTTCCAAGCCCCAGTTCTCTTTTAGCTTTGCCAGGAGACATCGGTTTTGACACAAGAGTGAGAAGCTACGAAGAAGGTTTTGGGATTTACTCAGCAGATGAAAATGAGGAATCCCCAAACTGCAGGGTCATGGATGGACCAAGGGGTCAGGTTTCCTGGGGGTCAGATTTCTTCTGTCTCCTCAGGGCTACAGAGGGAGTCAGGCCAGTGGCCCAGTGGTAGCTGCTTCCTGGCACCGCGGCAGTGGCTGACCACTAACGTGTTTCACCGTTGGACTTATTTTTAATCTACTGTATTAGGAACACAAATTTAATCAAGAACAAAATGTTACCAATGTTGTGTCTTTGTTCTTGTAGATGCATATGTCCTTAACACTGTATTGCATTCCCTTGTGCTAGAAAGCTCTCCATCTGACATCTGACTTATTTCATAACACTCGTGTGTGTGTGTGTTTGTGTGTGTGTGTGTGTGTTTTAAGTGCAAATATATGTGGAGGAAAAAGAGAAACAAGGAGCTGAATTTCCACACAATGCACTCCCCCCCCTGCCTCCCCCCTTCCTCCCCCCCCCCCCCCCCCCCCCCCCCCCCCCCGCTTAAAGAAATAACTGCAGTACAGATTTTAACAATTAACATTCCTGCAGTGGATGCCGTTATGGATGGAGCTAATAAATGTTTTCAAACACTCCTCGGCTCAAATACACGTTCAGCTTATTTTCTGCCATTTGATGGCATGGGTGGGTTGAGACATTCCTCCAAGCGGTTTTTTCTCCCTCCTAGTCAAAGAAAGAGATCTTATCTCCCTCCCCACCCTCACTCACCCCCTTCCTCTGCCCTCCCCGCCCCGCGCTGTGCTCTGTGCCTACTTCACTGAAACCTGACTTGCAGGTCAGCGGGCTGGTAACAGATTAATTTTACTCTGTGAGGAACACCGAGCGTTTTGGCCAGGAAACATGAGAACCCTGTTATAATATTACCGTTTTTCTAAATTAAATATTAGGAAAAATTAAACCAAATTGTGGCGCATAGTGCAATGGAAAATATTTCTCTTCCAAACAGTCCTCTGTGATAAATGCCTGTGTGAGTGAAAGCACAATAAATATGCGCTACATTAAAAACCTAGATTATTCAGGTTTTAAGACTTATAGCTAAAAGTGGTTTAATGTTTCATGCCTAATAATAGATTACTCCTATCGCATTTCTAACCTTTATTTCTCCTAGCTTTGAAGTGCAGCCATATAAAGGTTGTTTGTAGAACCACACGAAAGTTAAAGCAAATATTACTTAGGATGATTCATACCAGCAAGAATTTGCAATGAAGGCAAAAGCTTTTTTTTTTTTTTTTTTTTTTTTTTGCTTTTTGGTGTATATGTGCGTCTGAATCAAAAGAAATGAAATGTTTGTAATATTTTTTGGTTGATAAATTTATTAAAACATTTTAGAGGCTTGTAGTGGAGGCACAGCTGACATAAACAGACTGACTGGAAACAGATTATATTCTGCTCTGTGGGGGAGGCGGAATTGAAAAGGGGAAAAATTCCCTGGATTTCAAAAATTGCCACTAGGTCACAGCAATACTTAATTAACTGAATACATTAACGAAAGGCTATAATATAGATGCTAAGAAAGAAAAAAAAAAGGTGGGGGGAGCAGTCGAGTTCATTTAATCCTCTGTTCTTTGCTTACAGATTAGCCTTTCAGAATGAGCAACCTGATTTTTTTTTAAAGGATCCATTTACCTTCCAGAGATTTTTCATAGCAAAACATTTTGCATGGTTGCAAAAGAAATTAATTTGTTGCCAGTTGCTCCATACTGGCAGGAATTCTGAATAAAGAATGTAAGCAATCTATCTTTGTTTGCAAGATATAATTAATCTGGCAGTTAAAATTCTTTGGAAACATTCTGATGACTTATGTGGAAAAGTAGCGCAGCATTTTCAAAGAAAACTCAGAACTGTATGCAGGGGAAGATAAAAGATATATGAAGTGTTTGTTCTAAGCGATACTATTCATTTAAAGATCATAATGTAACCCCACCCTAGCAATTATTGTGAAAAACAAGACAAATCTCCATCTATAGCTTTCCGACACAGTCTTGATTTGAGAAACAAAATAAGCACATTACTGTTATAGTCTAATAGACTGCAAGCTGTTTTATTAGAGTCAGCTGAATCCTGTTTTGCATAAAAAAGAACTCTGCTATCAAGAACACATTTACATTAATATGACTTTGACAAAGTAAAATAAAATCGCATTAAGATGATGTAAGTAGATAAGACAATGAAATCTCTGTGAGAGAGTTTTGGCATACACTAATTACAGTCAAGTCCCTGCAGGAAAGGAACATATTTTTACACCAACTATCCACGTGTTTGAAAATGTAGAAAGCCCAAAATGCAATCCTTGGTTTAGGTATTTCCTGAATACATTGTATTGTGTTTCTGAGGTAAGTTTTTTTTTTTTTTTTTTAAAGGAGCCTGACTTATAAATAACACTTTCATTTACAATAATACAAGCAAGTTTCTTTCTGAGTACTAGCCTGCAATCACCCTGATTATTTTAAGGGACTTTCCAATATAGGGCAGCTGAAAACAAGGTTTTAGATTACATGGTAATTTAGGAATGCATGAAAAGCTAAGCAGTTACCATAATAGGGTTCTGGATAAACTTCATGGTTTTTAGAGCAAAACATAACAACATATGTTTTGTGATTTGTTTCAATGATTTTTCTATTTTTTTTTTTTTGTTCAGGTTCTACCAAAATATTTGGAGGCCTCATCTGCGTACAGCGTTTTTATAACCTTATTTTGAAAACTTTGATGTCTCTCTTTTTAGTTCAGTCATTAAAAGAAAGGCAATGATGGATGAAGATAATGCTGTGGATTTTATGACTAATCAGTTCTTGGCAGTGGCCATATTTCTTCTGTAGTGAAACTTTAATATTCCTTTGGCCTTGTATAGGCTTAAAAAAAAAATTCTGTTTTGGAACTATGCTACACCAGCTACTTATTAAGTATTACCAAACAGTTATTGCACAAAAGTTAGCCCTCTGATTTAATACCTGACAAAATGAAGCAACCAGGAAAAGATTTCTCCTCCTTCCTGGCCGCTCACAGATTTGGGTTGCCCTGTAGTTGTCTTTTCCTACATGTTTTAAAAAGGCAAGAATATGGAGAACACACTAGACAGAGGGTAGACAATTTGAGAGGGGAAGAAAGACTGGTGGGGTGAGATGAGCTACTAGTTGTCTTTGTGACGAAGCCGTTTTTATGAGGAGCCTGACTTTCTGCCTGGTCTTTGTTGTATTGTTCTTGAAGTTGCAACAACAAACACCAGGTGTCTCCATTAAGCTGAGCTAAAGTTTCTAGGGAGGAAGGCCACTTGGCCAGGAAAGTTGGAGCAGCCTCCCCTTTCCCTAGTGCTCTTGGCTGCTGCCTGGATAAGCCTGGAAGGGCTGACTGGGGCCAGGGAAGGGGAGCTCATTCTTTGATGAGCATTCAGGTTAGAGCCTGTTGGCTCCTATCAGATCTGTAAGGGAACCTGATCTCTGCGTGGAAGTGAGGAAGACCGCCGCCCCTGGAAATGCTGGTGTGGTGGGGAAGGAGTCTAGTGAACCAGGAAGGCAAGAGGCCAGTACTGGGTAAAAGGGAGCCTCCTTCTTGAGGGAGGGCCAACGCCAGGAGGATCTTCTGCTTGGGGACAACCAGACTGAAGACCCAGCAGTTGATGTGTTGGCTTCTTCTCTACCAATGGCCGATGCCTCAAATTCCAAGCTACGATTTCCATTGAAATGCATTTATTTCTTCATCAAATGGTTATTTAATTTCTACTGTGTGCCAGGTACTGTCCCAGCAGTGAAAAACTAGTCAAAACCTGCTCGCTCATAGAACTTGCATCAAATATGACCCTTCCAATCGATGCCAAGGGTAACAATTGAGGCCAGTGGCATTCCAAGTATGGGGATAGGTATTGTGCTGAGGGAAGACTGCATATTTATGCTCTGGAACTTCTGGGTGAGCAGGTATCTAGATGTAAAGCTTCTTAGTAGCCTCTATGTACTACTTTGCATTTTCCCTTTCCAGGAGATGTCCTATTTCTTAAAAGTATTTGGCCAAGGAATCTTATTTTCCCCCAACCTACAAATTACCCTGGGTACAATGAACATTTTGGGGAACATAGGGAAAATTGCTTTGAGTGGTAGACAGTCAGAATCTTTCTTCTTTCAGATGTAGACATGAGGTTAGAATGTGGGAGGAGGAGAAAAGAAACCAGAACTTGGAGGCCACTTGTCCAAAGAAAGGAGATGTTTGCCCCAGAGAATGTGACTGTGGAAGCAGTACTGCTCCTATATAGGAAAGCTATTTCCCATCAGGTTCTGAACAGCCTTCAAATGACCACAGGGAAGATGGGAAAGCTAAGAAATGTGGGTTATAGTTCTACTTCCGGCTCTAATGAGCTATGCGATCTTGGGTATTTTTTATTTTTTATCCTTTTTTGACCTTAATTATTCATTCCTAATAATCAGCATTGAATATGTATTAAGCCATTTAATCTTCAAAACAGTTTTATGAAGTAGATCATGTTATTGCCTCTATTTTATAGATAAGGATTCTGAGTAACAAATAGATTAAGATACTTGCCCAAAGTCACACAGCAAGGAAGTGATGGCGCCAGGAATATTAAGTGACAATCTTGGACCAGATGGTCCTTGCTTCAAGATCTAATATTCTATAATTTTATGAGAGCAACTTTAGCTATGCCTCATATCTATTAGACCGGGCAGTCAATCCTCTAAGCAGAAATCATTCATCCGTCAATAGATTTATTGAGCATGTACTCTGTGCCAGAACTACCCAAAGCCCTGGGGAATCTATAGGGAGCAAGACAAAGTCTTTTTCAGGACCTTGTAGTCTAGTGGGGATGGGGTGGGGGACAGGCAAACAGGCAGTCCATTTGCGAACAAAAATATTCATCACTAACATTTCTATAGTGAATCATATTATCAAACTATTATGGCAGATTGTTCTTAAACAATGAAAAGCAGAAACGACCCAAATGGCCTTCAGCTAATGAATGAAATAAGCAAAACATGGTATATCCAACATAGTGGAATACTATTTTGCTATAAAAAAGAACAAAGTATTGATATATGCTACAACATGGATGAACCCTCAAAACAACAAGTTAAGTGAAAGAAGTCAGGCACAAAGGCCACATATTATATAACTTTATTTCTATGAAATGTCCAGAATAGGCAAACCCATAGAAACTGAAAGTAGCTTAGTGCTTGCCAGGGCCTGAGGGAAGGGAGAATGGAGAATGACTACTTAATGAGTATAGCCTTTCTCTTTGGAGTGATGAGGTATTCTGTGATGGTTGCACAACATTATAAATGTACTAAATGTTACTAATGGTAAATTTTATGCTATTTACATTTTACCACAATAAAGAAATGTTGCTAGATTAGTCCAGGCATATGATTCCCATTTTAAGTTAATAAATCCCTATTCATTACCTGCCTTACGAAAAAGTGGGCTCAGCAGTGTGTGGATATAAAGGCGAATATCATGTAATCCCTGTCCTATCAGATTTTATAATCTACCTATTGGAATAGTAGAGGGTCAACAATGAATTATGATAAAGCATAATTACATCAGCATTATAATGGCAGAACAGGCAAAATGATGAAGAATATTTTGGAGAAAGAAGAGAGCAAGGCACTGAAGATTCGGTCAACATCAACCCCAGCTACAAAGCCCAAAGAGGTCTTCTGCACCATGACAGTGGCATAAGCAGAGGTTCGCACACGGCCACACAGCGTCATAGGCCATGAGGGACAGGAGGTAGCTGTCAATGCAATCAAAGAAGGTGGAGAGGGAGAACCAAGCAGCACAGGGTGTGTGGGATAAAGCTGCTCCAATAAAATGGCCATCATCTGAGGCACAGAGACCAATGAATAGCAGATATCCACAGAAGAGTGGTGACTCAGGGGGAAAAAAGAAACAATCCGTCCTCAACTGAGGTTATTGGAAAATACTCATGGAGAAAGTGGTGGTGTGGGTGTCTTGACGGTTGAGTAGAAATTTAATAGACGGAGAAGAAACCGACAGACAGAGAGGATAAATAACTTGTTGGATGTCACACAACAGCAACAGAGCAGAAATTGAATTGTCAATGAGCATACATTCAATCCTCCTTATTCATGAATTCTGTATTTGTGAATTTGCCCACTCACTTAAATTGATTTGTAACTTCAAACCAATACTTGGGGTATTTTCACAGTCATTTGTGGACTGTGCAGAGCGGTGAAAAATTTGAGTTGCCAGACAGACATGTTCCCAGCTGAGGTCAAATAAGGCTATACTTTGTCTTCTTGTTTCCTCCCTCATAAGGTAAACAAATGTGTTTAGTGCCATGTTTTCTTCTTCTTCTTCTTCTTCTTCTTCTTCTTCTTCTTCTTCTTCTTCTTCTTCTTCTTTTCTTCTTCTTCTTCTTCTTCTTCTTCTTCTTTCTTCTTGCTGTTTAAAATAGCCCCCAAGCACTGAAGTACCCACTAGTGTTCCTAAGGACAAAAGGGCTGTGATGTGCCTTGTGGAGAAAACGTGTGTAAGTTAAGCTTAGTTAAGACTTGAGTTATAGAGCTGTTGGCTGTGAGTTCGATGTTAATGAATCAAATATATATATATATATATATATATATATATATATATATATATAGTGTCTTTAAACAGAAACTCATATGAAAGTAGTTTGTTGTTAATAAGTTGATGAAAATATGATCAGAGGCTCACAGGAACCTAACTCTCTACTTCCCTTAGGAGCAATGGTTCAGTTTTCACTAATTCACTGTTCGCAGCAATTTTATCAAACATAACTACCCCGAATAATGATAATTGACTGTTCTTCTCATTACTGTTTACTCCCAGGTTTGAAATGGGGCCATTTCTTCTCCACTCTTCACTCATCAACCTCACCCCCCCCCCCGGCTGAACACACATATTCACACAGATGTGCCCATGTGCATACACATACTCACACATGTGCGCACACACATGCTTCTCCCCAGACCTGTTATATAAATTTTAGGGATCAAAGTAAAATGGAAATGCAAGGCCCCTTGTTCAAGAATTATTAAGAATTTGAAGGTGGCAAGAACAGAGCATGAAACCATATGTGGGGGTATGTGCACACATTGCACCCATGAAGCTGGCCCGGCTCCTTCCTCCTAATTAGTCATGTTCTCACTTTTAGTGCATGCGCTTCTTTTTTCTCTGAGATAAAGAAAATGTGATTGCTGTTCCCGCTGCATCATTTTAGATAGGAAGCTCACCAAGCCATTTGGACTTAGCAAATGTCTCCGGGAAGAGGATAACATGCTCACAGACACACGGTCTGTGATGACGTGGTGGCTGGAGGGTTAGTTTGGCCTTTGGCCTCCTGGAATCCAGTGCCTTGGAGGGGATTTCATTTTCTCACTGACAACCAGCCAGAGTCATGTGGACTCGCATGTCATAGCCAAACAGCACTGCAGCGCTCCACGCTGCCTCTCACCAGTCCCCTGGGCCACATTCCCTTGCAAAAAGTCTCTGTAATGATTTGATAGGTCCCGATTTAGCCTCCTTGAAGTTCCTGGACAATGCTCGGGCCCTGGCAGCCTCTTGCAGCGGCCTCCGTTCAGGGACTATGGACTCTCCAGACTTCCAGGACAGAAGCAGAGCAGGCGCTCGACTCCCGAAGTGGATTCATTTGGCTCAGAACTTGCTGTCTACAACAGTTGTGGTTTAAAGTCTTCAGAGAGGAAAGGAAGAGTGAGGAAGCCTGGATATTCAAAAAGCAGCTCACTGAAGGCAGATCCCCGGAGAGCATTGCCTTATCTGGGCTTCCCTCCCTCCTGTCCTCCCTCTGACGCAGTAGGAGCAGGATGAGGCTGGGGAAAGCCTCCCAGACTTATGAGCAAGCAGTCTGGGCTTCCTTTTGGAAGGAAGGGCCCAGGCAAGTTTGCTGGTTCACTGATTGCTCCCTTGCCATTTGCAGCTGTCTTCACCTCTCCCCTTCTTATGGCCACATGTCATAGGGCCTTCAGAGCTGTCTTCTTCCAGAAAGCCTTCGGAGCCTTGGGCAGATAGGCTGTACTAGTTTACGAGGACCGCCCTAACAAAGCACCAGACAGGGGGCTTAAAAACTAGAAATTTGCATGAGTAGATGAGTGGATAAAAAAACTGGTACATTTACACAATAGAATACTACACAGCTGTGAAAAATAAGGAAAGCTTACCCTTTGCGACAGAATGGATGGGCGTGAAGAGTCTAAGTGAAATAAGTCAGTCAGAGAAAGACAAGTACCACATGATTTCACTTATATGTGGAATCTAATGAACAAAATAAACTAACAAACAAAATAGAAACAGATTCATAGAGACAGAGTACAGACTGACAGCTGTTAGAGGGGTAGGGGTTGGGAGGCTGGGAAAAAAGGTGAAGGATTAAGAAAAAAAAATCACCTCATAAACATAGACATAGGCAACTGTATGGTGATTACCAGAAGGAAAGAGGTTGGGGGAGGTAGAAGAGGGGAAAGGGGGATAAATGGAGATGGAAGGAGAGTAGAATTGCGGTGGTAAACACACATACAATATACAGATGATGTATTATAGAATTGTACACCTGGAACCTATATAATCTTATTAACCAATGTCACCTCAATAAATTCAATTAAAAAATAGAAATTGTTTGTCCCTCAGTTCTGGAGGCCAGAAGTCCAAGACCAACGTGTCAGCAGATCTGGATCCTTCTGAGGGCTGTGAAGGAGAATCTGTTCCGTGCCTGTCTCCTAGCTTCTGGTTGTTTGCTGGCCATCTTTGGCATTTCCTGTAGATGCACCCCTGGATCTATGCTTTGATATTCAAATGTTGTTCTCCCTGTGTCTTGGGCTCCAAATTTTCCCTTTTTATAATGATGCAAGGCCCACACTACTCCAGTATGACCTCCTCTTATCTAATTACGTCTGCATGACTCTTCTTCTAAGGAAGTTTATATTCTGAGGTATCGGGGGTCCAGACTTCAACATATGCATTCTGGGGGACTCAATTCAATCCAGAACAGAGTCCATGATGGGAGTGATGAATAGAAGTGAGATTTAGCAAGGTGGCTGCTAATGGAGATGGACCACATCAGAGTGCTCAGTGTAGACTGTAAAGAGGTGGGACTTGAAGTTTTACTTGTACTGTGGAGCCAGACTATGGACTGTTTCAAAAGACAGGCAGAATGAATTCAGATTTTATGAAAAAGGCAAGTCGGAGCCATTGTAAGCTCTTGAGCTGGATTGTAATTGTGTAAAAATGGCATTTTAGAACAAGGCTTAGTGTGAATGTAATGTAAAGGCTGTGAAAGTTCTTAAAGGGAAAGAAGGTATAGGATTTGACTAATTAATTGGGTTCAGAAGACAGGAGGATTAATAATAAGGACCTGAATTGTTAAGTTGTAAAGGGAAAGGTGGATATTATGGGGTCATGTGTGCACATGTGTGTGCATGAATGCGCATGCTCAGATGAAAAATCTTAATTTGGGACGTGTTGCATTTGAAATAATATTTGGCATCAAAGAAGTCAGCAAGCTTTTTCTGTAAAGGGACAGATAATACATATTTTAGGCTTTCTGGGCCATATTACCTCTGCTCTAACTACTTAGCTTTGTTATTATGTCAAGAAAGCACCCATAGGCAGTATGTAAATGAATGGATGTGGTTGAGTTCCAATAAAACTTTATTTATTTCAAGGGTTGTAGTTTGCCAACTTCTGCTGCAGATACTTGGGTATATGTTAATATACCAACAATACATTAAAAGGAGAGAGAATATACATGTCCTTTAAATGTTGATTTTGTGATGTCTTTTGGAATGATGAATGTTCAGTAGTCAGTGAAAATTTTAGTATCAGTTGAAACTTACAACTTTGTTCATGCATGCAACAAACATTTTATTGAGAATAAACTAAGTGCCAAGCGTATTCACATCTTATCACAATCACTCTCCACTGGCAACTTTGTGAGTTGGGCAATTCGTATTCCCATTTTACCTGTGAGGAAACTGAGGAAGTCCTTGATAAGACAACTTGGAGTTGTGGAACTTTCTTCCTTACTAGACAGTTTTACTAGTCTCTGGGTGAAGGCTTTCCACTCAGGGAAGAATATTGCCTAGGCTTGAGAGCTTGTAGGAGGCGATGTCAAATTTAACATCTGCTTACATGTTGTCAACGTTTTAACTTTGCTCTCAGTTAACAATCTTCAGGATAACTGTACTCTATGTTCTTGCTAGAGGGTAAGGTCTTGAAACTGTGTAATATCTACAACCTGTCAAGATCCTGGAAGAGAGAAAAATTGAGGGAAGATAACTTAAGGCTCATGTAATTTGCTCTTTTCTCTACATTACCTACATTTTTTCCTTTGATCAAGTTGACTGCTGCATCCCTCACAGAATCTTTCTCATATAATTTAAGACATTATTTTGGTCTCTTAGGTAGAATTGATACGAAATAAGTTGAGTGGATTTTGTTCCTGGTTTAGCTGAGAGTTGTTATTGAAAATATTGTTTATTACATTCCTCCACATATTGCTCCCTGTGAGAAAATTATCAGAAGTTGACATAAGAAAAGTTCTTTTCTTCTGAGAAAATATAATTCCGCTTTTCAGCGAAAGAGAACCATGCAATTAATTGTGTTTCCCTTTTTGATTGGGCTCCTGGGAAGCTCAGAGACATGTTTAAAATGCAAGGGCAACTATTGTCAAAACTATGTTTTCTAAGGCTGTATCTTCTTTTTTTGTTCCTATTTTGTTAATCTTATTTTTCCACCCATAAGCTGCTTCAAATACTTCTTGGAGAGAGATGACTGTTTAAAATTTTTTTAAATTGAATCGAAGTAGAGAGTCTTTCAGCCAATCAAAACAGTAACCAAAGTTCCATTAGACTCAGGAAAAAATGTTGAAAAAGACTTTATGATTAAGGACAGATATTTGCTTGGGTAACTCTTAGAGAACACATGCTGTTTGTTCTATGATGACAAATTATTTCACATCTGCTGAGTGACCCACTTAAATGAATTACTATATACATTTGCCTTAACACTAAGCACTGGGTGAGGTACCAAGGGCCTGGGACAGCATAGTCTTAAAGTTAGATCTAAGAACTTGTTTCAGCTCTGCCATTAAATACTCATGTGACTTTAGGCAAATCCGATTTCCGCTGAATGATTCTGAATGTCCCTTCAAACATAACCTTCTTTTTTTAAAAAAAAATTATTGATTTCAGAGGGGAAGGAAGAGGGAAAGAGAGATAGAAACATCAATGATGAGAGGGAATCATTGATTGGCTGCCTCCTGCATGCCCCCTACTGGGGATTGAGCCTGCAACCATGGCAAGTGCCCTAGACCAGAATCAAATGCAGGACCCTTCAGTCTGCAGGCCAATGCTCTATCCACTGAGCCAAACAGGCTAGGGCAAATATAACCTTCTAGGAACCTATTGCATACATGCTTTTGTCTGCCATTCACTTCCTTCCATTGTTCAAATAAGTCTTATTTTTCTAGCAAGACTCTAAGCTTCTGGGTGTCAGGAGCTATGTTTAGGTTTGGCCCTATGTCTGTGCTAGGCATCTATCTCTATCTCTATCTCTATCTCTATCTCTATCTCTATCTCTATCTCTATCTCTATCTCTATCTCTATCACTATCTCTATCTCTATAATCTGTATCTATATTCATAGAGTTATAACCATATTATTTCAAATAGGTTAAAGTAGCTTACAAAAATGAATGCAATAAAATAAGATGAAATAAACTTAAACTGATTAAAAAACAAGTTTATGCAGAGGGAGAAATGATTAAGGCAGGACATAGGAAAAGGTAGGTAGATAGGTAGGCAGGTAAGTAGTAGGTAGGCACCTGTTGAATAGCACACCAGCATCCACCTGCCTGGAGAGAGCACATTTGCTTTCTGTGTGAACACAAATTGCCTTGGAAACTGAAGCAAAATGGAATAAGGATGTAGAAGAAATCTTTTTGTCTTAAATTAAATCTAACCACCCCATGATGGAAACATAGCACATAATGATTGAGTGTTAAAAGTCGGTTGCTGAGTCATTGATCTATAAAGGTGCTTACTGGATGTGGTAAATGGAAATTCCTTCAGTCAAGAAGGGCAGCGCAGAACGTGTGCTACACTGGGGCAAGAAGAGGAGAGGTTTTGTTTCAGAAGGAGAGTGTTTCACTGGGAAGACGGTTTGGCTCTGAATGGCTGCCCGGGGCTCCCACAGAATGAGGAGCTCTCTGAGGGCAAAGCAGATAGTAGCCGGCAAAGTGCAAAACAAGGAGGAAGCCGGTTGGGGGAATTCAGCAAACAGCACTTCTTATGAAATTAGTGAGTAATAAGGTAATTTAGGGGCCTGTTCCTCTTTATGGGAAATATTCTCTGGTGAGCTCTTCAAATGGAAAATTCTCAAGTACTGTAATGCACCAATATGAAAGATTTATGCAGCAAAAGGCCTGAACAGATAGCAGAAGAAATTTGAAGCTATGAAGGTTGGCAGTTCTGCCATCAATACTTCATTCATTTAACAAATATTTATAGAGCCCTTCGCATGTGCTAGATACTATGCCAATCACTTGAGGGAATGGGGGCAAGGGAGCAAATAATGCATAATACATCAAGTCTATCTTTCAGACCCATACATCCTAATGGGGGAGCTGGCATAAAAGAAATCATATTAATTCAGTAAAAGTATTTATTGAGCACCTATTATGTACCCAGGCTAGTGCCGGGTGAGGTGTACAATACAGAACTAAAATGAGCCCAATCTGTGTCAAAATGTTAAATTGGAAATCTGTAAATCAGGAGTAATTTTTTTTTCCTGTCTCAACAGGGAGTTCACACAAAGACTGCCAAGAACTGCAGAGATTAATGGGATAAACTATAAAGTACCAAAGAACACATTTACTATGAAGCTAATGAAGCTGAAGCTTCAGGGACCCTCACTTGCCAGGGTCCTTCCTCAGACCCTTGGAGAGGCCCCAGGAGTTTTTATTTATAATTCTATTTTCTTTTACTTAAAGAAGCTCCTCTCAATTATACAAGCTTTGGGCCGCACAAAACTCAGCTCTGCCATTGAAAGCACCATATTATTCTAGACTAGATCATCACATAGTTCTTCCATTCTTGTCTCCCACCATCCCAGCGAGAATCTTGTAGAGCCTTCTCTTCTCTTGAGTATTACTTGTCAACCAAATGCCTAGTATTTTCCTTCTCTGAATTTCATTTTTTTAATCCTTAGAGAGAGGAAAGGAGAGGGAGAGAGGGAGAAAGGGAGAGAGAGAGAGAGGGAGAGAGGTGAGAGAAAAATCAATCAGTTGCCTTCCATATGTGCTCTGACTGGGGATCGAACCCACAACCCAGGCATGTGCCTAGACCAGAATCAAACCAGCAGCCTGTTGGTGTATGGGACCATACTCAACCAACTGAGCCGCTTTGGCAGAGCTCGTTTATTTTATTTTTTTAAGACAGCAAGTTGACAGCTTCTAGCCACTCAGAAAAAAAGTATTAATCTTTTCTCTGGCATCTCACATATGACATTGCCAATGGTGTATGTGTAATCCTTGTGAGAACGGCCAGTCTTCTAATTTTAGTAAATGCAGTCAAGGAAAAGGGCCTGGATTTTAAACAAACAGCAATGGATTCTGCATTTGCATGTCATGCTCTGAAATAATCTTTTTCTGAGTCACGAATTCATTGGGACCAAGCCACAAAAAGCATCGTGTTTTGTTAAATTGGGGCGTTTGGGAAGAGTAAAAGAATTCTAGTCAAATATCCTAAGAGATTCTGTACTCTTCAAAGTAAAACATCTTGGTAAATCATTAATAGCCTTGAGTGACCACACTTAGGACAAGCATATACTCACGCTAAGTGAACTCCATCTTCAGAACTGGGACAATGTAGGCTATATAGTTATTGGAAGCTTCAGTGGTTACTGGAGAATACTGAATTACTATAAAATGATTTGGAAAATAATTTGGACTATAGGATTATTAGAACAAGACTTACAAAATATTTATTTCTTACTATCCATAAAAAACAAACCCAGATATGTGTTAAAGAGTATTACTTAGGCAAGAGCAATGTTGCTAGTAAGTTGTGTGACTTAGACAGCGATGATAATAATAATAAATATTAGCATTATTAATTATTGACTATGTCAAGTACTGTGCTCAGTAATTCATATTCATTATCTCATTTATCCTCATAACTCTATCAGTATCCACATTGCTTATTTTTTATTTATTTTATTTTTTCTTTTCTTTTTATTGTTGACACTATTACTGATGTCCCTATTTTCACCCCCTTTGCCCCTCTCTACCCACCTCCCACCCACCTTCCCTCTGGCCACCACCACACTCTTTTCTGTGTCCATGTGTTATATTAGTACATATATGTTCTTTGGCTAATTCCTTCATCTTCTTTCATCCAATCAATTTTCTAGGTTTTTTTCAGATGAGAACACTGGGCCCCAGAAAGGTCAAATTACTTGCCAAGGTCACTTGGTAAATTATAGACTTGGGATTTGAGCAAGGTCTGTCTTATAACAGAAGCCAAGCTCTTGATCACCCTTCATGCTATTTTGGGGCTTAGGGTCCCCATTTACAAAATGAGGGGGTTGCCCTTCCTAATCTCTGCCATTTATCTCAGCTCTAAAACTGCAGGACACTCTAATTTCAAGTTGTAATCCTCTGGCAGCAAAAGAGTGCTTGGTTTACTAATATGTTTGTTTTTCAAATTGATCTCTACCAGCTCAGGGTAATTAAAACCCCACAGCTCTCACATTCCCCAAGTAAACAGAGGCATGCACATTCACCACCCCTCACAGCAGTGCACATGGCTTTGTTTATGCATGGCACCCAAGATGAAAACCAAATATATGGTGGAAAGTTGCAAGCTCTATGCGAACAGAGAAATAAATGCATGTACATTCCGACCTAATGTACTGTGAGTTTCTACTTATTTATTGATGGCACTAAGTGTTGACCTGAGTCAGGGCTCCCTGGAATAACCTCAGATGTTCTTTTGGTAAATAGTACTTTATATTCATGGTATCTGTGCAGTGGAATGGTGGGTTTAGAAGTGCAGAATATCATTCAGCAGCTTGCAATCCAGGTAACCATTTATTATGGCCAGAATACAGAATTGACAATAAGATTAAGATAATATCATGGCAAAGTTTTTTGTCCACAACCTTAGTTACCATGGGAATAAGAATGTTCTAAGTTCTTGGTATCTCTGGATTGTGAGTGTTTGTTTACCTTTTGTAAGGATATACAGCTGACCCTTGAATACTGCAGGGGTTAGGGCATTGACCCCTGCGTAGTTAAAAAGTCCAGGTATAACTTTTAACTGCCCCCAAACTTAGCTACTAATAGCCTACTATTGACCAGAGCAGTGGTCGGCAAACTGCGGCTCGCGAGCCGCTCTGTTGACTAATGAGTTTGCCAACCACTGACCTAGACTCTCGATTCCAATAATTACAGGCTGTTGTTCCTTGTGATTAAGCCCCTATCCCAGTAGTCGGCAAACTCATTAGACAACAGAACGGCAAACCGCAGCTCGCGAGCCGCAGTTTGCTGACCACTGGACCAGAGCCTTAATGATAACACAAACAACCGATTGGCACATATTTTTGTCATATTGTTATATACTGTATTTTTACAGCAATGTAAACTACAGAAAAGAAAATCTTATTCATAAAGTAAGGAAGAGAAAATATTTATTGAAAAAAATATGGACTCATGCAGTTCAAACTTGTGTTGTTCAAGGTTCACCTGAGTTACTGAATGGATGCAGAAACAGGGTTCCCTATGAGAAGCAGAAATGAGGATTCTTTAAGTACAGTCTGTCGGGACAACAGAGAAGACACTTTATTCCATTAAGAGTGACTGAGTACTTTCTTTCCTGGGTTTGTGTTGGGAGCCTTTCGCACTATTGAGATAAAGTATGTGAGGCCTTGCGTTCAGGAGGGCGAGAAGATGTGCATAAAAATACATCTGCATGCCAACATGGTACAGCCTTCTTTCTCTATCTTGTCTTATGTTCATAAAGAAGATGGCATTGGAACAGGCCTTGAAGGATAAGAATTTGGGCATACAGACAGTGTGATGAGAATGGAGAGGATGAAAAGGTAGGAGGAGAGATTAGGTATGGCAAGAAAAGGATTAGACTGGGCCTCAGATAAGCAGGTCTGTATTTTTTTCATTGTAGCATCATTATAGTTGTCATTGTTTGTATGATTATTTGCTCACTGACCATCTACCCCAACTGGAGTGTAAGCTTCTTGAGAGCAAGGACAAGGAACAAAGTCTGTTTTATTCATTGACATATGCCAAGTGCCTGTGACCCTCTCTGGTACGTAGATGGGGCTCAGTAGATATCTATCACATAGGGAGAGGAAGACAAGTTTGGAATGAGACTGGCCAGGACTGGAGGTACATACAGAAACTTGGGATCAAAAATACAGAGTAATTTAATTATCTGGATCATTAGACAGGTCTTTTTAACAAGTCAGAGCCTTGTCTCTTCATGGTTATAATGCTGGCAAGACAGATAACAAGAATTTACCAAAAAAAAGAAAACAAGCAGACATAAAGACTAAAAACAGGGGTCAGATTGGCGGCAATTTAATTCATTTCAGCAAACATGTACCAACCACGAGCCAAGCATTATGGAGGTTAAGATGAACTTCAACAGGGCTTCAAAGGAGGGAAAATTATGTCTTTTGGATAAATAATAGTTTCACAGAATAGGCAGTGTTTTAAGTAGAATTTGAATAATGGGTAGGATTTTTCTATAATGGAAATGGAGAGGAGACAGGCATTTCAATTAAAAAAAAGAAATTAGAGATGGAAAGAGAAATAGCATTTATAAGGAAACTGTGTATCAAGTATTTTAGTATGTGCTTTACTTAAATCATCTTATTTATTCTTTGCTGAACCAAATAAGGCAGTATTATAGGTGAGGAAACTGATCTTCCCAGTGGAGCTGTGATTTGAGTCTGCTTACTCAAATTTGGTAAGAATGATAATAATAATAGGTAACAATTATTGAGCTACATTATTCCTTATCCTCTTGGGAAACCCTATCTCTTATGAACCAACTCAAACATCATCTCCTTGATAATGTTCCCTGAAAACATCTGCATTAAGTGCTATGTATATGTCCTAATTTGCATAGTTCTCTCACTATATGACCATTGTCCAATGACACCTATTGGGAACACACTATAGATTATGAACGCAATAAGGAGAGGGGCAGATGTACCTGTCGCCTTCTGTATATAGGCACTAGGTAGTACCTCTTTGTGTAATCACATATTAAATTCAAAGTCTCATGTGGGATCAGCAGCGGAGTAGAGTCTGAACTAAATGTCTGTGTCCTGTTGCAAGGGAGGCTGGTAAAATGAGCTTCTGGCATCAGTTTTGTGGCAAGATGGACCAATATGTTGGGAAATCTCCCAACATCCATGTGGTGTTCAGATGAGCTAAACATTCAAAAGAAACACAGAAGCCCACTAGAGAAGGCAAAGTTGTTAAATAATTCCCTGAAGCACCCCTGAGTTAAAAAATCAACCCCAGATAAAGGAAGAATGGGAGAAAGGACAAAAGAATGACCATACTCAAAAGGTGAGCTGCAGGTTGTAGAGTGTACCTCCCCAAGCTCAGTATGTGCATCACTGGTAGAACACAAGTGATTTTAGGGTTTTATGAATACATTAAAAATATTTGAATACTTATTTTAAGGTATAGCAGACAAAATAATTAGCATATCAAAGCTATGAGTTCAAAGCTGTTGTTGCTTAGGAAAAGGTTAGGCTTAAGTTCAGTTTAAAAAGAGTAATTCAATATTAAAAGGATTAAGTAAACAATACAACAGGTGGCCTAGTTTCTGAAGGTAGTGGAGGAATGTCTAGAGTTTGGGAAAGCCCATACATGGAGGTAGGAAGTCGGAGCTTCACTCACCATCTACATGTCTGTCTCAATGGGCTCCATCTCACATGTTAAAGGGCTACAACAACACTGTCTTAGCTCCCGCAAGACTAGACTCTTGTGGTGCCACTTCACTGACACTTCAGTTGATTTGTCATGCTTACCAAGTCTGCTTGTGAATTTGGGGGAATTTAATCTGCTTACTCTCATTATTCAGCCACGCATGGGAAATGTCAGATTCCCGAGCTATCAGTCTTTAAACGTGAGTTCACATCTGAGTGGCCTTTGAGTGAGAGGTCATCATGGGTGGGTGTGTTTTTGCATTTCATAAATGATTTAAGCTCTAATGTTTGATTTTCTCTTGATATGGATCTGCTCCGTGGCTCAATTTGGCATCATCCGGCTTTCCCATCCATAAATCCTTCCCCTGAGTTCCTGGCCACTCCTCTTAGACTATGAACTGACGGAGAAGTGAGCCCACTCAGAATGTAGCTTCTAGTCTAGCTCCTGAAAGGTCCATGGTGGAGGCAGAAACAAGTCCCTTGAGAATGGGCATTCTTCTACTTACAGAAATTCAGGTCTCAGGAAATTGTATCTATCTTGCCCCATCATTCATTTAATTAAATATGCCTTAGGGACATTTGGGTTCAACAAGACCTGCTGCTTTAGGAAGCAAGGGAAGAAATAAATCGAGATGGAAGAACATGGATGGTGATGGCAGAGCGCTTTTGGTTAAGACTTTGGAATAGCTTCAGCTTGGGGAGAATATGGTTGAAAATTAGGTCATAGCAGTGGGAACTGGACTCACTGCTCTGAAATAGTAGCTTTTGTGAAATAGTAGCTGAAGTTGTCTCATGCTTGGATCTGTGCATAAGCGAGAAATTTGGATAGTTGCCTTAAATGTAAGATCTATTTAGAGACTATTCTCAAATATAGATTGGATTGCACTGGCATGAGCTTTTAACCCTATTAGTTAAGCTGGTCAACTTTTAGACCAAAGAAAATGGGGTTAAAGGTTGTACCCTCAGTAAACAAGTCCAAACATCATTCCTTCTTACTCAGTTCTCTGAATAAACCTCCGATGAATCATCTGGTGAGTTACCTGCCTCATTTTGTCTTTGAGTTAGCAATAGTGCCGTTGATGGTACTGCTCACCAAGTATTCCATTTCTTGGTGGTACCTTTTCTGCAGGGAAGTTATATATTTCCACCTTGTTGAACTTGCGAGTAGCTGTATGACTTGCTTTTGTCAATGAAATATGCGCTAAAGTAATGTATAACTTCTGGGCAAAAGCTTTAAGAGCCAGCAGTATTTTCCTTCTCTTTTTTCACCCCCGCCTCCGCTGCAATAGCCAGTAATATTCCAACTTGGGTCCCAGAGCAATGATGAGTTGGGATAAAGCCACAGCAAATCTGCAGTGGGTATGTAGTGAATTCAATAAATGAATCTGAGCTTGCTTTGTGTTATTTGTTATGTCATATAATCTAGCCCATCCTAGCTGGTAGATTAGCAACAGTAACAATGCCAGCAATAAAATTATTGCCATTTGGGGGCCGTATACTAAGTGCTAAACCCTGTGCTAGACATTTCACATGCTCTATCTCAATTAATTTGGTAACAACCCTGGGTGGTAGATATAGCTCCCCAATTTACAGATGAAGACGTTGAAATGAGAGCAGATTGAAAATATTTCTTGTGGTTACATCATGAGTGACTGTGCTCAGGATTTGAACCGGCCTTTGTTCTCACTGCTTCACTTTATGGTGCATCCCCACCCTGTTACGTCTGTTAAGCTGTCATCCACACAAGTGCCAAGGCTTTAGAGTCTCAGATCCCTAGGGTATGAATCCTGCAGGAATCAAACCTACAAAAGCAAGGAGTGGTCTCCCATACTCTGGAGAACAAAACAAGAAAATGTAGCTAATCTATTGCTTACAACTCATAAAAACCTATTATTTATTACATAAGAGAAGTCCAGAGCCATATACACATGACTTTTTATTATAAAACGATGCCCTACACCTATAAAAATAAACTAATCATTGTATTACACTATTAACTCAATAGTATATTGGAAGTTATATAAAGAGCTCAAATATTTATCTCCAACAAAATGCCAATGTACAAGCAAAATTTGGGGGAATATTTAATATACAAGTATATTATGTGTGCATATTCATAAAAATTATGTAATATTTATATATAACATATATATAAATATTTATGCATGTATATACATGTATAAAATCTGTTTTAGAAATAATGATCTGGATGTTTCATATTGATATATTCAGTATATATATATATATATATATATATATATATATATATATATATATTTTTTTTTTTTTTAGAGGCCCAGTGCACAAAATTTGTGCATGGGGGTGTGTGTGTCCCTCAGCCCAGTCTGCACCCTCTCCAATCTGAAACATCCCTCTCACAATCCAGGACTGCTGTCTCCCAACCACTCGCCTGCCTGCCTGATTGCCCCTAACTGCTTCTGCCTGCCAGCCTGATCACCCCCTAACCACTTACTTGCCATCCTGATCAATGCCTATCTGTTCCCCTGCCAGCCTGATTGCCCCTAACTGCCATCCCCTGCAGGCCTGGTCACCCCCAACTGCCCTCCCCTGCTGTCCCAGTCACCCCTAACTGCCCTCCCCTGCTGGCCTGATCGCCCACAACTGCCCTCCCCTGCAGGCCACCTTGTGGTGGCCATCTTGTGTCCACATGGGGGTGGCCATCTTTGACCACATGGGGCGGCCATCTTGTGTGTTGGAGTGATGATCAGTTTGCATATTACCTCTTTATTATATAGGATTCCTTAAAGTCTAGTTACTAGATAATGATAGGCTGAAAATACTTGGTGCAAATATGCACCATTACACATAGTAGGGTGCACCAAACAACTGACAACAAAGTAAATAATGAAGTAACAAAACCATAGTAATTAAAAATCAATAATAGCAACAATTTAAAAGCTACCAACCAAAGATAACACTGATAATACACTGACGACAAAGGATCCTTCCTGAAACCTGTGGGAATTCCAGCTGTGTGTGCATGAACTTGCGATAGAGCTTGTAGTGTTGCCAAGCCTTGTGTGGGAGCCAGAACTGTTAGCAGAGCAATGAATTAGCATCCTCAATAAACTCATAATGTACTCACTTGAATTTATGAAGAATAAAATTTAGTGACCCCTAATTGCCCACATAGTAGTAAGTAGTCCTTATGTCTATGAATTAAATCAGGGTCAGTTTTCATCCATTGAAATGGCAGCCAATCAATGGGTCTCATTGGTCATGGTTTGCTAATCGCTGTTCTAGAAATCTGGTGAACCAGATTGCCCAACTTTTTATTAACTTAGATCCCTATTTAGATAGCTCTTCTGGCAAATACCTCCACAACCAAGGGCCCAGGCAGTGGGCATCTGCTTCCTATACTTTTTCAAAATGGTCTTTGTGGATCTATTGATCACCTCTGAGAATGCATTTGGTTTGCCAGATGCTTTGAGAGGGAAGAGTCTTTTGTTGAGGACTACTGTGGTTTGCCCTGACCCAGTGGTTAGCATCATATTTACTAAGGCTATGAGAATGCCAGATCTTTTGTGGACCAATAGAACAGTATGACCAACCTGCTTCATAGACACAGTGCTGAGCATGGAAAGAGAGCTTCAGACCCTGGTGGAGAAATATTTCCTGGATCCCTAGCTGATGGGCAGCCTGGCTAAAAGCCTTTGTGTGACTTTTCCCCATGGCCCCTGTCTGGACCACTATCCACATAATGCTGACCTTTCTATCCCCTCACCCCCAACTCCTGCATCCTCACTTCCCCATTGCCCTTAAGCAGAAGGGTAATAAATATCTATTCCAATGAACATCAAACAACTTAAGATGTTCTTTAGGTTCAAGTTTGAGCATTCTCAGTTTAAAACATCCTTTTGGTACACCTGCCTGTGTATTTTCTCAGCATATGTAAAAAATGGTGTACTCAGTGTATATCCTATATAATAAAAGACTAATATGCAAATTGTCCCCTCCACCAGGAGTTCGACCAGCAGGCAGGCTGGCCAACTGCCCATGTCCCCTCCCCCTGGCCAGGCTGGCCGGACCCCACCCATGCACGAATTCATGCACCAGACCTCTAATATGATTATTATGCATTCAGAGATCATAATAATCTGGCCACTCAGTATATATATATATAACTTAGGACTTAGGATACCCTATATTTTGGGCTGAATTGTGTCCTTTAAAACTAACTTATTGAAGTCCTAACTCCTCAGTACCTCAGAATGTGATCTTACTTGGAGATAGGACTTTTACTGAGATAATCAGGTTAAAATGAGGTCATTAGGATGGGCTCTACTCCGATAGGACTGATGTGCTTAGACAAAGGGGAAATTTGGGCACAGAGATCGACATGCACAGAGGGAAGACTATTGAAGACACAGGGAGTGTGCCATCCACAAGTCAAGGAAGGCTTGAGGCTATCCCACGCCAGGAGAGAGGCATGAAACAGCTTCTTTCTTACAACCATAGAAGAAATCAACTCTGACAACATCTTGACTTATTTTAGCCTCAAAAACTTAAGACAATACATTTTTATTGTTTAAACCACCCAAGTATAGTGGTCCCATGAAACTAATAAACCATGTCACTTTGCTGATGGTATTAATTCATTGTAATCTAATTCCGTTTAATACGTGCCTATACATGAATTCAGGCAGAGGTGGTGATATCTGATAATGGCTTAATGTACTTTTACCTTCTTAAGCTCTCCAAATTTCTCCTTTCCCACTGGGACCTACACTCCATTTATCCATCTGTTCCCTGTCCCTCAATCGCTTCAGTGTCCTTAGTTCACTCTCTACAAGCTTAGACGCCCTGGGCCATCCTATATAATAAAAGCCCTAAAGGCATAACGACCTTAATGACCACCAGGGGCCAGCCGCTCAACCCAGGAGGAGAGGGAGGGGGGCACAGTGAGGTCTGGAAGCACACGCTATGGTCCAGGGTTCCCAGGAACAGCAAGCCCAGAGCTTGCTTTCCAATTAAAAAAAAAAAATTGAAGAAAAAATAATGGCTGACGCTGCCACCTTGGGAAGAATGGCTCCAGGAGGAAAAGGCCTCCCCAGGCCCCGCCTGGCCTGGCTGATGCACCACGGGCTCGCAGGGACTCAGGCAAGTGGCAGATGGCGGCTGCTGCTGCTGTGAGGGCCGGACCGAGGTTTAGGCAGCCCAGGTGGCTATGAGGGCTGAGGCTCAGGCAGCCGTGGTGGCTGGCAGTGGCAGCAGCATCGGTGTGATGGGGGCATTGCCTTTCCCTGATTGGCCGATCGCCTCCTGCAGAAGGAGGCCAGACTGCGGTTTAGGCCCGCTCCTCACTGGGAGTGGGCCTAAGCCATCAGTAGGACATCCCCTGAAGGCTCCTGGACTTTGAGAGGGGGCAGGCCAGGCTGAGGGACCTCCCCCTCCAGTGCACGAATTTTCGTGCACCAGGCCTCTAGTCATTATAATAATTTCTTGCATTCCATCAACTACTTCATCCTCCTTGTCTTCATTATTCTCTTCTGGAAAACTTCAACCTTACAGTTAAACGTGGCTGTAGAAAACACACAGGATGAACAATAACATTTTAATTAAAAGCCACTAACCTGAACTACCCGGGTTAGTCATTTCCTCCCTTACAAGGGATCATTTTACTTCTTCTCCCTCTTAAAAAAATCTAGTATGCCTTCTTCTTCTCTCCTTCTCTGCACTCTCAGCTAATGACCTTGCTTCCCGTTTTACAGAGTAGCAATCAGAAAAAGATGGTTACATGCTCCAATTTGCATGTCTATCTGAATCTGTGCTGTTGCCCTCACTGGCCTTCTTTCACTGTCAATAGGTTGACCGTGTACTGAAGGCCAGCCCCTCCTCCTGGGTGCCAGATGTGGGCTATTCTCCCTACTCAAGAGTTGACTCTGCCATTACCTTCTGCTCTCCAGCATCATCAATGCTCCTTCTTTATTCTTTTACCAGTTATTTCCCATCAGCATAGAAATATTTTTTTTAATGTGAAAATATTAAAAAGACCCTCTTTTGACAAATACTTCTTCCAGCTGCCATTTCATGTCTCAGATCTTTATAGAAAAATGAGTTGAACAATTTATCTGTTTTTCTTCAGTTTTTCTCTTTTCATTTTCTCTTGAAGTCTCTCCAATCAATCTTTTGAACAACCCCACCTCCACCCGAGCACTCCACAAAGACTAATTCTGTGAAGGTCACACCAATGATCTCCAAACTGTTGATCCATCGATCAATTCACAGTCCTCATCTTACTTGACTTATCAGAAGTACTTAACACAATGGTTACTTCCTACTCATTTCAATATATTTGTTCCCTTTGGCTTCAAGACTTCTTATTTACATGCTTTCGCCTCTAGCTCAATAGCCACTCCTTCTCCATATTCTTTGAATTTTTTCCCTCATATCCCAAACCTCTAAATGTTGGCATGTCCCAGGACTGAGTCTGGAATTATTTTCTTTTGTATCTACTGCCACTCTCCAGGTGATACCATTCCAAATCATGGCTTGAAATACCTAAATGCTGATCATCCTTTTTTTTTTCTTCAGTTTTTACCTCTTTTCTGAGTGCCAGATTGAGGTGCCCACTTGACATTTTCACTTAGATGTCTAATAGGATCTCAAGTTTAACATAGAAAAATACTAAATTCCAAGTCTCATGTTCCCCCAGTAATTTTTTCTTCTTGCAATAGTTCCTTCATAGTACATGACAACTCCTTCATCAGTTGCTCAGACCCAACACTGAAATTGACCTATAACTCATTTTTCATACCGAATCCATCAGAAAGGAAGGATGTTAACGTATCCTTCAAAAGACATCTAATACTCAATGACTTCTCCCACCTTTACCACTCACACTATTGTCCATCATCTCATACCTGGTTTTTGCAATAACCTCCTAATTGGTTTCCATGTTTCTGCCCTTGACATTTTGTAGTTTTACCCATGTAGCCCTGAGGACAGACTGATTTTACTTTTTATAATAGCTTAATTGATATATTATTCACATACCATGTATTTCACTCACTTAAAATGTACAATTTTATGTTTTTAATATATTTACAGAGTTGTGCAACTGTCAACACAATACATTTTAGAGCATTTTCATTGCCCCCTAGAAGAAACCTTATACTTACTAGTAGTCACTTCTTATATAATCTTAACCTCCCTTGGATACCCCAAATTCCTAGGCAACTACCAATATAGTTTCTGTTTCTTATAGATTTGCCTATTTTGAACATTTCATATGAACAGAAGCATACAATATATGAACCTTTGTGACTAGGTTCTTTCACATAGCATAATGTGTTCAAGGTTCATCCATATGATAGCATGTATCATTTCTTTTTATTTCATTTCTTTTTATTACCAATTAATATTTTATTGTGTGGATATATTATATTTTATTCATCTCTTCAGCAGTTAATGAACATTTGTGTTGTTTCCACTTTTGGCTATTATGAATAATATTTCTGTGAACATTTGTGTACAATTTTTGCATGGACATATATTTTCATTTCTCTTGGGTATATAAGTAGGAGTGGAACTGCTGAGTCATATGGTAACTCTATATTTAACCTTTTGAGGACCTGCCAGATATTTTTCCAAAACAACTCTGTCATTGTACATTCCTACAGCAATGCATGAGGGTTCCAATTTTCCAATCCTTGCCAACACTGGCTATTATCTGACTTTTTGTTTACAGCTATCCTAGTGAGTGTGATCTCTCATTAGACTGTTCCTTTAAAAATGTAAGTCAAATCATGTCACCTCCCCTTTTCTAAGTACCCTGATGACTCATCATTCACAGTAAAATCCAAAGTCCTTGCAATGGCTTTTAAGGCCCTATATTTATTAATTCCTAACTCAACTCTCTTACCTGCCACTTTCCCTTTTGCTCATTCTGCTCAGTTTGGCCACATAGCCTTTGCAGTTACCAGTCCTGCCTAGAACGTGTTTCCTCCAGATATCTACCTGGATTGCTCTCTCACCTCCTTTTGGGTCTCTGTTCAATTGTCACCTTGTCAGTGCAATCTTTCCTGAGAAAACATTAACACCTAGCCCTCCATTGCACCTTTCCCTTAGACACCATAGCCAGCACATGGAAGCATTTTGGGCCAAGGAGACCTTTCATTGGGTACCCCAAGCCTATACCTCCTTCTAATAAGGTCTGCAATACTTATGGCCTTGACAGAACTTGATGCTTAGAGTTTTTAATGTATTTTGTTTTTTACTTGGATTTTCTTAATTCTTTTAGGATAAGGAAAAATAAAGTGGAGTGAAAATGGCTATTGGGTAGACCATTGACATTTAACCTAAAACATTGCCAGAGGAGAGTTAGTGTTGGAATATTGGCTCTATTTATTGCCTAGGCACCAAAAGATGGTGACTTATTGACATTTGGAATATCAAAAAATGATGGTCATGTGTGTGTGTGTGTGTGTTGGGGTGCTCAGAAGACAAGGGTTCCAATTCCTTCTTTGTCATCAAGTTGCTGTGTGACTATGAGTAAATCACTTAACCTTCCTGGGCATATATCCCCTATTTGTAAAACAAAGGGGTTAAACTACATGATCTTTGAGGTCTCCTCTAGTCCTGACATTCTGTATTCTGTCATACTTTTCACCTAATGAGATATTAGCTCTGACAGGGTCTTAAGCCTTAGGGTCCTGGGAACTGGCAGTTATCAGCAAAATATCTCCAAATGCAATTTGAATCCAGTGGAGCTTAATATATTTTTGCATTTGGGCTTCTGGAGATCAAGCTTTGAGTTGGCAATATGGGGAATTCAGTTACTATTTTTGACAAGCAGTTGGATTTATTAAATGATACATTGCATCTGGCAGCATCACTGACAAATCAGGGAACAAGGACAGAGTTAAGAATTTCAAAATAGTTGAAGGGCCTTAAAAGATTGACCCTAATGAGGACAGTAGATTCTTTTATGAACCACAGGGTTTGTCTTGCAAAACCCTCATTATGTAGAATGAGCTGCTTAAAGATAGAGAGGAAGGTGCTATGAAGGGAGAAGAGTTAAGAAGGGAGAATTTGGGGAGGGACAGGGCTCAAATAGGCTAGACAAGAGGACTGTTACTCTTGCTCTTAACAGATCAGTTCATTTCTTACTAGTGTGTGTTTGTTGGGAGGGGAGGAAAGTGATGTTCATGAAATTGTGAGGGTAGGACAGGTTGGGGGTGGTTGGTATTCATGCTGCTTGTGGAAATAAACAAAAAGCCCATTAGGGACAAGTAAAGATCAGAGCAATTTGCACTAACGTGATGACACATTGTAAAATTGACTTTACCTTTGGTAGCTTAACCTTGTGTGATTGTTTGACATGCGGTAGGGCCACCTCTACCCAAGGAGTTGCTTAGTGGGCCCAGTTAGGGCTGGAGCCTAAGCTTATGAATGGGTCTTTGGCCGTAGACTACCAAGAGGCAGGGAAGAGGAAGGGCCTTGGAGAAAGTGGGGTCATAGTCTGGAACTTCTACCTCAGCAGCTGTGTGTCCTCATCATCCTGCTAATGCCATGTGCTTCTAGGACATTTATACATCAGAGTCACTGGGACACCTTTGCTTGTGATTCTCCATACATGGCTCTGAGCATGCAATCATAGCCTGTATAGGTGCAAGAAGGACCTTGTAGTTCAGAGTTGGTCTGTAAGTTTCATGTTGAGTATCACTCTTGAGGAATTATCAGTAGTGTTGAGAAGGAGTCTAAGTTTCTTAGCTAGGTTTAGGAGAAAAGAGTATCTTCATGGATTAGTAATGTTTCCCATGAGTGAGATCTCCAGTCTCAAGCAAATAGTAGCCCCAAATGCATTTTTGATGCTGGATATGATATCATTGCTAGAGCAGGTTAACATGGCCTCAGATCTACAGACCAGTCTTCAGTCATTGATCTGATGAGTGATTGTTTTCTATCCCCATCAATAAGAAGAATCAGAAACAATTCACATTTATGTGTAATTCACATCCTTGCCCTAAGGCTTTGTTATTTCTTCTTCTCACTGTCATTATGTAGTCTGGAGGAATTGGGACCATCTGGACATTCTGGAGAACATCACATTGGTCCTTTTCATTGATGAAGTCATATTTACTAGATCAGATAAACAAAAAGTAGCAAGTAAGTGGAGGTTTTGGAAAGATATATGTGTTCCAGAGGGTGGGTAAGAAACTTTGTGAAAATAAATTACTACATTGGTGAAATTTTTAAAAATCAGGTGGTCTGGGTCCTGTCAAGGAATCACCTATAAAGAAAAGAACAAATTATTTCATTTCTCCTCTCCAACCACTAAAAAAGAACAGTATTTGGTAGGCATCTTTGAGTTGTGGGCATCATAATCCACACTCGGGAATACTGCTTCAATCTATTTACTATGTGACATGGAATGTGGCCAGCTTTGAGTGGGCCAAGAGCAGGAAAGGGCTCTGCCACTTGGACTATAAGAGCTGGCAGACCCTATGATAATATAAGTTTGTGTGGTGCTGAATGACTCTATGTGGAGTTTATGGCAAGCCCCTTTAAGAGGATCACAACATAGACCCTTCAGGTTCTAGAGCAAGGCCATTCCACCCACAGTAAAGAACTCTACAGCATTCAGAAAGTGGCTCCTTACATGCCACTTGTCCTTGGTAGGACAGAGGATCTGATCTTTTACTATTAAGTGGCCTTGTGGCCAGAGTTGCCATTATGAGCTTTCTGAGATCCAACCAGGTTGAGTGTACCCATCAGCAATCCATCATCGTCATCATCACCATCATCATTGTCCTTGTTATCATTATCACCTGGCATCGGGCATAAGCAGGGTCAGAGGCATAAGTATGTTGTACAAGCAAATGGCCAGACCCCTGTGCCATTTTCACTGTTGCCCCAATCCCTCTTCCTGAGCACATACCTATGGCCATGTGGAGGGTCCCTCTGACCAGCTGTAAGAGGAGGAAAGAGAAGCACTTGGTTGACAATATGTGGAAGCCAAGAATGAACTGCTGCACTACAGTTCTGCTCAGTGAAAGACAGCACTCAGGGGAGATGCTCGCAATGGGAAGAGCATCGCAGGGTACACTGAGGCCACCACTTTGTGTGAAAAATTAGTAGACCAAGGTAAGAATATGCATGGAAGGAACATTCAAAGACTCACAGTTAGTGGCAAATGGTTGGGTTGGTTGAACAGGAGCCTGGGATGAACAAGAGTAGAAAATAGAGGAAGAGAGCTGTGCAAGAAACATGGACCTATGGAAGTGGGGATAAAGTGTGTAGATCTTTGTATGGTATGTTAACCCCCACCTGAGAGTATCCACCCCAAAATCAGCACTAGCAATCAAATATCTTTTTACTGGGGATTCTTGGGTTTGGGCCAGTAAGTTGGCTGGATTATCATTTGATTTTCAGCTTCAGAGAGAACTTCCTTGACCACCTTAAACTAAGGGCTTTCCCCTCTACTCTATGACATCACCTTGTTTTATTTTCTTCATTGTTCTTATGTTAAATAATACTATTTATTGTATGTTGTCTGTGTCTTTGATTAGCCTCCAACTAATGGAGAGGGATACCTCTGTCTTATTCATCACTTTATCCCCTATGTTGTGGACAATTCCTTACACAGCATATGCACTCAATATATATTGGTTCAATGAAGGAATAAGGGCTCAGAAAGGTTAAGGAACTTGCCCAAGTCTACATGGCTAATAAGTGTGATAGCTTGGGTTTTGATCCGGGCTCTAGCTTTGTGACTTTGGCCAATACTTTTTTTTTTTTTAACATAAAGTTAATTTCATAATCTCATCAGTCTTTGTGTATTGAGTGCCCAATGTACCTATACAAAGCACAGTAATGGGCAGTATGGGAAACTAAAAAAAGAAAAGTACAATGTGGTTTCTGTTCTCAAACAAGTCTTGCCCTAGGACACATATTTTAACTACTTACAGCCACACCATCAATGCCCAGATCTTTGGGGGCAGTGCTGAGGCATGAAGTGCCCCTCTCCAGGACCGAGGAGAGCCAGAACCCTGTGATATCTGTTGCCATTCACACTAACGACATATCCCCCCCGTTCAGGGCCATGGAAACATCTGTAGACATCCTGCGAAGCCTCCTTGGATATCGACTGCAACTTCGTTGTGGCTTGTGTCCCTGAATTTATCCTTGCCTGAGGAGTAACGAAGGGCAGCCTCCCTGGGACCCTTGACTTGACCCACTTTGGGCTTAATTTCTGGATTTCTGACTGCCAAGGACCTCAGGCATTGTCGTGGGTAGAATTTATAGGCCAGGAATACCTGAGTTTATAGCGCTAGCTGATGGAAGCACATGGCCACTGTGCTTTGATACTGAAAACTTTGCCCAAACTCCTCTTGGGTGAATTGTGTTGAACTTTGCCTGGTATTTTGTGCCAGCATTGTTCACTGAACGCTCTAGCGAATGCTGAGCTTATACTTACCACATGAGCTTAACTGTAATTTTCCTGTTTGGGTTGAACTCCAAGAATCAAGGTAAATAAAAAGGTCTGATAATGCCTTGTTTTTAGGTGCATTTACTGCTACAGCCACAGCACATTCTGCATTTCTGATGGATGGCAATGATTTTACACAGGATGCTGGGAGAGCCGTTGCTTTACTAATATTAGGAATGTGGTCTTTCCTAATGTGGCTGTGTGTGAAATATTCTTACCCAGCAGTTTATTTCGCTTCTCCTTTTTGCCTTGGCAATGTATTGTTAGCTTTTCCTTTGCTCTTGGTCTCAGGAAAGGTTAGATGTTGTTTTAATCGTATGTGTGCATAATGCCCATTAGTACTAATGGGATGCATTCTTTCATCGGGACATAATCGCCAATAGCATGCAATCAGCGCACTCATTTGTCTCCAGTGTTTGCTGAAGGCTTCGTTCTTGGGCAACATATGGTCTCTAGTCACCTCCTCACTGTGCTCTGAAAAATTTCCATTACACATCTTAATCATCTTTTTTTTTTTTTACCCTCTGCTTAAGCAATGAATTAAAGCAGGAAAAATTGAGATGACAAGCACTTTTAGATTGAAACGTCTTCTCCTTGCTGCCAAAACCCACTGTTGCATTTTTACATTAAAAAAAAAAAAAACACAAAAATTTTTTTGGCGTCACCAATTAGCGGCTCAAAGTGATTTTTTGCGTCTGGCACACATGGGGTGTGAACTATAAAAATTAGAGTTTCAAAGCCCCCTTTTCTCTGTTCTGTGGGGAAAAAAAAATCCCTTTAACAAGAAATTGCTCAGGCACAGGGATAGTAGTTTAAGGGGCATCATGAAGAGCATTTGTCCAGACAGTCAATGTAATTTCAGTAAATGTGTGGGTCTCATAAAAGTTATTCTGATGAATACCCAGAAAGAAGAAATTAAAATTAAAAGAGCACCTACTATGTGTCAGGCACCAAATTTGCCTAATATCATTTCGTTTTCTTAATAAACAAGGTGATTGATGTAACTTGACCAAGTTTATTCATTTATTTGATCATTCATTCTTTTACCAGGAAACTATTTATTGAGCACTAGTTTGTTCTGGCATTGTGCTTGGCACTGAGGGGAGCACGCTGAAGGGAATACATTTGATCCCTGACTTTATGGGGCTTACAATCTTTGGGAGAACAGATAAAAATATACCTAAACAAAGAAATCAATGAAATATAAATGGTGGTACGTGCTCCAAAGACAACAAATAGAGGTGCAGGGTAAGAGGACCTTCCTTGATCTTGGATGCCACAATGCAATAGGGATGGGAGCCTTGATTCAAATCCAAGTTAGTCTGGCTCATTTCTTCCATTACTCTTGTGCCAACTGGCCAACTCCATTCTGAGTTTGGATTGTGACAATGATGACTAACATTTTCTGTGTCCCTACTATGTGCCAGATCCTATTCAATTTTATGTGTTTCTTCAGCTATTTTATGAAGTAGGAATTTTTCCTCCCATTTTTCAGATGAGGAACTTGAGACTTAAGAGGAGTTTGTGACTTGCCCAAGGTGATACAGTACCATTTTCTCTTTGGTACTGTATCACCTTGGGCTCACATTCTTGACAGCTAGATTTTATAGCCAACCTTTCTTCCAAGAGCCCAAGCGTTTGTGTTTTATTTTGCTTTTCCCTTTCACCTGGCACTGTACTATCAGCTTCTTATTTGCTCTTGGTCTCAGGAAAGGATGTTTTAATTGAATGTGTATATATAATGCCCATTAGTACTAATGGGATGTAGTCTTTCATCAGGACATAATTATCAATAGGTAATTTGGACTGGCTCATGGGACATTGTGTCTCTATTACAAACAAACAAACAAGCAAACAAACAAGAAAACAACAACAACAAAGAAAGAAAAGGTTCATGCCTGGACCCTGGAAGTCAATAATAGCAAAATTTTGAATGGAGCTTACTTCTTTAAAAACCTTATATCATATGTTTTTCAGATTTAAAAAGTGACATATGCTCATTTTAGGCAATGTGGGGGGGGGGGAAGATAGAGAAATGTGAAACAAGAATGAAAATAAACTTCTAGTTTCATCACCTAGAAAGGATAAGCATTTTTTTCAGTGTACAATAACAAAGATGACTGGCACTTACATAGCACTTATGATGTGCCCGGTGTAATTCCACACACCTTAACAATATTAACTCATTTAACCACCATGGTAACCCTACGTGGACGGTACTATAATTGTCCCAATGTTATAGATAAGGAAAGTGAGGTAGCGAATGGTTAGGTAACATTCCCAAGACCACAGGATCGAACCTACTCAGGCAGCCTCTTTTTGAAATCCAGGCTCCTCACCCGCTAGCTCGCTTCTATATAAAAGAGATGCATATATTCCTTAATAAACCTGGGATCATATTTCACATACAATTTTAGATTCTATTTTTCAAGTTAACATTATTTCATGGGCATTTTTTCCATGTCCTTATATTTTCTTCAAAATATTTTTAATGGTCATATGGACATATTTTTCTTTAACCACCTCCCATATTATACACTTGGGTTGTTTCCTTTTTTTTTTTTTTTTGGTAATTATAAAAAGTGATGCAATGTCTGTCCATGTACATAAATCTTTGACTGCTTTTTTATTATTTCCTCAGGACAGATTCCTGTAAGAGGATGACTTGGACAGAATTTTTGGCATTTCTCCAAATCCGGGGTGGGAAAAAGTGTTCAGATATGGGGCACAGATTTCAGTAATAGGAAAACGCAGGAAAGTTAGAGATCTGTATGGCCTGAGTAAAAAACAACATAAAACAAAACAAGACAAGCAGGGAAGACTTTGTTAGGGAGGTGGGTGGAGGGTAAGCCAGTCTTGGACAGTGAGAAGCCGGAGCCCGCTGAGGGGAGAGGTTCTCCCAGGCTCTGGGCATCTGTCTCCTGTAAGTCAGTTGACTTGGGCAAGGCGTCCATGAGAGAAGGTTTCACAGAGCAGAGTCTTGAGGGCTGGATAGAAATTTCCAAGGCAGACAAGGAATGTGAAGGGAGGAGTTAGGTGAGCCTTTTAGGCAGTGGGAACAACATGGATGGACCTGGAGGTGTGAGAGAACTTGAAGGGCTTTTAGCTGATGCAGGAAAGATTTGGGAGAGTTGCTTTGAAGAGGCAGGCAGAGACTAGATTATGGAAGGAAGGGCCTTGTACATCACACTAAACAAGACATTTTCTTTTGAGAGAATAGAGAGTAGCTGAAGAGATTCAACTTCAAACAGTCATCGTCATATTGACATTTTTGATAACACTGTGGTGCCAGGGAGTAGATGGAACAGAAGGAGGTGAGGACAGAGGACCACCCATTTGGGAGGGTGTTTGGGGGACTCAGAGGAGTCCCCAGCACAGTCCTGTTTCCAGTGGCTTTGCCTAGAGCAGGGTCCATGACCCTCGGTCATTCCTCATAACTCTCCAAGAGGGTTCCGGATGAAAGCTTATAAAACACTGACTTGGAAACGAAAATGCTGCAGCAACAAAGAGCATAAACACCTCCTTTATGTTGTTGAGAGTTAACATCCATGAGAAATATGCCTGTATATCAGCAGAAAATAATGAGGCTATATACTTCCTTAAACAGATTTAGTTGATCATCACCCGGGCCCCAGGGAAGGGGGGATGGTTGGAGGGTGCCTTCCATTTCGGTGCTGGCTGCTCCTTGCCAACTAGAGGACCATTCAGTGCTTTCTTCCAGGCAATTATTTTCGGGATGACTGGAGATTTTGATCAACCAATCAAGTTTTTATAGAAGTCACTTTCCCTGATTATGTCCCCAACCTTTAACTCAGGGAGAGATTTTCCTCAGTATGGCTTGCCAGTCTTCTCCTAATGAAGAATGTTCTGTGGAAGAGTTGAGGGACTTGTGAGCAGGAAGCTGAGTGAACAAGGAGAACTGAGAAGACTCCAGGGTGTAGACCAAGCACGTCAAACTCAAAGGCTAACACGGGCCAAATAAACAAGGTTTAAGTTTATGTGGGCCGCAAAAAACACACAAAAGCTTCAATTTTCATAGAAACGTAGGTTTATTTCAATAGAGACATGCTGAATACAAAGGGCTGAAATAAATGAGTGATCGTTAACATAAACTAATATAACATTTTAATAAAAATTAATATTTTTTGAACATTAACTTACCAGACACTGAATAGCTGCACAAATTAATAAGCGTAATGCAAATAAACCTATTTTTCTTGTTCTCTGAAAGTGAAATATTTCCTGTTGCACACACCAAACAAGTGAGTCCAAGACTAATGACATGGCAATCGGCTGCTCAAATATTCGCTGCTAGTATTAGTGGAGAGAAATGGTGTGCCTGTGCGTAAGGCTTGTAAGGGAAATGAATGTAACATGATTATAGTAATCAGTCATTAGTGAACATTGTAGTTTGTTATTAATAATTATGTATAACAAGATATTGTAAAAATTAAGTTACGATGTTTTTATTAAAACATTTCTTACATACCGTTATATTGGCTGGGCTGCAGAAATATTCATTGTGGGCCACATGCGGCCAGTGGGCCACCATTTTGACATGCTTGGTGTAGAGGATTCTGATCCCTAGAGTGGTTGGATTTAGGACCACCCCGGGGAGTATGCAGAATAAAACAGAATCAGATCAGTATTTTCAAATGCAAGAGGCATATCCCTACTTCAAAATACACTGATGAATTTATTTTAAATTTTAGTCCCTGTGCATCTATTTCAGTGTGATTTATTCCATGGAAAAGATTACTTTTCTTTTGAAATAAAATTATTTGCATAATGTATGTGACTTAAATAAAAATGTTAAGTGAATATTAGTTCAGATTCCATGTGGAAAGTGGCACCTGAATGCCATAAGATTAGGAGACACTGGAATGAATTTTGGAATCAGAGAAACATAGACAAAATTCAAGTTTTGCCTCTTACTAAATGTGTGCCTGTGGGAAAAATACTTAATATCTTAGTGGTTTAGTTTTTCATCTATAAAATGGGTATGTAAAACCCACCTTGCAGCACTGTTGTGGGACATAAAGGCTGATTTGTTCATCAATGTATTCATTCAATCCTACCTAATAATAGACAAATATGCAAATTGACCGTACCTTCGCTATGCCTGCGATTGGCCAGGAGGCGCAGGGGGGCGGGACTCGGGTTGGCCGGGGTGGCTGATTGGGCCGGCGGGACGCTGAGCTCACATCGCCAGCGGCGGCTCGAGCGTGGTGGCTCGAGCTCAGCGTCTGCGCCGTGGCTGTGCTGCGGCACAGAAGGGGCCTCTGGGGCAGCGAGCTCACATCCCACCACGGACCATCAAAAGCGGGGGAGCTGGGTGCCTGTCCGCTCAGGCACCAGGCCTTTCAGAAGCCTCCACCCCGCCGGAGGCTTCTGAAAGGCCTGGTGCACCAGTGGACAGGCACCCAGCTCCCCACCCCCCCAAACGTGCATGATTCAATCATGCACTGGGCCTCTAGTCATTAAATATTTAGTGTGCATCTATTACATGCCACTCAGGGTCTGGGCACAGGGAATATAGCAGTGAACCTAACAATGTCCCTGACCTCAGGGAGCACCCGTGCTAATCGGGGGAAAGTGGGGAGACAGACAGTAAGTGCATAGTTAGATATGTAAGAAACTGTCAAGTTCTAAGGAAAATAGCACACAGTAACGGAGAGGTTACAGCAAAGCCTCTGAGACAGGAATGTGTTAGGTGTGTTTGAGGAAAAACAAGGCAGAAGTGGATGGAGTCAGAGGGAGAAAGGAAGAAGTGAGGTGGAATAGCTAGTCAGATGGCAGGGTAGACAGTGGAGTTTATTTTAACTGTGATGGGAAGAGGAGTGATCAATACAGTATCTATTCATAATCGCAAATTCAATTAATATTTGAACAGCTATTTACCTAGTGCCCAAGATGCTCAGAGCACTACCATAGGCTCCCAGGATTTGGGTGTACCAAGATAAGCTGGACAGGAGCTCACATTCTTATTGGAGGAGCAGTAGTCTAATCAGTTACTATCTGACATCCATCAAGTACTTTCTATGTGTCAGGCATAGTTTGACGTGTTTTCCTTTAATTCAGTAGCTCATGTGGTTCTTAGAAACAAAAGTATATAATCAATTATTATTCCCATTTTGCAGATGTGGAAGCTGTACCACAGAGAAGCTCACCACTATACATATCACCGCTCTCACCTTTCAGAGAAAGGAGCGTGAAATAAATGTGCTCCCTTTGAGTTTCAAGGCACAGAGTGCAGAGCCAGTTTAACCCCAAAGAGAGATGACACAGCCTGGGGACTGCGGGTGCTCTGGAGTGAGGCTCCCACCTGCCCTCTGTGACAGCAGCCACACTGCCTCTCCTTTCCGTCTTGTTTCCTCACCCATGAAGTGCGATCATAGGGCTATCCATCCCGTAGGACGGTGGTGAGGATGAAAGGAGACTGCACAGGAAATGCTCTTACCCAGAGTCTGGCACATGACAAGTGTGTCTCAAGTCTCAGGGATACACCCACAAGGTACTGGCTACCCTGGGCCTGGACCTTAAAAGAAGACGGAAGCAAATGAAGATAAATTAATTTCCAGTGGACAGAACATCTTGGGAAGTTCATAGAGTGTTGAAAGTTCATAGTATGGCTGGGTGGTGGGTGAGGGTGTAGTGGACAACCCTATGAATTCTACTAATCTGTGACATTGAGGAGACCTCGACTTCCATCCTAAGTACAGTCCCCCCTTTTTTAATAGGCTACAGGGAAGGTTTGATGCTTTGAGCCATTGGTGAGCCTATGGTCTGACCTGTGCTTTCATAAATGTGCCCAGTAACAGCACGAGGACAAGGTTGCAGGGGCCAAGTGATAAACACTGAAAGTCTGACCAGCTCAGTAAGGAAAGGAAAGGGTGGGAAAGAGAGGTGAGGGATGAGACACTTCAGCGGTGGATTCTACAGGGCTTGGAGACTGATTTCCTCACCACCTTGGAGACACACACACACACACACACACACACACACACACACACACGGCAAGAGAAATCCTGCTTCACTCCACCTGGCTTCTTTCTGTCCCCAGAGATGAGTCTACTTATAGCTCCTTAGTTTTCCCATCTGTTAAGTGGGAAAATAAAGCCAGAATCTCATGGCTCCCAATGGGATAGAGTCATATGTTACTTTAGCACCAGAATCCTGTGGAAATGCAGACTGGTTTCATTGCTCCTGCTAATAAAGAACTGTCTTCCAACCAGAATACAATACCAACAAACTTGTGTTTTCTGAGTATCAGAAAGTGATGGTTTGGGTTTGAGCTATTCACTCACTTATGATCTGAGATTATTCTAAAAAGACTTCACAGCTTAGTCTAATTGGGTAATTGGGATGTTTCCAGATGAAATTCGACTTGTATTTAAAAAAAAACAAAAACACGCTTTGAAGAACTGTTGCCATGGCAGTTCTGCTGACAAGATCCTTCACTGGCTCCCACTAAGCAGCACCAATGGGCTTCTATTTATTCTAAGATTCAGGTTACCCACCTGGACATCCTCTGGAAGGAAGCAAGGTATGAACCCCAAGGAATTAGTGAAGTCCTTCCCTTGCTCTCTTTGATGGGGGTGGTCTCAGCAGGGAGGAGGTTTCTCATGTCTTGGTGTGGGAGGGTCTAGTCCTAGGAGAGGCCCAGCTGGTGTAAAGGAACTTCCCAGACCACGTCTCTCTGGGCAGCTGGGAGTTAAGGAAGGAAGCACTGTACATCTGCCACAGTATAAACTAGATGGCTGCTTCAGGATATGAGTCCTAATTCTCTCACATTTGAGGGCAAATAGGTGTTTGGCAGAGAGAATTGTCTTTATTTTAAGAAATAACATGGTTCTAAAAATTAATCTTCGTGTTTTTCCTAGTGTTGCTCTCCTAAATTTGAGAAAGCCTTTGTTCTAACTCAATTTTTTCAACCTCCTGGACAATAATTTCTACCCATGGTCCTTAAACTTCTTGTACCCAAGTGTTTATTATAAGAATGCGAAACATCTTCCCCAGATGCAGTATTTTTGGCTTCATTAAAAGTTTTTCTAGTTCCTCTTCAGTCATGTCAATATTTACCTTGGACAATGCTTTGTATCCTTTTGTTTATAATTCCAGAATTCTCCAAGACAAACTGATTATTCATGACTCTCCGGCCTGGGTTACAATTTAAACATACCTTATGTTGACGTTTTTAAGAGTAGGAATCCCCCTAACTATTTCCTCCACTTCTTCTCATAAATGCATGATTTGTAACCTTCCACACTCATTTCCTGCTCTGTATTCTTTCTCCTTTCAGGTATCTTCCAAGCACATCTTTTTTTGTTGTTGTTGAACACAGTCTTAGTACATTAGCAAGTGACTTTTTCTTGTTTTCTTTTTAAAGTTCCAGGACCTGTCTGTCTGCCAAGGATGCATTGGCAACGCTGTGTTGTATCCACATTTTTGAGCACTTCCATTGTTTTCCTAGAGAGCACACTCTTCGTGTTGCTCACTCCTTCTTGGTGAATGTTTGGCCGTTGAAGCAGAAAACATGAGACCTTGGTCTTCCTTGTCTAAAGACTTTAGTGTAAAACCCCCAAGTGAATAAAAGGAGACCTTAGTGGCCAAATAGACATAATCAATTTATGGCATTTTTTTTTTGAGTAGTTCACTCACATCAAGCCAGTCATCTTTCCTTAATTGCTCAGGATTTTTGAAATCAATATGTACCTTTCAGTTGTAGGTGATTTAAAATTTACTAAGGATTTCACATGCATTATTACATTTGATTTTTCTAACAACTTTGAGAGGGAGACCCAGAAGAGTCAAGTGAACTGTTGATCAGGAAGAGAGAATAAGACACAGTGTTTGCCCTCTAGGACATTTATATTAATAAATGATTTGGTTTTATATGTGTTTCTGTTCCTTTAAAACACTGTACTTTTTCTTGAATTAGGGACAGTGCATGTATTCTTTCCTTTGCTTCAATTACCCAACTTCTCCCTTTGATTAGCTAAACTTCTACCCATTTTTCAAATGTCAGGTTTGATTTCACTTCCTCCAGAAACATTCCCTGGTCCCCAAGTCTGGGCTAGGGTTTCTTCCTTTGTGCTCCCACAGCACCCTAAAAATAACACTGGGATGACACTCAATAAATACTTGTGAAATAAATGATGCACAATATGTCTTCTGGTTTGTGTAGCCTTAGATTCTTGAGTTCAAGAACACATGCCAGAGAGGGCTCGAAAAGGGTACAGAGAATTTTAGGTATTTCCAAGTTCATTCTCTGTAATTCCATCTGAATATTGATAGCTAATATAGCTATCTGTTGTTTGTCCAAAAGAAAAAAAAAATCCTTTCCCTCTTACTTTGCCTTTACCTCCCCACTTTTCCTTTGGGAAAATGCCGCCTTACCCACTTTTGGTTAGTGGTGTTTAGTTGGGGCTGGCCACATTTGGAATCAGAAGTAGGCCTCATCAGCGTATTTCATGCCTGGGGTACAATGACAAGCATAGGGATAGATTACCAAGCTGGTAATCTATGGGACTTCTGGTGTAACTCTTAAGTAAGAGAGGATCTCCTTTTTTTCTTTTCATGGTTGCAAACAAGAGATACAAGCATTCACGGAACTGCTGGTTCTCTGGGAACTTGTGGAGAGATCAATGAAGCCATCACAGAACAATGAGAGGCAAGAGATGGTGATAGAATCAAGGCTTGATGAAGACATCATTGAAAACCTGGATTTAGGCAGTGTCTGATCCTTTGGATTTCCAAATTTCTGAGATGATAGATTCTGTTTTTGGTTGCAGCTGGTTTGAGCTGCATTTTGATCAGTCATCAATGACTGATAGAGTTCTGCTTAATTCAGTGGGGAGAAAATGCCATGTTATTTTTTTTTTTACTGACATTAGTGATTTTTGTCCTTTGTGGCTTTGTCTCATGCTTCCACTTCCTCATACGTGTTTTGCATCCATGTAATTTGAATTAGGTGGCTAATCAGAAACCAATTAAGTAAGCATGTTTTAGACTTATTTTCCCCAAATCCAATATCATGCCATAGGCTTGCTGAATGTGTCCTAGTTCGTGTCTGAGCTGAGCACATGCCTGAAAATTTTCCAGGAATGGTGATGATTTTACACAGATTTGTCCACATCCCCCACCCTATCTGTTGGTCTCATGGGCTAAATTGTGGAAGGGTGAATACATGGGGGTTTGAAAGGGTGCCTCGTGATCTCAAAGTAATGAAAAGTTCTTAAACTTATAGAATCAGGTCTCAGAACGAAATGTGAGTGAGCTTCATGCCTAGATGCAGGCAGACAAGACATTTATATTCCCTTTAGAGACCATTTTCTCTCCTTCTAGGGAGCTGGAGAATCAAAAAGAGTTGCAACCCATTCTTGGTGGATAGTGGCCTCTAAATGCTGTGGGAACTCCTCCTTGGGCCTTTTTGTCTGGTGGATGGAAGGGTAAAAACATTTCTCTTTTCTAGAAGCCCTTGATAAAGTGCCAATGAAATCCCTATGGATTTTCCATAATCAGTAAATTCATCAATTGTTTTCTCTCCCTATGGAGTTTACCATAATCAGTAAACCCAACAATTGCTTTCTCTTTCTGATTCATGGACAGCATATTAGTAATTAAAGCTGGGAGGCAGAGATTCAGTCCTAGCTTTTTGTCTAAACGTATTCCTGGAAACTGGATCATTGAGTGCATCACTGTATAATGAACAATACTTTCCACTCAAGCAGTGTTATATTTGGGAGTTGTGTTCCTGAGCAAGGCTAGAGCTTCAAAAATATCACAGATGACCTTTCTTTGTTGCCAAATTCAAGATACAAACAGCAAAATCTTAAATTCATGAGATTAGGATCTAATTCCTACTGAATTGAGAAAAAAAGTAAAATCATAGGTTTTAAATGAAATATATGTTCTTTACCCATTGTTTATATAAGTGCTCCACATAAAAATCTATTTGTGAAGTATTCATACATTACATAAAAATCTGTTTGACTATTGCAATGTAAACAAAAGAGAGATGTGCTAATTATAAAAAAGCATTCATTCTTTACAGTTAAATTAATTCTGCTTGTCTTCTTAGAATCTTGAAGTGTTTTTAGGAGGAGGTTTTAGAAGATTTAGGTCTCTAAACCACTTTCCAGTCACCTTTGAGCTGGTCTTTCTTTTACATTTCCCAGTAGTAAGCATGGATGTGCTAGTCTATTGTGTAACAATCTGTATTAAAAATTTATTATTTATGATGATGGTGATCATAGTGATGGTGGTGACATGGAGAAGTGACAGGCAAATTGTCACCTGTAAACAGAAAACATTTCCATAACAAAAATATTTCATTAAGTGAAACCCATGTTTGCTGTGAACCATATTTACAATTGAGAGGCAAAACCTTCCTCTCTTCTGAGGTTGAAATAGGCAAAGTCATGGGACATAACCAGGTCCTTTTGTCCTCTCTTCTCTTCATGCATGTTCTTTCCTCTTCTCTCTGGTCCTGTGATGTCCTAATTGTAAGATTTTGGTTTAGGCTGATGGGCATGGAGGACACCAGAAGGCCTGTCCTGTGCCATGCACTCCAGCGGATGCCATCAGAAAGCTCTGCCTAAGAGCTTGGACACAAGCACTGCTGACAATGAGGTATTGTTTATTTTCATCAGAGTTCTTAGGCATATGACTTCCTCCAAAATTGTCTATCGATCTAGGTTTCTGGATCTCTAGGACAAAATGGTCTCCATTCCATCAATTTCTTCTATTGATTCCTAATAGAACCAAAAGAGCGAAAAAGTTTTCTGCCTACCACCCAAGTTAACCTGAAAATTCAGTTAAATGGCCTCCTCCAATCACTTCAGTTCATTGAAGTTTAACTATGCACATTCTTGGAAAGGCCAAACTAGATGACACTGACATTTTGAGAGCTCTATTTTGCAATGAATGAAATAGAAATAGAAGTGTAGTGGTACTTGCTTGTTTTGATAGCATTTTACTGATAGGAAGTTCGGAGAGAAGGGTTTGAGGGGGCAATGTGTAGCATTTAGTTTATTATCAGGGAACATTTTCCCAATCTGTACACTGTTGCCTGACTTACAAATGGTGCCTAGAAAAATGATATTTTTACTTTGGAATTTCATTGCTCTTTTCTCTCTCGCTTCCCTGGAAGATCTTTGGATATTGAGGGGTTGCAGCCACTGAGGTTAGTGTTGACTTCTCCTTTGGAGGATTTTTCTTTAATTTTATCCTAGAATTAATGAGCACAACAAACAGCTGTGCCAATAAACCCATTCTGCTTGGTGACACACTCTTGACAGAGCAATTGGCAGATGGTCTGCCTTGCAGAGGATTGCAGCGGAATGGGGAAAATGCTGATAGGAGAGTGGGTCCTACTTATTTGAAGTCAAATTCCTCCATTTTTCTCCTGGTATTTAAGTATCTTGCATTATAGTTTTTTTTTTCCCTCCACTCTAATTAGATGGCAGCCTCTATTTGCCATTTATATATGTCCACTTGGCTCTACTTTTTCGATTCCAACATTCTTATTCCTGGCACTAAAAACATTGCACACATTGCTCTTGGGTGAGTGTCTAGGGGTGTTATTCCATTAGAAGTCTACAGCTTGATTCAATCTCCTGGTAAAATTGCAACTGGAGAACAGCAGAGTGAATAAAAGGAGACAAGAGGAGCTAACGGTGTGACAAAGGCAATCTTGTCACAGTGGTGCTGTCCAAACCGATGCTAGCCTGGACGCGGAGCACATGCCTGTCCTAAGATGTGTGTGCTGCTGTTTTGTTGTTGATTTGTATTACTATGCCGTGAATAACACCACCTGTTGCATATCTTATGTTCCTCTTGGAACAGGATGAATTACGTTCTACTGTAGGCCTTGAAATGTAAGAAACCTATTTGAGAGTATCTAGAAACCCAGGTATTTTTTGTTTGTTTTAAAATGTCCTTTAAGGAAAGGAAATGAAGTCTCCATGTCCTTCTAAAAAATATTAGTCCCTTTCCCCAAATACCTATTAGAGAGTTAACGGCCCGAAAGATATGTGGGCCTATCTTTGTATATTCACTTACCTCAGCTCAGAATTTTGTCCCTGAGTTGCTTGGTATCCTCTATTTCAAGTTCTTTTATGAATATTAATTATCAACTGTTCTTTTAAAACTGTGGATAGTTTACTCACTCCTAACAGAGACTTCCTTTTATTTTTCCAGGGTTGTTGAAATATAATTGACAAATAAAATTGTATATATTTAAGGTGTACAGGGGATGGTTTGATATGTGTATACACTGTGAAATGATTGCCACAATCAAGTTAATTAACCATCCATCATCTCACATAGTTACCTTACCTGTGTGTGTGTGTGTGTGTGTGTGTTAAAGACACTTAAGATCTACTCTCTTAGCAAATTTCAAATATCCATAGTAGCATTATTAACTATAGTCACCATGCTGTACATTAGATGCCCAGAATCCCAGAAACTTACTCATAACTGAATGTTTATAAACTTCAGCCAACATCTCCCTATTCCTCAATGCACTCCCTTCCCCAGCCCCTGACAACCTGACAACCACCATTCAGCTCTCTGGTTCTATCAGTTCAACTTTTTTTAGAGTCCTCATATAAGTGAGATATTTTTTCTTTTTGTGTCTTGCTTATTTCACTTAGCATAATGTTTTCCAGGTTCATCCATGTTGTCACAACTGAAAGAATTTCCTCCCTTTTTAATGGTTGAATGATATTTCATTATCTATCTATCTATCTATCTATCTATCTATCTATCTATCTATTATCTATCTATCTATCATCATCTATCTCACATTTTTTTTATTCATTCATCTGTTAATGGACACTTAGGTTGTTTCCATATCTTGGCTACTGTGAACAATGCTTCAGTAAACAGGGAAGTACAGATATCTCTTTGAAATAAGATTTATTTCCTTTGGATATGCACCCAGCATGCCATTTGCTGGATAAAGAGAGGCATTTTCCTGTAGAATTGATTTTGATGGTCTCAAGATGAAAAATGACTCAAAAGGATCTGAGATGTTGAAGCTACTTTTGTAATTGGCTTCCAAAGAATGTTTTTGAAATCCTGCTGTCATAAGGAAAGTGTGTGCTTGTTGGTAGGGCAACAAGCTCTAAGGGGGATTGTCAGGGTTTCCTTATACCCCATGGACAATAGAACTCATGACTTTGAGAGTTCCTACCAGTTCCAATATTATCCAGGAATGTGGAAGTTCCATCTTCTATAACTTTCCCTTCCAGGGGGAGCACATCCCACTAGTTCTTGAGTGTCTTCCATGATAGGAAACTCATTACTTCAGCAAGGCATTGTTTGGGGTTTCTGCAGTTGTGAATACTATCTCCCCAACCCCTGTAACTCCCATAGAACCTCTCTTCTAGGGCAAAAGGGGCCCATCAAATCCCTCCTCACACAACAGATCTTCAGTGCTGTCATATCTTCTCCAAGTCATTCTTTTTTTGGGCGAAATTTCTCTAGGGTGTTAACTGCTGTCCTGACATTTTATCATCTTGACTACCATGAAGAACTGTCAGTGCTCAGGTGAAAAGAAATATCATAGCCACATTGAAGGTGGCATAGTTTCCTAGATGTGTCTAACCAGTGCAGAACATGCCAGGGCTCAGGTATCCCTTTTTGGAACATTCTCATGTTCCTGTTTATAGCAGAAACATCTGCCACTAAATACCAAAGTAATCTAGGCTCTTAGACAGTGACTAAACGTTGATATTTATGCTCAGATACCCAAGGAAACATGTAAATATCACATTTATTCAAAATCCAAAATATAATCTCTAAACCGACACCACATTTGGCTCCTCCTCTTAACTTTGCTGTTTCTGAGAATGGGACCCACATTCTTCTGTCTCTGACTCTTCCTTTTTCTCCACCTCCTTGCTCTAAATGTTTCCTTCCTGTTCTTCCTGGCCCCAGTTCCCTTCCCAATTCCAATCCACTTTTTAACTGATAGTGGGAGTGTGCAAAACCTGGACATTCTTCTAATACTTTACACAATCAGACCTTCTGAGGTCACTGAGGAGAGGGCTGCAACAAAATAACTGTGTGGGTTTTTTTTTGACTGTTAATCTGCATTTTCCTAAAACATGTATGGGAGGAAAAAAGTTCACATGAGAAGAAGATGGAGAATGAAGGTAAACAATTCTTTGTATATTTTGGAGCAGATGGAGGATGAAGTTCTCCTTCTTCTTAAAGAGCCTAATGTTGAAAGGGCCGCGAGAAGAACACGTTCTCAAACTGAGTAATCATCGACAAATAGTTAAAACCGAGGTTCCTCCAGCTGAGCTGCACTGCGCAGTAGAGCAGAGGTTCTGATTGAGAACTTTTATTTCCCACAGATTGTTTGTGTCTTAAATGAAATTTGGAAAGGTTCCCTGACATCAAAGGCTGTTCCTCTCCGTTAATCGATTGAGTATGTTGTGCCTGTCCTCCCCCGAGCCCCCCGTGACTGGGAACATAAGTCAGATTCTCCCTTTGCCAGTAATTTGGAGGTTCATGATAAGAAAACATCCTTTTTCTAAGTAAAAGAAAGGGTAGTCCTGGGGAATGTTAAGGCAGCACAGAATAGCCATGATTTACTCCTGCCTGAAAAAATACACAAAGCCTGATCAATCCATATCTGAATATCATCTGCATAATTTGAAAGCAACACATGAAGGGAATAGGCCCAACCTCTCTATCCTGTTCACATTTACATCTGGAGCAGCTGCCAGGGCCTCTCGCAGCTGATTTTGTTCAGTTCTGCAGGGCCGACTTGAAACCCAGGCAGAAAATGAAAGTGAGCAAATTTACCTCTGGCATTCAAAGAAATGCTTTTGGTCAAAGTGAGTATTTCTGACCATGACTCATTTTCAAAAGAAGCATTGAATTCGCTTTGTCATCTTTGCCTGGATCGGGCTCAATCGGCCCTTTTATGATTTTTAAAATATCCTATACAGCCAGGATGGCATTTATTAGGCTTCAGCTATTCAATATTGCATTTCAATATATAAAAGTCACTGTTCAATTGAATATTGAGTTTTCTAAGGAAGTAAACCTACAGAAAAGAAATTTGCAAGAATCTAAAATAAATGAATTTGAGGAAGATCAAACTGTCCTTTTGGCTGTTTCAAAGATCAAAACATCTCTCTTTTATAGAAACCAGGAGCTGTTTGAATAGGCTCTTCACCGCAAAGCCCCATTTTTTTCCACTTGGGATAGCTTGGGACTGCACCATAATGGTATGAAAGGCCCCAGGGAGGAGGGAAGGTTTCATTCCCAAAAAGCACCCAGGACTTTTGCATCAGAAATAGCAGGTTTTTTCATTTAATTTAGTCTCGGGCCCAGTAGAGTGAGAAAATGAAAATCTGTCCTCAGCTCCTTCAGGGGGAAGGGTGGCCTTAATGGGCACGACAGGGTCTCTTGATAATTATTTTTAAAGTCTGCTGAGTATCTTTGTCTCTACCTCTCAGAGAGGCTGGATTGTCTGTAAGGAAGCTATCATTGGGTTCATACTACCTTATATTCTGAATAACCTTAGGAAGTTATCTAAACTCTCTAGGGATTTATTGCTTCATGTGTAAAGTGGGAATAATACAATTTACCTCATTGGCTGAAGCTCCTTCCAACCTCAGAGCCTTTGCTCATGCTGTTCCTTCAACCTGGCTAACTCGTGCTCAGTCCCTAAGACTTAGCTGGAATGGCTTTTCTTCTGGAACACATCCCATGAACTCCCAGACTACATTATCCCCTTCCCCCATCAGACAATGTGCTATGGTCTTCCTTTGTAGCACTTGCCTCAATTATAATTGAGAACATTCTGCACTGAATTTGCTCTGTAGAATTCATGCTGGCTCTATCTATAAGGGATCAAAAAACCTAGCTCATACATCCATGTCTACAACTAAAACACAACCACACACTATTTGTTGAGTGAATGAAATTAGTGGAGATAAATCACAGAAGTGATCAAGAACTGGAAATTTATTTTATTCCCCTATGCATTGGGCTCCTGGAGGCCAGGGTGAGCCTCACCTTTCCCCAAGTGTCAGGATGGAGCTGGTCCAGGAACATCGTGGACATGCAGATGGACATCATCCATCACCTCTCCATCCGACTGCTTTCTTCACCTGCCTATTTCTTTGTCTTCTCTTTGAGTGTATCTCATTGACTTTCAGGGAGATTCTGGAACCCTTGTTCAATTCTTTATGATGCAGGTTTTCTCTTTCCTGGAAGGTCCTCCTGATTTCAGAGAGCTCCATGGGACAGGTCTCCAGTGAGAAGTGGGGACCTGAGTGATGACCATGGTGTTTTTAGTCCTGGTTAGAGGCTGTACTGGGGCAGGAGAAGGGATTGGAGATGTCAGCCCAGTGAGCCTTACATGTTATTTATTTTATTTCTTAAAATATTTTTTTAAATTGAATTCATAGAAGAAGGGAGGGGGAGATAGAAACATCAATGATGAGAGAGAATCATTGAATGGCAGCCTCCTACACGCCCCCCACCGGGGACTGAGCCCACAACCCAGGCATGTGCCCTAGACTGGAATTGAACCTAGGATCCTTCAGTCCACAGGCCTACACTCTATCCACTAAGCCAAACCAGCCAGGGCTCTCTCAGGCTTTTAAACTTCACCACAACCATTATCATGTCATTAGCAACTAACAACTTCTTTACAATTTAAAAAACCTTTGCCTCCTATCTAGGAAAAAGAAAATTCCCATCAACATTGTAAACCATTCATGGTTAGAAATTCACCATTAGAATTTTATTAGAATTAGAATATTTTTGCTTGGGTTAAGGCAAATACCCATAAGAGGTTACTTTATTAGTTATCAACTAAGTCCTTATTATGAATTAGTTTATCAACTCATTTCATCTGAGAAGATGGGGGAGGAACAAGCATTAAGGAACTTGGTTGCTTATATAGGAAAAAGTGCTTCTGTCAGAGTTGAGTTGTAGATAACAGAATTCAGTCTACCTATTTTTAGGGGAAATGGATTTTATACAAGGAATAAGGAGCTTACAGAAATCCTTAGAAGGACTGGAGGATGAGCCTTACAGCAGAACTTCCAGGAATTACACCTTAAAATGACACTTCAGAACTGGCCAACTGAAGCAGCCATGATCAAGTTGACTAAGAAGGAGGTCACCTCTACAACTGCTGGCTCTTGTACCTCACCACGTCTATCCCAACCATCACCACCAAGATAGATATCCTCCACTTGCCTCTTGAACCCACAGTGCTACTGTCTGAACCCTGGGGCCTCTGATAGAGTCCCCACATGTCTTCACAATGTGTTGGTTAGCAGAAGTAGTGGAGTGCAGCATCCACCTTGATGTCTATCTCCATCATCTGAATCTCCCGGGGAGTATCCACTTGGCTGATATTTGGTCTCATGTGGAACCTAAGCTGTAGGGAACACGGGGAATGAGACCATTTAGCATGTCAGCCTCTGCAAGGCCATACATTGACTATGGACTAGACTCAACTAGCCTGCAGGTTCTGCAACAGGGAAATGGAGCAGGGGCTGAAAAGAATCTTGACTAACCTTGCAACTTTGCCTGATCCTGATTATTAGGATGAGGAATTTTAGAAATGACACATCAGAAAGGCATTATGGTTTTTGGGTGGTGATTTTGAGGTCTGGATGTACACTTTCATGAGTTAATAAGACTCCTTCTCCTATGCTCCTGACATTTATGGGGGTGGTTTTTTATTGGTTTGTAAACTGGCCCCTACAAATGGAGGGCAAAGAGAGACTGAAGAAAGAGGTGGACCACTGTAGATTGGTAGGTGGTAGTTTTAACACACAAAGGGAACTTACATAGGAGACTTGTCTTGGGTGACCACAAGTTGACTAGATCTCCGTATACACCCGCCAGAATCTTAAAAGTTTATATAGAAGCCCTAACTGGGTCAGTCACATATACTGTCCAGATGGTCTTCACAACATATTGCTCTCTCTGGGCTGTGTCCTTGAAAACAGTTTCCACTGTAGGAATGATGGGCAGAATGTGTATTCCAAGGTCAGGGGAGGAGATAAGGAGATACTGGTTGCCTGTGTCCAGTTCAAAGGTCAAATAGTAGTCATGTGCTCTAGATGACTTCCTCCAACATATCTTAGTTCATTCGATCCCAGAGGAAGACAGGTATTCAGATTCACCTGCAACGGAGTGACCCTGTCTTCAGGCCAAAGTCTATTCGGCTTAGAAAATGCTCTCATGACTGGCTGAAAAGAAGACTTAGATGCTACCCAGGACTGTGGACATATCGACCTACTGGGTAAATTGCTTTTTCCCTGATGAGGAGACCCCCAAATGAGGACTCACTTGGGATGGATCACTCTGGGTTTTGGAAGTAAGCCTCAGTAATGCTATCCTGCCATCTTCTTTTTAACATTCAATCCAGCAAACACCTTAAGCTTTAATAAACATCTTCTCCTTTAATAGTGTTGACTTCAAGCTAATAAGGCAACTAGTGAATCAAGTGAAGGTAAATTTCTCATTAACAATTTATTTAACTTTGTTGAAGAGAGCAATTCCAACTTCTGTTAATTGAGTTTGTAACAAAAAGATGGATCTATTTTACTAGCACCCTCAGGACCTTAATCAAACTCCAGGAAAGGTAAAGTAACTCTCATTAGCAGACTAAAAGGTAAAATCCAGGATGGAATGGAAGGTACTAAAACACTGTTAAATTCCAAAAAACTTCAACAGGATTATAAAACAGAGGCACAGACTGGCATTTCACAGTGTTTTGAATTTTATTTGCTAGAGGAAGAGCCCTTTAGACTTGAAGCTAAAGCTGTGTGTAAGACTTTGAAGATGCTGGGTTTAGGATGCGGGGGATGTGTTCTATTTCTCCCCCTTTATTTAAGGTGCTTCTGTGGAAAAGCATGCTGGGTAGACCTGTAAGAGGACTTACCCTTTTCAGCTGATCCAAAGCTTTTCCCTCTGGCTCCAGGAGGCGGCTGTAATTTAGGAGTTTCACAATGAAGGGCTGAGTGAGATTGTTTAAAGTGACAGCCCTGTGGGCAGTGGGACATGTGGTGTGTCTGTGATCGGCAAGTGATTGAATTTGAAGGGATTTAATAATTCTTCTTAAAATTCTCGGCTTTTCCCTCAGTCTTTCCTCTGGAAGCCTGATTAAATGCGTATTATTTCTTCTTAAGTGATTTTACAGGTCGTTTATTTTGGATTTATGAGCATCAACACATTTTAAAAGGTATTAGTGAGCTGTACTGCTGGATACTTGTTCTCTAAATCATTAATTTTACTCTCTATCAGCATCAGATAATAAGGAATATTTCAAATATTACTTTGTTTTTTCTTCTTATGTATTTATTCAGGCAACAAATCAATTTTAAACACCTTCTGTGTGCTAGGTTTTAGAAACGTTATGATCAACAAGGCAGGCATAGTCTTGCTAACCCTACATTGTAGAAAATTTGTAAAAATATTTAGTAAAGTCTATATTATTGTGAAATTATGGGGAATAGATTTGAATTTGATTTAGTCTTAATTTCCCGTTCAATACTTCACCTATGGATTAAGGTCTATATGAGGAGGCACCAACAGCATATATGTTTTGTTGTTGTTGTTAATCCGCACCTGAGGATATTTTTCCATTGATTTTTAGGAAGAGTGGAAGAGGGAGGAAAAGATAGAGAGAAACATTGATGTGAGAGAAACACATCTATTGGTTGCCTCCTGTATGCATCCCGACCAAGGCCCAGGCCAGGAGGAGCTTGCAACCAAGGTATGTGCCCTTGACCAGAATTGAACCCAGGACCCTTTGATCCTCAGGCCGATGCTCTATCCACCAAACCAAACCGGCTAGTGCAGGATATATGTTTACCTGATGTGTGGTAACATTTAAAGTAGGAAGGTGAGGTGAGAGAGGAAAAACTATCCCTTTTCCTCTTGCCACCTTCTCCTAAGGAACCTGTTCTATAGAATTAGAAAATGTCTAATTATTTTAAGCCTATAGCTCCCAAACAGAAAATGTCCCAGGGCTTGCAGAAACCCTTATACCTCTTGTTTTGGGAGGCACATACACCTTAGCTCCTACACCCATATGTACTTTTCTTTTTATCAATGTCCCATTCATAGGGCTGTGGTGAAAGGTGCTAAGACCAAGGTGGAGTGGGTAAAGGGAGTGTGATTAAGTGAATCATTTGAATCACGATGGAGAAGAGAATCAAAAGACCCAAACCAGAAAGTAAAACTATCTATGAAGCAGGAGAGGTGAGGCAAACAACAGCAAAAAGCTTAATCACAAGGTTAGGAACAAGATGAGTCAAAGGTGGGTTCAGAATGGAGGCCATGAGAAATGTTGGGCAGGGGGTATTGCTTCTCTGTACTTATTGGAAGGCATGATTTTAAATGCCATGGGTAGGGCCTTGTCTGCTTAAAAGCTCTTGGGGCTGCATACAGGAGCCCTTGGGAAGTGGTCAGCTGTGTGGTAGCTGGAAGTCCCCCTTAGATCATCTTGTCCACCTCACCCATGGCTTTGGGGAAAACCTGGATGAAGAAGGATGTGGGAAAGAGTCAAGGATGCCACCATTTTCTCAGGAGAAAACAATATTGAACCCAACTGAGAGAGGAATCTAGCAGGGTCCATGAAGCTGGATACTTTATAAAGTACTTTTCTATCCACCCCATTTGTCCCTCCACCCCACCCAGTGGCCCCAGATGCAGATAGTAACTCGAGGGAATTGGTTCTTCTTACTTGACAGATGATGAAACTGAAACCAGTGAGAGCAAGTGAGTTTAAGATCACATAACTGTGCAGGGTCAGACTTAGGACTTGAGCCCAGATTTCATTTTAGCTGCAGTTCTCTTGCCAGTATAATTTACATTGTATTTAAACGATATGTAAAAATAAGCAAATGATGAAACAGAACGTTACAAATGTGTCGACCCATTGAGATATAAGTATGAGATTGTAGGCAAGTCTCTGTGATTCTTTGGAGCCTTTGACAATTTGCCTGGCCATCTCCGTTTTTACCATTCTGGCCTTAGTTGGTCCTGGTAGAAATTTGTCTCTGGGCATTTGCCACACTTTCTCCTCCCAACACACAGAGTGGCATTCTATCTGTGGCCACAGTCTTCAGGGTGATTCAATGGTGGAGTACTAGGAAACATTTTATCCAGTAAGGTCCTCCTCATACTTATTTGGTTACGGAATTATCTTCCAGGAAGTCAATCACAAGGTTTTACCTTTCTATTTGCTGCTTTAGTTGGGGAATCTGAGAGGAACAAGTCTAATTCACCCTTCACATTTTCAATGAAAACTTTTGACATTTCAAGCTTTTTGACAGAAAAAAAGGACAGGAAGCATTGTGTGGAAGGCAGCTTTGAGAAGACAGAATCCATGTGTGACTGTTTGAGTAAGAAGGGTTAAAAAAGGCAACAACAACAAAACCTGCTCATTTTTTGCTTGCTTAAAAAAAAACAAACCAGCAACTCAAACCATCTCCAAATGTAGCTTCATCCATTTTCAGACTCTATACATTATGCATCAAGATTTAGTACAAAAGGAATTTGAGAAGAGCGTTTGCATGAAACCACTTCAGTGGATTAAATTTGCAGCTCAGCATATTAGACTCAAAAAAGTATAGAAGACATTTTGAGACCCCTGCCTCCTTCCTTTATGTGCCAAGATTTTACTTCAGATAAATAACTTGTTAAGAATAGGTAGCTCCAACAATCATCTTTAAAAAAAAAATCAAGAAAGAATTTGGTCTTCCTTCCACTTAGCAATGACTATGAAAGTTTGAAGAATAGAAAACAGAGTTAAGAAGGTTGGTCTAAGCAGTTCTGTGGATGGTGAGGCTCTTTCAGGCAAAACCATCAAATCCAAGGTGGAAATGCTAATATAAAATGTAAAAAATACATTCCTAATAAAAGGGGCTTACATGGATAGCTCCATAGCAACTGCAAACTCTACCCAGCTTCAGTTCAAAGTTGAGTTGCCTCTGTGGTTAAATGTCTGGATGGAAAGCTCAGAATCAATCATCCAGATGTCTTCACCTAGTAGATGCCCAACATCATTGAGACCACATCTGGATGCTTGGAGGGCCAGTGGCATTTTTATTTCCTGTTGTTTAAGTAATGGATTATTGGGGTTTTGGAATAACAGTATCTTTTTCCTCTCACCCCAGACACTTTGCATCACTGGAGCAACACACTTTATGGCAGTCAGGCAAGGGTCTGGAGCACCCCAAAGGCAACCCATTCGAGGGCTGTTAATGACAGGAAGCCCTAAATTGACAGGTGAAGTCTGACCCTGGGGATCATTACTGTAATAAACCATAGGCTTTCCAAACAATCTGAAAGAGCATCTGAAAGTTTCTATGTAACTTTGATGTTCTTAAGTGTTGAAAAGTTCCCAGTGGCATGGCTGGTTGCCTAGACTACAGCATTTTGTTGACAGCTCCGGTCCTTTTCCTGGCAACCGAAAATTTGGACAGTGACCAATGAGAGGGCAGCATTCTCTCCTGAACTTTCCATTAGGCTGGTGATTCATTTTGAGACCCACATTTTATGAATGCTGTGAAGTCAATGCAATATAGCTGTTGAGGTGTCTACATTCAAATTGGATTCCATTAACTTTACGGTGTGATTAACTGTCTGCATCATAAGGACCCAGGATTGAATTTATGTGCCTTCTGAAAGCACTTTCAAGACTGGCAGCTTTGATGAATGCAATTTGATGCATGGGATTGAGAGAACAACCCTAAAACGATATCAAGGAAATCTCAAATATAACAAGGATCTGAGAATCGACATTTGAGAGTTGAGGTGGGTGGTCACTCTCAAATGTACAGAGTAGAGCTGTTCGTCAGCATGCATTTTTTTTTTTCTTCAGAATACTCAATTGTTGGCATTAGAAGGGACTTGGTGGTCTGCCATTACATCGTTTTCAAACTAAGAACCAAGGCATTAATTGTGTTGCTTATTAATAATGCCAATTTCTAGGTCCTGCCCTCTGATTCTGAAGGGCTGGGGGAATGTTAGACCTTTCTGGGAGAAACACTGCAGTAATCATTTTACATTTGGAGAGGTGATGTGCCTCATCCCTGGCCCTGTTAGAACTAGTGGTTAGAGAGGAAGACTCAGAACTATATTTCTTTCTGTTTTCCTCAAGGATCTTTTATCATTTACTTAGTTCATGTTCATCTAAATCAGTGGTTCTCAACCTTTCTAATGCCGCGACCCTTTAATACAGTTCCTCATGTTGTGGTGACTCCCAACCATAGAATTATTTTCGTTGCTACTTCATAACTGTAATTTTGCTACTGTTAATGAATCGTAATGTAAATATCTGTGTTTTCCGATGGTCTTAGGCTCCACAGCAGCGGTCGAATTAGAAAGGTTGAGAACCACGGATCTAGATCAATATTTTTGACATGGGAATTGTCAGATGGGAAAGCTACATGTGCCATGTTAGAAAAGTAGAGAAGAACATGGGGTGGCAAAGAGGGTGACTGAGCAGCATTTTGCAATTTACCAAAAATGAATTCTAATATCCCATTTAAAAATGTAAAGCACTCCTCAACACATAGGGGTTAAGTGAGAACTGCAAATACTAGTCATATTTTAGCCAATTTGGGGCAATTCCTGCCATAAAGATGAACAAAACACTTTAATTTCTGTTTTTCTTTACAAACTTCTTTGGCTTTCAATATACCAAACACATAGAATTTGGATTTTCCAAAATTGATTAAATATTTTTCCATTATTGCTGAAAATTTATATTTATTGTTTAATTTGTGAATTATTTGTTTAGATCCACTGGGATTTTTCTACTGAGTTGTAGCATTTTTTATTGACCTTTAAAGAGCAATTTTTTATATTACAGTTATCAACTCCATATCTGTCACACATCTTGCTGAAAGTATTTTTATCAGATTTTTGTTTACTTTTATTTTTACATACAGTGAATTTTCTATTACAAGGAGAAGCTCAAATTTTTTTCCTGTAGTTAAAATTATTCTTTCTGCCTGTTCTCTGGGATGCTGTTTCATTACTTTTATTTGTTGAAGTCCTCCCCATCACAACACTAGGGAAAAAATAATCTCTCCTACTAGCTATTTTATAGTGTTAACATTTATATTTAATGCTTTAAAACCTGTTGACATATTCTGCAAAATGTAATGTATAAATGTAATATAAATGATAACATATAAACAGTTTTCTTCAAAAAAATTAATTCTCCCAGCACATTTTCTTATAGATTTCTTTACTTTCCCTTGGTTTGATTACTACCATGTATTGTATAATCTGGTACTGTGCTAAATATTTTTAATGAATTTTCAATGTTAATGAATTTGGTCCTTACAACAACATTCTAGTATAGTTATGTTTATCCTCGTTTTACAGGTGAGTGAACCAAGGCTTAGTTTAAATTGTTTACCCACATGGGGCAGATCTGAGGGGGGAATCTCAGGATTGAGTGACTCCAAAGTTCACAGATTCAGTCACCCAAGTAGATTTCGCTATAAAACAAATTCTTAGTATTAAGGTCTTTTAGGGGTTATCTATTGTTTCACTAATTTGGCCGCTATTTTTGCAACTAATAGTATACTTGTAAGTATTTTAGCTTTTTGAGGTTCTTATGGCAGAAAACCCTTGCCCTTTATTACCTTTTCAGTATTTATGTTGACCTCAGAATTAGCAAATACAAATCCTGTGATTTTCAATAGAATGACACTTACAATAGAGACATCTTCATTCCGTTTCATTTTTGCCTTAATGCCCTTTAGCAAAATGCCCTTTAGAAAAGTTTTATATTTTTCTTCTAACAGGTCCTTTACATTTCCTATTTTCATCTTAAATATTTTGTATTAGAGGCCTGGTGCATGTCATTTGTGCACTGGTGGGGAGGAGGGACCCTCAGCCCGGCCTGCATTCTCTCGCAGTCCAGGACCCTAAGAGGCAGGAGAGGCTTCCACCGCCATCACTGTGCTTGCAACTTGAACCTGGCTTCTGGCTGAGCGGCACTCCCCCTGTGGGAGCGCACTGACCACCAGGGGGCAGATGCTCAATGCAGGAGCTGCCCCCTGGTGTTCAGTGCACATCATAGCGACCTGTCGTTCCAACATTTGGTTGATTTGCATATTAGGGTTTTATTATATAGGATGTTTGTTTTTACCCATTATACTTTTAAGCATTATTAATTTACATAAAATCTATTTTTTATATTTATTTTTATATGGCTTCTTATTGATTTTTAAGAATAGTTTTCTCATGGGTTTTCAGTGTACATAACTTTATAATCTACAAATAATGATTTTAGCTCTTTGTTAATCATACTTTAAATTTCTACGTATTGTCTTATGGCAATGCTAAGAAAAGTTAAATGCCAGTGGTAAAAACAGCCATCCAGCCAGTGTGTCTGCTTGTCTTCTGTTCTTTCTTCTGCAAAAATATTTATGAAGTGTCTTATACACATGGACAAGACAGACACAGTCGCTGCCCTCCTAGAGCTAAAGCCCGGACTGGGAGACAGACATTAAGTATTTATACAGTTATTTCATCAATTAGAACCCATTCTTGACTTCAATGGGAATGCATCTGGAGTTTCAACTTTGAGCCCATTTGAGATACTCTTTTACATACTGTGTTCCTTTAAGGCTAGTTTCTAGGTTGTTTTTTTTTTTGTTTGTTTGTTTGTTTGTTTTTTCAAATCAGAAATGCCCTTTGAGTTTCAGGGAAAGGCTTCTCAACTTTGCCTCCTTTTACCTATTGTCAGCCCATTCATTTTATATACACTAAACCTGAGGTGCAGTGGGGGAATGAGACATAGCCTACATTACACATTTGTGGAGACAGAAGCCTCTGTGGAATCTAGCTCTAGAAGCTGTCTTGGAACTATAAACAAAGGCAACGTGTCTATGTATCCAATGCTGTGGGCATGTCTGTGTATCCAGTTTAGATGGGAAGCTTCTTCAGGACAGGAGGTGTTTCTAGGAGGCTCTTGGTGCTTCCCAGGGTCCAAACAGTACCTGCCGCATTCAAATGGCTGGGGCTGTAAAGTCACTCTACCTGCCCCATTTCCAGTGGGCTGGTCCAGAAGCTGGTGAAGGGGCAATGCCACTGAAAGGGAGGGTGTAGCATAAACTTACCATAAGCAATGTTCATTTCTTTTTTTTTTTAAATATATTTTATTGATTTTTTACAGAGAGGAAGAGAGAGGGATAGAGAGTTAGAAACATCGATGAGAGAGAATCATCGATCAGCTGCCTCTTGCACACCCCCTACTGGGGATGTGCCCGCAACCAAGGTACATGCCCTTGACCGGAATCGAACCTGGGACCTTTCAGTCCGCAGGGCCGACGCTCTATCCACTAAGCCAAACCGGTTTTAGCTCATTTCTTATTAAGAATGTATGAAAATTCAGGGGAAAATTAAATCACCTGTAATCTCATCATTAGGAGAGAATCCCCATTTTCTTTGAATACCTTTTCTTTCCTATCAATTTTCCTCCACAAAACACACATATTAAATGATAGATTTTCCCTCCTCTTTTTTCTTCATTTAATATTATATCATGAACAATTTCCCAACACTGTAATTGCCTCATCGTTTTGTTTGTTTTGTTTCCTCAGTTTAACCCTGACCCATGTTTTGCTTTGTAGTGTTCTGCTGACTCATCTGGCTGTTAATTTTGAAACAGTTGTAACAAATAAAGGAGCCCATGAGGACACCTTGAATAAAGACACTTAACTGAATCTGAAATGGCCACACTTGGTTGAATGAATGATGACCATGTCATCAAAATTTCAGCAGATAGGAAACCGTAATAATAATTCAATATGAGTGTAGCACCTTAAGAGCAGAATAAGCTTTGGTTTAAAAAATTTCTAGCTATTTTTCATAGACATGTTGTAATGCAGTAGCTTCTTCGATGGCAAACCCAGCTGTATTAATACAAAGCAAAACAAAACTAAAACCCACCCCTACACAAAGAGATAATAATCAGTACCAGTAGCAGAATCTTTGAAAAAGGAGATCTAGTTAAATTTGAAATTGAAGAATGCTGAGAAGGGTAGGCCAGTGGTCCGCAAACTCATTAGTCAACAGAGCCACAGTTTGCAGACCACTGGGCTAGGCCATTCCAAGGTATAAAATGTGATGCAGGCGAAATCACTTGGTGGACTAAACATGGCAGTTGCCTACCCAATAGCCCTTCTACCCTTTCCCCCCTCTATCTGACAGAATCCCGATTTTGTTCAGCTATTGGCTGACAATGTGTTTCAGACCCACTCTCCAGCTCCAGGAGGTGAATCCTGACTCAAAGTCAATCCCGATAATTCTACTTCCCTTCCCAGTGTCTGGTTGAGGACTGGCCAGGTGATGCAGGAGGGATTCTCCTGGCAGGCCCTGGGAAAAGTTTTTCTTGTTCTTACAGAGAAATGTAAGAAAAGAAAAAACTTTCTTGGAGCTTTTGGTTCTTAAGTGAAAATGTAGTTGCCACTTGGGAGTACGAGGGGACAACTCTGAGGACAAAAGCTGAGCTGCTGAAGAGGAGACCACAGACAAGTATGAGGGTTCTCCATCCTGTCGCTGAGGATTTCTTCTTCCCAGTTTTCTTTTTTCTTAGATAATACATACATTTTTGGTATTGTAGGAGCCATGTGGAGTTTAGAATTTTACCTGTTTATAGCCCAAAGGATTCTGATTCAGGTGGTCACTGATAACAAGCGAATTAGTGACTGAGCAAGTTTTAGGGAGGGACAAACTAAGTTCTGTTTGCATTTCCAACTGACTGCCTTTCAGTTTAACCTTTGGAACTATCTACTATCCAAACTAGAATCATACCATATTAATACTGCTACTAAAACTACTACTAATATATTAGTCTTTAAAACAAGATATAATTAATATCAATAGTAGCTAACACATCAATAGTTACTCTAGTAAAGACTTAGCCAGGTGCCTGGATTGGAATTTAGTAAATAATTTTTAGTGAATTAAGGAGTATTTCAACTGAGGAAATAGCCTTGACCTAAGGGAAAAACTATTAGCAAATTAATAATTTAGAACCTTGTTTATACTTTTCTTATTCTATTAGAGAAATCCCAAGCCAACCATAGACATTTAAAAAATTACTAGCCTCACTTAAAGTAGAAAGTATTTAAGGTGTGCCCTCTCGTGGGAAATTCCTGAGTGTACAATTCATCACACTTATATGGCTCAGTCAATTATTTCATAGAATGTCAGTTTAGGAGGGACTGTAGGCTTATATAAACTGAGAAGTAATTACTTATGCAATAAAACTATAAGTAGGTCCCCAGTAAATGAATTTGCTAGTTGTTTTCCAAGTTTATAGACATTGACCCATATGAGACATTTTACAAATGCATAAACACAGACAGACATATTCATTGCATTAATTAGGGCAAGTTAAATAGCTGTAACAGATAGACCCAAGAATGAAGTCACTCTAAAAAATGGAAGCTTACTTCTCCCTCATAAGACAGTCTGGAAGAGTCATCCAGGTTGTTAATTGCCTCCTACCATGTGTTCTACAGTAACTCAGGCAAACAGTTGTTCTATTATCTTCAAATTGCCACTCTCCTCACTGCCATCCAGCCAGTAGTAAGGAGGAAGACAGAACATGAAAGAGGTGCTGTATAGTCTTGAGCAACACCCTTCAAGCAGCACATTTCATTTCTGCTCACATTTCACTGCCTGAAACTTGGTCATTTGGTCACACCTAATTGCAAAGGGATCTGGGAAAGGGAGTCCAGGCATGTGCTGAGGAATAATGGAAGCCTGGATTTTGAGGGACAGCTTCTGACACATATGTGGTGTAACAGAAAGAGTACCAGGCTGGAAAAATCTCCTAACTGGGGTCACCCCATCATTTCTAGTCTCTTCTCTGTTCTCCCCTCTACAAGTAGAGTTTATCTCTGCATAGTACAAATGTGTCTGCCCTTCACCAATCGCCTCCATGCCTCTGCTTAGAACCTTTCAATAACTTTTCATTGTATTTAGGACAAAGACAAAATTCTTTATCCTGACATATAAGACTGCATAATCTAATATCCACTTACCTATTCATTTCCAATTTTGGAAAGTGCCTCTTCTCACTTTTGAGGCTCCAGCCCCCTAGGCCTCCCTTTCACATTCTCTACTTTCCATCTTCTCTTTCCACAGGGATTCTGCACTTGCTTACCCTGTGCCTAAACTCTTTTCTCCTCTCTTTGCCTAGTTGGTGCCCATTTGTCCTTTAAGTAGGACTCTCCCACTGGAACCTTCTTTGATTTGGTCAGATTCTTCTAAATAAGCTCTCATCACAGAACATTCCTTTTTTTGCCCCCAAAGCACCAATTACACTTATTCTTTTATAATTGTGTGATTAAAATCTACCTCTCCCACTAGACTCAGTGATTATGAACTTTTAGCATAGAAGATGCTCTGTCAACATTTGTTGAATATAAGCATGTTTGAATAAATTAATAAAGGAAGGGAGGGAGGAGAGAAGATAGGATGAAGAAAAGCGGGGAGGGAAGGTGGTGGAGGAAGTTCTGGATTCTATTTCCTGCCACAAATTAGCCCTGTCATCACCAAGACTTCATTTTTATGGGCCTCAGTTTCCTCATTGTGAAAGGATTCAATTAAATGATATTCCAGGCTTTCAGCACCATGGGTCTATGATCCTGCTATTTTAAAATTGAATCCTCTAGGTCAGTGGTCGGCAAACTCATTAGTCAACAGAGCGGCAAACCACAGCTCGAGAGACTCATTTGGCTCTCGAGCCGCAGTTTGCCGACCACTGCTCTGGGTCATTACGTTTATCCAATCACTCAATTATGTTTCCTAAGCAGATGCAACAAATTGTGGATCAGGCAACATAGAGTGAGAACACTTTTATTCTTTAATTTCAAAATTTTTACTATTACAGATTCAGCACAATTTTTTACTTTATCCTAATCCATAGGTCCAATGACAATCAAAAAGATTGGATGTTCGTGGAAAAATAATGGCATCAATTATTATACAGAAAAAGATAAGGAAATAAAATCCACAATTGATCCTGTAGGAGGCTGGAGTACTTTGTTCCTTTTATTCTGGTTGAATTTGGGCCTCTGTATTATGAATACCATGTATTGACAATACATAGTATAAAATTTCACTAGTATAAGAACAGAGGCTATTTTTTCTTCATTTGATTTTGAATTTATACTCAGTTAAAAAGCTTGGGACAATTCCATAAGTGATTGGTCTTTTTTATTCAGCTGATAGATCATTCTATCATGTTATATTTTAGAGAGTTTATTTAAAAGGAACCAATCTGGTCTTTGCTTTTATGAGCTATACTAGTACAGTTATAGAAAGTTTCAAGTTCTACCAAGGAACTGAAAAAGTCAGGAGTGGCCCAGGACTGATGAAGTTAGCAATTTCCTCTTTAAAATGGGATTATCCTTTTGAGCCAGTGATCCCACTTCTAGGAATATATCCCAAGAAACTAGAAACACCAATCAGAAAGGATTTATGCACCCCTATGTTCATAGCGGCACAATTTACCATAGCTAAGATTTGGAAACAGCCTAAGTGCCCATCAGCCGATGAGTGGATTAAAAAACTGTGGTACATCTACACAATGGAATACTATGCTGCTGTAAAAAAGAAGGAACTCTTACCATTTGCAACAGCATGGATGAAACTGGAGAGCATTATGCTAAACGAAATAAGCCAGTCAGAGAAAGATAAATATCACATGATCTCACTCATTTGTGGAATCTAATGAACAACATAAATTGATGAACAAAAACAGATCCAGAGACAGAGAAGCATTGATCAGACCATCAAACCTCAGAGGGAAGGTCGGGGAGGGTGGGGGTAAGGGAAAGAGAGCAACCAAAGGACTTGTATGCATGCATATAAACCTAACCAATGGACACAGACACCAGGGGGGTGAGGGCATGAGTGGGGGGGGCAATGGGGTGATAAGGACACATATGTAATACCTTAATCAATAAAGAAAAAAAATTTTAAAAAATGGGATTATCACTTTCTCCTTTATAAGCATATATTTTCCCCCCTAGTGTTCAAAATGGCTATACTGATTTTTCATATGTCCTTTATAAGGGGGTGTCATCCCATCAATAGTGAAATCTGACAGTGGGCATCTTTCCTTCTAACAAATTTTGGTTTGTTTTCATCAAGATTCTTTGAAATTCATAACTTTTTTAGAACAGTTTTAGATTTACAGAAAGATTGATAGTACAGAATTCCCATATACTGTCCCCTTCCCTCACTACAGTTTCCCCTATTATTACTAATTACTATTATTACTAATCTTACATTAATATAGTATATTTGGTATAATTAATGAACCAGTTTTAATAAATTTGTATTAATTAATCTTCATAATTTATACATATCTCCTTAGATTTCCTTTTTCTGTTCCAGAATCACATCCAGAATTCCCTATTACATTAGTTGTCATGTCTCCTTAAGCTTCTTTTGGCTGCAACATTTTCTCATCCTTTACTTGTTTTTGATCACCTCGACAGTTTTGAAGAGTACTGATCTGCTGTGTCATAGGATGCTCCTCTATTGGAATCTGCCAGATGTTTTTCTTATGAGTAGACTGGGATTATGATTTTTGGTAGGAAGAACACAGAGGTAAAGTACTATTTTCTTTATCTCATATCAAATGTACTTGCCATCAATGTGATTTATGACTATTGCTATTGACCTTGATCATCTGGCAGTAGTAGTGATGGTCAAATTTCTTAACTGTACAGGTACTACCCCCCACCCCTTCCCTTATTGTGTTCTTTTATTCTGGTTGAATTCGACATGCACAGCCCACACACGATGAGTGGGAGTCATGCTCTTCCTTTTCTGGAGTGCAGTTCCTACTTAATTTATTTGGAATTCTTCAAAGGAGATTTGGAACAAGATTCTTTTTAAGTAGGTGGGCTTATTTGGGTTGGGAGTTATACTGATGAGCATTTTATTTCTATAATTCTATCTTTTTATTTTTGGGAAAAAAATAAGGCAATCTGGCCGTGCCAATGTGATGGAATGGCAAAGCACTATATTAGTAGTGGGAGGATCTGAGGTTAAAAACCAGCCTGGTTATTTCCCAGGGTCAGGCCTTGGGGATGCCCTTTTTCCTGAAAGCTGCTTTGAGTGATCAAAAGTTCATCTTAGCAATGCCACTTTACTTGATATTTTCACTACCTGGAACCAAGTTTCCATGGTGTGGCCCAGGGCTGGTTCCTTCTATTCTGGTCAGCTCAAAAGTCATCCCTTTACAAGAAGAGTTCTTGGAGCACCCCAGGTAAAGTAGCTCTCCCACATCCCAGAACCCTTTATCCCATTGGCTTTGCATTAATCATTGGCATTATTTATTGTTATCGAAGATTACCTTATTTATTTACTTGCTTATCCAGTGAACTTCTGGCTCATAGGTTGATGCTCAATCACTGAGCCACACCAGCTGGGCTATCATCTGATTCTAGATTATAAACTTTAGCAATTCCATGAACTTCATGAAGTCAAGGACCTTATCTGTCTTAGTTCATCCAGTGCCTAGAAAGTACCCAGAATAAACTACATACTAGATTAAAAAGAAGAAACAAACACCAAATTGACCATTGAAGACATCTACACTGAACATTGTCTGGAGCCAACAAGAAAAGAAAATAACACAGAATTCTTTGGCAGCTCTGACAAAAAATGTTAAGCCAATCTCCACTGCTGGTATTTCCATGAAAATGGGTGGAATTCTAAAAGCAAAAGAGGTTTTTGTATTCTCTCTCTGTTTTGGAATTTGATTTCCAATACAAGATGGTATTCTTTAGATCTAGATTATTTTTGCTTAAGAAACTTAAATTAATAGGTACTTTGGCTGCCACAAAGGGGTTCTGACTTCTCTTACTTAACTAATCAGTCAGGAAAAACCCCCACAAAACTTTGATGTCCAGAAGAGGGTCGTCTTCTTGAGACTGAAATTTGAGATGTCAGAAGTACTTCTCTGCTATAATTGTTGGAAAAGGATCATGTTGATTCTCTAGGGGAACTGAAGCATAATGAAATGCAATCTAAGAACATGCAAACTTATTATCTACCAGGATGGTTGAATAGTTCCAATCAAATGGAGGATAGAAATAGGGGCTTTATATTCAGATTTTGGAAAAAAAAAATGACTCCCTAGCTATATTTAGGCACAATAGTGCCTGCAAATACCTGTGATAGTGGCAGACTGTGGCTTATTCTTAACATAATGAATATATTGTCTTTGAAACTTATCATGGGGGTGAGAAAAAAACACCCCAAATTATTCCTGCAAATGGAAGAAAGATACCTTACTGTGGATAAGAGAAAGCCAGCTGCTTGTCTAAGTGATAGGTTAGTATTGTTTTAATTGGCTCTTCAGAGGGCTGCCTTTGTGTCAGAGACTGCTTAGAGTAGGTGGACTTTGTGACTTTAAAAAAAGTCAGAATTTTTCTTTATTTCTCCCACTCTTGGAAATTGCTGAGAAGTAGAGCTATAGCACCATTAACAGTAGGAATCCTTTCATGAGAATATTTTTTTCCACATTTCTATGGATAGAAATCCTGGCACCAGGGAGATAGCCTTTTTAAAAATACTAATCTGATGTCACTTGCTACTTAAAACTTATCAACAAGTTCCCACTGCTTTTAGGTTAAAAATAAAAATCTGTGTAGCCTATGGAACCCTGCAAGTGGTCTGGCTGTGGGCAACAGTACAGCCTCATTTTGTGGCCCGGGGACTTTGCACATGCTTTTCTCTTACCTGGACCCCATCTTCCTTCACCATCTTCTGTCCTATCCCTCAGACCCCAGCTCAAATCTCAAAACTTGTGGGTCACTTCCCTGACCTCCTAGATTAAATCAAGCTCCTTTGTCCAACACTTACCATTCCCTGAAGCTTGTCTTTTTCACAGTTAGTATTAACTATCACTCGAACTAGATTATTAGGTAGAGACCACATCTATTTGCTCACTACTAACTGCGATGGCACATAGTAGGTACTCAGTGAATTTATAGTAAAAGAAATGAATGCATGAAGGAATGAAGGGAACTGGGTAATACATTGCATCCTTGCACACATTTTATAAATACCTAATATGGTAGCAACATAAACAAGTTTGTTCCCTTATTATAATTAATAACGAAAAGGTCAGTTTTCACTTTGTTTCATATTGGCTATGATGTAACTAGATAAAGATAAAAGTTAAGTATGTGGGGTTTGTACTCATACAGATCTAAGTTCAAAACCTGGTTCTACCATTTACTGGCTGTGTGGTCATGGGAAAATTACTTAAAATTTCTGTGTTCCAGTTTCCTCATCTGTAAAATAGGTCAGACCTGGGTTTGAAGCCCTGATCCATCAATTATTGTGTAACTTGGGTCAAGTTAATAATCTCTTAAAGATTCAGGCTTCAGAACTTGTAATAGAACAAGGCTAATAATATCTATCTATCTTAGGCTTATTAGGAAAATTAATACATATATATGTATAATTTAAGTATATATATATGTACATATATATATATATAATTTGCTTATAAACATATGAAAGGTGCTCAGTCCATTTTGAGTAAAACAATAAAAGCAAATTAAAACAATATTGTAACATTACTTTTTATCAGAATATCAAAGATAAAAAATTGAGCAATGTATGTATGCTATTGGTAACAATGTAAAGAAAGTTTTTTTCACACATTGTTGGTGAAATATCTTTGGAAGCCACTTTGATCATATCTATCAAAATTGGAAATGCAAATAAAATTTGACCTAGAAATTTATTCCTCTAGGAATTCACCATACAGGTATAATCAGGATACAATCATCCAACTGTTTAAATGGGCAAAAAATATTTTTCTAAGAACTTACTGGAAGCTATAGTTGCCTTATAGGGAGAGAAATGAGGTGAAATGAGAGAAACTAGGGTGAAAGGTATTTTTCATTGTCTACACTTTTTAAAAATAATTGTGTGCAAGTACATATATTTCTTTTTTTTCTTCATTTAACATTTTATTTTTCAATTACAATTTACATTCAGTATTATTTTGTATTAGTTTCAGGTGAACAGCATAGTGGTTAGACAATCATATACTTTATAAAATAATCCCCCTGATAATTCCAGCACCCACCTGGCACTAAACATAGTTTTTACAATATTATTGGCTATGTTCCCTGTGCTGTACTTGACACCCTGACTGTTTTGTATCTACCACTCTGTACTTCTCCATCCCTTCACCTTTTACACCCGGTTCTCCATCCCCCATCCCCTCTGGCAACCATCAATCTGATCTCTGGATCTATGAGTCTGTTTTTGTTTTTTGTTTGTTTGTTAATCTTCACCAGAGGATATTTTCTCCATTGCTTTTCAGAGAGAGTGGAAGGGAGGGAGGGACAAGGGGGGAGAGAGAAAGAGAGAGAGAGAGAGAGAGAGAGAGAGAGAGAGAGAGAGAGAGAGAGAGAGAGAGAAAGAATGATGTGCAAGAGACACATCCACTGGTTGCCTCCCGCATGCACCCTGAACCTGCAAACCAGGTTCTTGCCCTTGACTGGGAACCAATCTAACCACTAGCCACACCAGCCAGGGCCATGAGTCTGTTTCTATTTTGTTTGTTCGCTTATTTTGCTCTTTAGATTCCATAGATGAATGAAATCATAAGGTATTTGTCTTTCTCTGTCTGACTTATTTCACTTAGCATAATACCCTCCAGGTCCATTCCTGTTATTGCAAACAGTAAGTTTTCATATTTTTTTATGGCTAATATTGCATTGGGTATATACATCCCAGCTTTTTTATCCACTTGTCATTGATGGGCTTGTGGTTGCTTCCAGTGCATGGTTGTTGTAAATAGCACTGTAACAATGAACCTTGAGCACATGGTGAGTGCTCTCTCTCTCTCTCTTTTTTTATTTTTTATCTTTTTTTAAATTTCTTTATTGATTAAGGCATTACATATGTGTCCTTATTCCCCCATTTCCTCTCCAACCTCCCATTCATGCCCTTACCCCCCTATTGTCTGTGTCCATTGGTTAGGCTTATATGCATGCATACAAGTCCTTTGGTTGATCTCTTCCCCTACCCCCATCCTCCCCTACCTTCCCTGAGGTTTGACGTTCTGAAACATATTTCTTTATCAATTTGAAATTAATTTAAAAGAGCAGAGACTGTGAATTAAAATTTGTAGCTACTGCTACTATGTTAGGCTCCCACAGAGAGCCCTGACTCTCCAACATGGAAGATGTAGGCCAGCAGGGTGGCAATGTGGTTACAGTGGGAGGACACACAGGTGTTAGTGGAGAGGCAGAGAAGCCTGGGAATTCTGGAGTGGGTATTAGAAATGAACAGTGGCTTTGTGGTATCCTCAGAGGTAAACGGAAACCAAATCTTAGAACAAACATCCTTTTAATGTGTATTTATTGAATCCTCATAACTACCTCAAAATAAGTATTGTGCCCATTTAACAGATGAGCAAATAGAGGTTGAGCAGCCTGTCTAAAGTCACACACTAGCCATTGGTGAAGCCAGTATCAGATGCTAGAAGTCTTACTCCAGAGGCATGCTTTAGGCATGCTCATGTGCTTTAGGCACAATCCTATATAATAAAAGGCTAATATGCAAATTGTCTCCTTGACTAGTTCGACCAGGGGGTGGGGCTGGCTGGGGGGAGGGGCCACGAGAGGTTGGTGGGCTGGCCCCATCCCTGATTGCCCCCTCCAACCGCAAGAAGCCCCTCCCCCCAGCTGACCCTGCCCCCGGTTACCCCCCCCCCCCAACCCTGATCAGGGGCGGGGCTGGCCAACCTCCCGCATCCCCTCCCCCCAGCTGGCCCGGCCTGATTGGCCCGGATTGGGGTGGGCCGGACAGACCCCAGCCATGCACCAGGTCTCTAGTTATAGTATATTGTCTCTGTGTAGTGTTTAGGGATCCTACTGCAGTTTTTAATCAGTTTTGGACTCTTAAAATTTTTTTAAATTATATTTTTATTGATTTCAGAGAGGAAGGGAGAGGTAGAGATAGAAACATCAATGATGAGAGAGAATTATTGATTGGCTACCTCCTGCATGACCCCAATTGGGGATTGAGCCTGTAACCTGGGCATGTGCCCTGACTAGAAATCAAACCGTGACCTCCTGGTTCATAGGACAATGCTCAACCACTGAGCCATACCAGCCAGGGTGGACTCTTGGTACCTTTGCTCAAAACAAGCACTCTGTTGGAAATGCAGTTCCACTCTGTGCCAACAACTGCATTGGAAGCTCTTTGGTGATTTCTAGAAGCTCCTTTATTCCCGGTTTGTGGTTTCTCCAGTTTCACTTCTGTTTTCCCTGGAGAAAAAGACTGCTTGATGGAATCAAGATACGTGAGCCCCCCTAGTGCTCTGCTGTGGCCATGAACATTTCAATTAGTGAAGACAGCTCTAGGAAAAACACATCTCAGCACATCTCCAGGCCTTCCAGTCTTGGAACTACATGAGCAATAGACATGGTTTCATCTTAAGGACTTCGCTTACACTGCTGATCAGTCTACTTAGAAAGTTACCAAATGCTGCCAGATCTGCCTCTCCTCCAAATAAACACATTTTGGGAAATCTCTTTGGAGCTGATGGAGAAGGCAAGGTTATAGCCTGAGGTTAGAGCACAGACAGAACATATCCAACCAAGTACCACCCAGATGCAAGTACAGTTGGTTCCAGTATAAACTGGAAACTATTTGAAGGAACTATCCCCTCCTAGCAACCTCTCCATTCTGAAATACTCTGAAGTCTAAGATGTTTGGAAAGGGCCTAAGGAGTAATTAATTTAATTTGTCCAACTAGGGATAACCAGTTGGTAAATAGATATTTTTCTTTTGAAATTATATTTTAATAAAGGTATTTAAAGGCTTGAGATGTTTTCAATTATTCTACTGCAATATAATGGTTAATTTTAAGAGCTCTGTGTTTGATTTGTAGTTAAGATTTTTACGGTCTATATATAGGTTGGTCTTTAATAACCATTTATACATTGCTTCTTTTTATATAGGTCATGTATTCTCCTGGGAGAGTAACAAGATTAGAAATAACAAATACAGTACAGAATAAATTAAAGTGCTTCAAACTGCATTATGTAATTTCAGAAAATTGGTTTCACACTGAATCGTTCAAATAAGGAAACCAAAGGATTTAAGGAAAAATCCCCTAGTATATGCATTTGAATAGCTATTGTTTAGTAAGTTTTATACTTTGTTGTGTGGTAATAGTATCTGTCCACAGTGCTTTATTTATGGGGTAGTTCATATGAGTCAATATGGATAAAATTATCATTATTTGTCTTTATTTAAAAACGTTGGCTTCATTCTCCTTGAAGATGAATAATATTCATTAGTCAAAATGTCAAAGAAATTGTAAAAGTAATTGTATTTATATATATAATTCTCCAAACTCTTGTATACAAAATGTTCTTATTACACTCAATGCAATAAATTCAGAGGCTGCTATGGGACAGGAGATAGCAAAATTGGGGCCAATGCTTTTCTAATTACTTACGATAATAAAAAGTGGGGCTTGGTTTTCCTCTCCCAACTAAATAAAGGAGATATGATGCTCTAGAGAGTCTATCATTCAGACTGGTTTTGTTTGTTTCTGTGAAGTTTAGCATCACTCTCTTTGTACCGAGTCCTCAGGCCTTTTTCAATTTTTCTATTCGTGCATTAAAGGCCTCTTCCTGTATTTGCAGCTTTTCGTTTATCTCGGCCTGTGAAGACAATCATAAAAAAGTGGTTATGATGGAGCTATCTTTCGCTGCACATTGTCTTTGTGGTTTTGACATACTATAGTGCCTAAAGACAGACATTATCCCTCACACACCTTCCTGTTTTGCAGACATAGCCGTGTTTCAGCCTGTAGTGATGTGATAACACTTTATCATATTTCTCTGCACATTCCCAATGTATAGCATGTCTGCTATGAACAGGAAGTGGTATTTGGACAGCCATTTTTCACATAGCCTTGTGTTGGAAGATAGGATAATTTATCTGTATTTTCAGACAGACTTTACCAAAAAGCACCGAATCAGAATAACTGCTCAGGGCTCAGTTATTACAATGCTGTTGGTCTCCCTACTCCTTTGCAATAAATGTTTTTGTCTCCTGTGTAGTACATTCTAAATGGGATCCCAGAAAGCTTCTGTTGTGAAATAGCAACACAAATAATCTCACAATTAGAACAATTTCCTTAATTAAATGTATTCATCAAACATTATAACTCCTGGGATTATGCCACTTGGTGGTATAGTTTTGGTAGAAAAAAGTCAGTGATTGCTGACAGGTTCCAGTGCTTGCTGCAGCGGTGATAGCATTTAGCCTCTGGCAGTGATATTCCATGGACTAGCATTGTTACCTGCACATTTCCAGAAATACTTCCACATTAACTGAACATTAGTAGCCTGGAAATGTCTGCTCTTCTTCATGATGGATAATAAAATCACGTGTAGAGAAACCAGCAGTGGGCAATGTGGTAAAATTGGTGTTTTTGTTTAGATGATTTAAAAAAAAAATCTACAAGTATATGAAGAGTAGTTTATACATATGTGTTAATTACTAACTCAAAGTGTAGAATGTTCATGTCTATAACATAATTTGAAGTTTCCAGGGTAATTATACTTTAAGAAACTCTTATTAATTTTATATAGAAATTTTAAAGATCAAATACTGTTTTGGTCCGGATATACCTTTCTATTCTTATTTCTTTCTTTATGAGGATAACTATAATAGATAGTTTTGAAATACTCCATCTTGGTTGCCTTATCTGATGAGATTTTGTTTTACCTTCACAGTAAGGACTGATATTTCTGAAAAGATCACGCTGGTGTCAATTCTAGATTCTCGTGTAATGCCAGAGTATCAAGTGTTTTTTGTTTTGTTTTTCTTTGGTTCAAGTATTATCAAGCCTTGGATCAAGCTCTGTCCTCTGGTTTTCCATTTTGTTCTTTCTTGGTGGTTGGGTGAAACAGCCAAAGAGGGATGAAAATGGTTCTCCAGGTTACAAAGGAACTCTTGTCACTTTTTAGGAATCTCTAATCCTTCAGGCATGACTAGGGTAGAGCTAAAAGGAGCACACAGGTCTAGGAGTGTGGAGACCTAGGGATTAGTTTAGCTATTGTACCCTTGGGTGAGACACTTAACCACTTAGGGTCTTACTTCTTACCTGAAATATTGAGCAGTTAAAAATTAAGTATTAAGTTAATATTACATGCTAACTTTTAAATTCATAATTCCAATTCCTGATTTTGTGATATATTCACCAATGTTATACTTCAGTGACATGATGTTATGAAACATTTTAAAAATATGTTACTCCTATTTCTTTATGCCATGTACCATATTAGACCATATAAGGATAAAATGGTTGGAAGAATAACGTGGTCACAATTCCAAAGGATTGGGAAGTTTGAACTAACTAACTCTTCCCACTTTCAATTATAGTCCTGTGCCACATAAGGACATTTTGGTCCAAGACAGACCATATATATGACAGTGGCCCCATCCTATCTAATAAAGAGGGAATACGCTAATTGACCCTCACACTGTCGCAAAGATGGCAGGACCCACAGCCAATAAGGAGGGAATATGCTAATTGACTGCCACACCCTCAAAGATGGTGGCCCCCACAGCCAATAAGGAGGGAATATGCTAATTGACTGCCACACCCTCAAAGATGGTGGCCCCCACAGCCAATAAGGAGGGAATATGCTAATTGACTGCCATACCCTCAAAGATGGTGGTGCCCACAACCACAAGATGGTGGCACCCAGTCCCCTCGGCCCCGCTGGGGCAGCAGGCGTGCGGCAAGGCCAGGCCCGCCCCCAGGCAGGCCCAGCCACTCCGTGCGCCTGCCTCCAGAGTCCCCCAGTGCCCTCAGCCCCCTAGCCGCCCAGGGCTGGCCCGAGGAACAGGCAAGCCTCGGATGGTGGCTGCCCAGCCGCTCAGGGCCACCCGAGGCTCAGGTAACCAGGGCCCACTAAGGCTTGGGCTGCTGGCAGTGACAGCCGCAGAGGTGTGATGGGGCATTGCCTTCCTCTGATCGCTGGGTCACCTCCCACCCCTGAGGGCTCCCGGACTGCAAGAGGGGGCAGACCGGGCTGAGGGATCCCCCCACTCCAGTGCATGAATTTTCATGCACTGGCCTCTAGTCCTATATAATAAAGAGCTAATATGCTAATTAGACCGAACAGCAGAATGACCATCTGGATGACCTTCCAGACGACCATCTGGATGACATTCCGGATGAGGCTGTGAGGGGCTGTGAAGGGCTGCGAGGGCCAGCTGGGGCTGCAAGGTGCTGCAAGGGCCGGCTGGGGCTGTGAGGGCCGAGCCCCTTGCATGAATTTTGTGCATCGGGCCTCTAGCAAGATTATAATGGAGCTGAAAAAAATCCTATTGCCTAGTGATGATATAGCCAGTGTAATGTCATAGCATAGCACATTACTCACATGTTTGTGGTGATGCTGGTGTAAACAAACGTACAATCATATAAAGGTACTAGAGGCCCGGTGCATGAAGTTCATGCACTTGCGGGGGGGGGAGGGTTGTCCTTCAGCCCGGCCTGTGCCCTTTCACAGTCTGGGAGCACTTGGGGGATAGCTGGCAGTTGGACATCCTTAGCGCTGACCACCAAGGGGGAGTTCCTGCATTGAGCATCTGCCCCCTGGTGGACAGTGCGCATCATAGCGACCAGTCGTTCCACTTTTTGGTTGATTTGCATGTTAGACTTTTATTATATAGGAAGGAGGATATAGCCCATACAATAATATACAGTGCATACTACTTGACAATGATAATTAACAGCTATGTTACTAGTTTATGTATTTAATATACTACACTTTTTGTTATTATTTTAGAGTGTTCTCTTTCTACTTATAAAAAATGTTTTCTTTTTCACAGGCAATGGACTCATACATCTCATGATCACTGTGTTTCTTGATTGCATCATTCTCACCTACACTTAATTTAATCTTGTGTTGTTTTTCACAGTAACATGTTGTATATGCTTGTAGCCTAAGAGCAATAGGCTACATCACTTAGCCTTGGTGATATAGACTCCATGATGTTTGATGTTAAGTATACTTTCTGATGTTTGCACAATAATATTACCTAATGATGCATTTCTCAGAATGTATCTCTGCCATTAACCAGTGGATGATATAATGTTTTCTATGCCCATCATAATCTCATTTCTTTTCAACTAAGGACAGATGTATCATCACCTACCGGCTTCTGTTTCACTGTCTCACCAGGGTTTTTTTCACATTAACCTGGAGACCTTTCTGGTATTTCACTGAAACAGAATTCATCTACACAAGTGTGAGCTTTGGGGAAAATATTCCTGGAGATAAGGTACACACCTAACAGAGTTGTGTACTGACAGAGGGGAGTTACGTTTAAGATCATCACTGTGGTGATCAGACTTCAGTTCAGGCACAGCCAACAGAGCCGGACGAAATACTCCTTGTCTGGTCAAAACACATTGTCATTGGTCTACCATCTCTCCTGGTTCTTCCTTATAACCCTGCTGAACAGACAAGCTATCCCACACCCACTAGGCTTGGGTATGCCCTGTTTCCTTCCCGGAAGAATGGGAAACATGTGCCCTGGTTCAGTAGCCTCTCAGTGATCACTTCCTTGAGGTGATCTCACTCTCTGGTTTTCTAACCTGGAAATTCAAGTTGACCTAAAATCTCTATAGTCCCAAGATGGCAAACTTCCCTCAAGGTTTTCACTTTATTTTACCCTGTTGCTTAGACAGAGCCAACAGCCAACATTTAACAGCAGGAATTTAGTGTTAGCATTCATATTTCTCTGAAATATAATTCTTTAAATATATTAAAATTTGCTCCATTGGGTATAATCTTTTATTATACAATATGGGGCCAAAATAATTTCATTTTCAATGTATCCTTAAAATTAAAATAACTAAACTATATAACCTTAAATGTTTGCTCTATCCAGTATAATTTTAATTAACATCTCCAGGCCAAGATAACTTCATTCTTTTTAATTTTTTCTTCACTCTTAATAAAGCTCTAAAACTATAAAGTGAGTCAATGGGAAAGTAAGTGAATCAATATACAAAATTTAAGGATTCACACTACATTTTTAGAAATTTCTGAATTACAGGAAGTAAAATATGCCCATAACCACACTAGAGAAGGAGCTCTGAAAAAACTGTACTTAAAACATGATTTCTCTACTGCCTTTTACTCCAAAAAATATAATAATTATGTGATTTTAAAATAAATGAGAAGAAAAACTATTGGAAAATTTTAAGCAGCTTACAATTAATAATTCAGTAAATGTTTCTACAGCAGGCCAGTGTATTCAGGCCTACACACACACTGGCCACTGGCATGTGGCTACCTTTGAACAGGGATGCGGCAGATTTAAGAGCCAGGGACACTGGGAGGTAGGTTTTAGAATTGGAAAATAACTTACCATCTAAAACAGGGGGAGAAATTTAGGTAAGCAGAGAGTAATTACCCAACTTGGAATCGAACCAAGACACAAGGGCAAACACTGAAAAAGTGCCACACCACGGGAGTATTAAAATCCAAAGTAGTCTGGTCGTGATATTAGAGGTTATGTGGTTTTTGCGGATAGCTCTGGAATTCAAACTAGAACCCAGTTTACAACTCCCATTCAGAGTCTTTCATCAGCTTCTGACCTTGGAAACTCTGGACAAATGACTCAGTCTTCCTGCCTCTCTCCTTTTTCAATTTATTTGTCAGAGAAGTGCCTGCCTAATTTGCCTAGAGTTTACTAGAATAATTGGTAGAAAATACAGAAAGGGATTTGCTATCTTGAAGCATTGCATAAATCCACATCATCATGTCATTTTATTGAAAAATTGGCAGTAATTTGGCCCAGGCTAATCCCTGAATCCACTTAATATGGAAATGATCGTAGCACCTTCTCCTCTGGTCCAGATTCTCTCTATGTCTAATTATACTATTTAGATGACCCAACTAATGAACTTCCAAGCCCGGTTAAGGATTGCTGCAGGCCAATGGGACAATCATGTACGTATACAGCAATCATATTATTTCTGTTACATAGTAGTGTTATAAATGCTGCAGACTCTAATATTTTTTAAAAATCAATAAATAGTTAAAAACACACTCACTACATGGAATATGCCTTGGTAAAGATGTTTTCAATTTTTCGGGCCTGCAAACAATTCTATTACTGTCTAGTAGTTCCTCGGCAATAATTTCAGAGCCACAGGATCGCAAAGGAGCCCAGGGCCATGATTATACATAAACTATATTTAGATGAAATGTTATCACTTCTAAAAAGGAGATATGTTCTGAACTCAGCTTAATTCAACTGCACTCTGCCCTTCCACACAGTAACCAGTTATTACATTCATGGGGTTGCTAACAATACAGCTTTGTGTAAAACGTGTTCTTCCACTATTTCTGGTAAACACTAAATACTCTTTATTAAGCCAAGGACTTTGGCTGATTCTGTTGGCATCAAATCATTAAATGTTCATGTAAATAGTGCATTAACATTTGACGATTAAACAGTAACAAGGTATGCTTATGCCAAGCTAATCTTTGCCCTTTCTAAATTAGTTGTTAATACAGTGTGCTTTTTATATACAGTCTCATGCTCAGATATCAACTAAATCTTTCCCTAAGATGCATTAATATTTTAAACATGCAGTAGACTGTCTTATTGATTCACGGTCATTTCCACAAGAAATTATAAATCCTCTCAAAATATGCAATTCACTTATTTAATCATTTTGCCTGGGCAATGATGCAAGTCTTTGTGTAGAGGTAGAAATGTGCTTTTTTGGATGGGAAAAAAAAATTAAGCATAAAGCTAAGCTGACTGATCCATCATTGGCAATTGCTGCTGAGCTGGCTGTTGCCAGCACCGTTTTCATGCATCCATTGGTGTAAACTGCCTAGCTAATAGTGCTATATGAAAAGGAGCAAACTATATGAGAGGGAGTTCAAAGATTTGAAAACCTCTTTTAGAAATTTGGTGAGAAAACTTAGCTGAGAATTATGCTGTGATCTTCAGTGTTTACTGCTTTTAGCAATGTACTCTAATTACTCTCGCATGAGCGATTTTGTTATGACAAGGCATGAAGTCTTTACCATATTATTTTTTGGGTTTTGATGCTGAATGATTTTTCAAACTGATAACACTACACTATGTGCTGTTGGTGAAGTTATTTTGTGATCTTATTGAGTCTCAGATGACTCAACTGAGAGTTATGTGGAGATGTTAAATTGAACTCTTCCATCATAAGCGTTGCTCCTGCTAGCTGAGTGTAGGTAGTGCTTACAGACATTAAGGATGAGGTTGGCTAATTAACCAGTAATGAAGTAAGCGAGCACATTATCAAGGCTGAGCACCTGAATGCCGATTAGGATGTCATCTGTGACTTGGGCAAGCACTGATTTTATATCTTCAATGGTGAGACCAGCTAAAGCATCTGTCTCTGAAGTGCTGGCTGCTGGCTGGGACTCCATCGGGCCTTGCTCTTGATCCAATCTCTAGAATATGGAAAGTAAACAATGTTCAGGTGATATCTAGAGTATTCAGGATTTATATGGAGCCTCAAACTTCTGGGTCATTTGCTACCAGGAGTGATGTCAATCTGCCAAGAGATTGCAATTTGACATCATCCTGCATTTTCATTATTTATGAGCATCATGAAGATCAAGTCATGGTGCTAACAGTGCTTACTTTGAGAAAGTGAAGGTGGAAACTGGGGAAGATGATGGAGTGGAAAAGATTAAAATTCCTGAACCAACCTCAGCTGGCCCACCTGCAAATTAATGGTAAAACAAATATTTGTATTTAGCTGGGAAAAGTCACAGGGAGAGAAAAATGGAAGAACATTTGCTTCCTTTCCTCCCACCCCTTAGAAAGTCCCATGCTGAGAATGGTTGAATTAAGAGACAAAAGGAAACATACCTTCATTTCTGTATCCAATATTGGGGGTGGCTCTATGAATGTTGAGTAAATATCAAATGAGATTCCTTCTTCTAGAGGGTTGGGGAAAAGGCCACCTGAAGACTTGACAACCTCTATCATTTGCTGGAGGGGAAGAAAAGAGCTGTATTATGATAAAGCCTTTTGTGTGTAACCACAATTTACAATTTCAGTTCTGCATCTGATAATTAGCATTTTATTCTACCCACTGTCTAATTCTCTTTCCATCCTATGTGGTTTAGGACTTCATTTTGTACTTCTCTGAGCTTTCATTGTTCATGGGTCAGTATCCCCTTCCTCCTGCTTACAAGCTCTCAGTACTCAGAGACCATGGTTTAGATCCCCTGTATTTCTTCTCAAAGTTTGGCAGAGGGTTAGATGCTTAAAACACTCAATAACAGCCTGATTGTGATAGATGTTACTCAGTGAGATACAGCTGTTCTTGGAGGCAATAGTGAAATGACCATCAAGAACTTGTTAAAGGCTCTAGGTTACTGTATAAAGCCAGCACACACTAAATCAGAGATGCTTGCAAAATCAACCAAGAACACAGAGGGCAGGGCAAAATTTCACTGTGAGCATTTAATAATTCTATAGCAAGAGTGTATCAAACAGAGGAAGGGGGATCATGGTTGGTCAACAGTGAAAATGAAGAAACAGGAATTAAAATGTCAATTTAAGTCCTGGCTGGTTAGCTCAGTTGGTTAGAGTATCATCCGATAAGCCAAGGTTGTGGGTTCGATCCCCAGTCAGGGCACATACAAAAATCAACCAATTAATGCATACATAAGTGGACCAACAAATTAATGCTTCTGTTTCTCTCTCTCTCTCTCTAAAAAAAAAAAAACAATAAATTTTTAAAAAAAGGAGTCTGGGGAGAGAAAGAGGATATGAGGGCACTGATTTCCTTAAAAATCTGAATCATTTTATTAGTTCCTCATGTTCTGATTCTAACCAACATTTTGATCATAATTTGACTTTCCATCTCTCAAATGATCTATAAAGATATGTCTACTTTCGTGCTCTGATTCTCTTGCTTATCACATTCCTTACTGTAAATCAATAAATTGATGTTCTAGTTTATGTAATAAGCTCCATGATCCTGTTTTTGTGGCCCTGAGCTGACGCTATCCTATTTGCTGACAAAGTCAGACCGTGAGCCTTCCAAGTTTGAAGACAATACTCTGGAAATGCATAAATTCACCAAATAATTACCATCCCCTGAGGCCTAGAAAAATCCTAAAATCATTATATATTCATTTCTAATTTCACAATAGTTCAGATAAACTTATATAATATTTCATCACTTAAATGTTACTATTTATTTTTACTTATATGGGTTTTGAAATGTACTGGAGGCTAAGTTATTGCTTGGTTATACCAATGTATCTTACATTGAATTCATATTTCTAACTTTAATTTGATTTTATAGAAAGTTGCTGCTTAGTATACATGTAAAGTAGGAATGAAGTGTCCTAACTTTACAGTCAAGTGAACTGGAAACCAAGAGATTAAATGACTGGCTTAGTCAAATAACTGCTAGGTCTGGGAGTTAAACCCTGGTGTGCTAACTTCTTGGCTTATCCAGTTTTCAGTAAACTGTAATGTGTCATCATGTTGCCATACTTGGAAATTATTGATGTTATTGAGCACTTAATCTCTATTCTGTTAGATGACATCATTCCAGATTGTTTATCTTCAGTTGACTAAATGTTAATCAAAATAGAATATCAAGAAAAAGCATAGCAGAACGATTCTTTTCTCTCATCACATTCATAAGCCCCAGTTTTTTTCCTAAATGGAGGCATTTTCAGCTTCCTACAAAATTATTTGTACCTTTTTTCATCACACTTGATTTTTCATCCTCCTACATTTTATATTGCTCTTTATTTTACTAAACTAGGACAATGAAATAGCTAAACATATTTTAGTGTCCTTTGAAACTTTATAGGCAAAATAAATAAGCAGCACATGGGAATACAGAGACAGGGAAGAGGACGAGTGATACAGACTTTAATATAGGCTGAGAAATAGAAATATGGGTGGAGTGGTGGTGGGCGAGACATTGAAAAAAGAAGAGAGAAAGAATTGAAGGGAGGTTACTGAATTTCCTGCAGGCATGGAGAAAATAAGCCTGAGCTAATTGGCAAGATACAAGTATGTCCTTTTAATGAAGCTGAATCTTATTTGTTGCTGTGGCCATATCTGTCCCACTGCTATGCACTTCCATATACAGGCTAGGCCTTTCTGCTAATTCTCTCTCACCTCCAGGTGCAAGTTCTCAATAGATTCCCTATTCCCTCTCCACCCTGTTAGGAGCAGATTCTACCATCTGCCCACCTGTGCCCCATCTTCCATCAGATTATACACTTACATGTAAGCAGATATTTGTGCTCAACTCTCCCATTTTATCCCTTCCAGCCCTCCCCGTGGTCTGGATTTCTTTAGAAAACTAATCTGAACTACCTGCCAATGACCCAGCACTCCTGGTCTTTGGCGCTGGGGTGTGTGTATACTGGGCACACACTTGGAAACTTGGAGCTCCTCAGGTCCACATCATTTCTCTGGTGGAATGAAGCTCCCATTTATTCCTAGAACCTGGAGCTCTGACTGAGAGTTGGGCTTTTCTTCTACTTGACTTTTTGAGTGTAGCTAACACAGCTAGTCACTTGATTTACCTTGTGCACAAAGCTGGAGGGGGGAGGGGTAATTTCTTTTCTTCAGCGTGTTTATACTATCAGGGAACCAAACCATAGCTACACTTTACTTTCAAAAGTTTTTTTTTTTTTTTTTTTTATTTTTATCGTACACTTTTCTTTTTCATGAAGAGTTACATTTGGCTGTGTTAGTAAGATACTGTTAAGGGAAAACATAACCTAATTTCAGGTGAGGGTAAATACAAAGCTGTTTAACTAATAAGAAGGTATACAGTCAAATATAGTTCACAGAAGCATCACAGTGATTTTTTTCCCCATTAAGTGGCATTAAAAAAAAAACAGTTTAAGAAAATTAGAATCAATAATTGTGGTGAGAGCACAGAGCCAGCAAATATATTTAAATGAAACCGTCTGATGCAATACTTTCTTTAAAAAAATACAATTAGGCCTTTGTATTTTTTTTTTAACAAAACCTCATGTTTTACAACATCACTGGTTCTGTAATAAAATCTATTTAAAACAGAGAGACATGGTCAGCTTTATTAAGTTAGATTTTCTGAAAGAACGTTATAATTTCCTCAGTCTATGAATAGTTGAAGCAAATTAAATAAAGCTAGTTTTATAACTATTTTTATACATTCCTATAGAATTGTAATTGTCTCATATTTTTTTCCTCAAAAGCCTAATATGTTACCTCTTAAATCTAGAAAAATAAAAACAGAAAAAGGATCAAGTATGTTTATTAAAAAAACACTCCTATTTGGTACCCTGATTTAGCAACCGCCCTTTTTCTATAAGAGAATAGCACCCATAATCTTCAGATCAAGAAACAAAGGGAACGACTTTAAGTGACTTGCCCGAGGCCTAATGCTGAGATTAAAACTCAGGAGTTTCTGATTATACACATACATCCATTTGGCCGAATGATTGGTTTTGCTTGACTTTCAAATACCCCCTAAATATTACTTTGAATGTAAAGCAATAAATGTGTTTCTCTTGCCATTTTTGAATGCTTGCACACAAATGGATATAATAAAAACAATCATGTTGTTCCATGTGAATGCCATTTATATTTTTTCAGATAATGAGCAGACCATTTGAACCAAGGTGAGTACATTAAAAGCTCTAATAAAGAAGAGAATAGATTTCTAAACTGAATAATCGACTGTTAAGTGAACATACAATAAATAACATCTACAGATGTGGTCGCTAGAAAATTAGTTTTCTATAGCTTACCAATACACATTTCCCCCAGATGTTATCTGTTACACGAAAATTAACTTAAGTTAGTTATATTGTTCATTACCTGTACATTTCATTAGTGTTATTTAAGACGGTTTACATTCCAAGCTTTAGTTGAATCATGCTATGGTATTTAAAGAATATAAAGTAAGTGGCTTTTTGGCATAATTTAATACTTATAATAACAAATTTTCATTATCAACCATTATGTAGCTTTAAAAAAATCCAAGATTTACTTATAAGCCAAACAAAATCACTAGAAATCTTTTAAGAATTTTATTTACATATTCAGTAGGAAATGGACCTCTATCATGGGAATCAATGGTAAGAATTTTGAACCCTCTTGGAACTAAGTACAGGGTCAGTTTACTTTTAAAAACATACTATACAAATTAAAGTCTGCTTCCAGATCTTACTGTGCCTAAGAACTATAAAGATTTTATCTGAAAAATGTTACTTCATGCTTTCTTTTTCTACTTTATGCGGCAACATTATTAATAATATCAACTCTGATTTATTATTTCTGTTACTTTTAGTTATTGTTTTTTGTTTATTGCTATTTGTTTATTATTTTCTCTGGAGAAAGTGCAGGTGATCGGTGGGTAGTGTTTGTACTGCTGAAATCTATGATTAAAGTGTCAATTACTAAATTATTCAAAATATTAAAAATGTAATTGAGATGACAACTTTCCATTGTTTTAAGTGGCAGAAAGCAAGATAAATTTGTTAAACCCTTTTGGAACTAGAGGAACACATACAAAACACTCACTCGCGTGCTTGAAAAAGACATTTGTTTGGAATTATCAAAGGATGATGACTTCATGTGTAAATCAGAACTTACTAAAAAATGTCAAAGTTTCAAATAGCAAACTTTATTGCAAACTTTTCCCAATACAAGGAAAAAGGCCACACAAATTCCTGTAATGTTTTAAGTATTTCCCTCATTAAAGAGAAAGGCATTACTAATTTGCAAGTCTAATTAAGAAGAACTTGTGTGGTTCTGGAAATTTTGACAAAAAAATTGTAACCCATTGCCCACAATATGCTTCACGTAAAATAACAACATATGAATGCCACCTGCAAAATGCAATAAACTCTGCTAATGTCATACTAAGGCCATAAATTTAAAATCAAAAGAGAGTAAATTCAAAAGCTATGATTATCAGAGAAGCAAAATTAATTCCTTTCTAAAGTGTTTTTCTTTTGTGTTCAGGCCATTAAAACTCTTAATATATCCTGTAAATGTAGAATATCAATTCTGCTATGAGAGCCTCCTCCCCCTTTGCATTTTTGACTTGGAAATAAATTTGCAAATGCAGCACATTAATTTTCTTTCCTATGCTTAATATGCAGTATTTACATTTTGAAAAGGTTCAGAATGTTGCCAGGCTTCTGCAGAGTATGAATAGACATCTAATAGCAACTTCTATTTTTACTCACAGCATACTGGTAGTTTGAACATTTATAACTTAATAGAGCATTGAGACCATCAGATCCACATGCTAATCACCTAAACAGTGAACGGTAACACAGTACAAGTTAGGACAGGAAATGAAGACTACCCCTTCCAGCTGAAGCTGCGATAGGAATTCAAGTTGGCAGGCCACAGTAAACCAATTTGCAACCTGGCTAGGACACTCCAGTTAGCACCTCGTGCCCATTTTTATTTATATGTCTTGATTTGATCTTGTTTAACTTGGGCTTGGAATTTAAAAAACTAAAGTTAGATAATTAAAGAAACTGATTCCAGATTATTTTAAACATCTTCAGTATTTCAAGCGTACTTCTGCTTCAGGCCAACACAATTTGAAAAGAAATCTGAGTACTCCTATCTTAATGACCTAAGAAAACAAAATCCTCTCTAATGAATTTGAAAAAGAGTACTTTCTCAGAGTAAATGCAATTTAAAAGGGAAAGATCTGGCTCCTGTACAAATATTTCCTCAGGGATAGAGCAGTTCTTCAGATGCCCAGATACTTTCTAAAGATGGCAATAATCTGGAAGATAGACCACTGCATTATAGGCTTATCCTTGGCTCTATTCCTAACTGTGAGATGCTAAGAAAATCCCTAGGCCTCAGTTTATTTATCTGTAAAAGAAGGATAATGATAATTGCTACCTGGCTACTTCATCGAATTATTTCAAGCACAAATTAGATAATGTGGGTGAAAATAATGGAAGTCCTTCAAAGGGAAGCTATTATTAAACCCAAAGGTGTGTTATTATAATTACTGTTATTATTGAAAGGGTCTTCTCTCTAATGCTAGCATTGGAAAACAGATTAGAGTAGCCACAGGGAGGACACTGGCCCATGTTATTTCCATATGTAATTGTTAATATTGCCCAAGGAGTCTAATGACCTCAGAAGAATTTGTTAATGAGGACATGCTATCAACCTGTTTCCATACGGCCAGTCTTGATAATACCAAACATATATTCAGTCCTATCTGATTTTAAGAATTCTGTGGACTCAACTTCTCTGAGGCCTGGATAGCATGGCATAATTAGGTAGTTACGTGGCATGGTCAGGACTAAGGCAAATCACCTATTTAGATAAGGAGAGTGTTTACATCTAACTTTTAAATGAGAAAAATCTGTCTCCCCCCTTTGTAGCTCAGTTTCTTCTTCTTTTTTATCTTTTGTTTTTCAGCATCGAGTGTGGTCTGTGGTTGCCCAGATTGAGTTTATTTTTAAAAAATTTCCTTCAACAAATTTCATCAAAAGTGAAGAGTTAGGGCATAGAGGGCAAACTTTCAACAAGTCCTTCTTTTGAAAATTGAAATACCAGAGATCTTGAAATTGCTAAATTCAAAACTGTATTTTTTATTCTTAGATTGACCTTATCCTCCAACTTCCTCAGTGTGAGAGATGGAAAGTATGGCAGGTTCCATTATAAATACTTAGAAAACAACTAATGCTTTTCAAAAATATTTTTAGAAGCCACTCAGAGTATATTTGTTTAGCTTACTAAATTATACTCTAAAAGGCATATCCTTGAACTCAGTTGTAAACTATTTCAAATAGTTCTAATCATGGATACATTTTTGTTTGGTTTCATTTAGAGTGTTCTATTTAAATTTTAGGTTTTAAATATTTAAAGTATTTAAAACATTAATAGGAAATACTCTAAATTATCTCTTGTTTTAAGAATTGGAAATTAAGTATCAGTATCTGTCAATTATAATAAAGATGAGTTTCTATTATCTTTGTGGAAAACCTGTTTTGAATTATCTATACTAATAAAAGAGTAATATGCTAATTAGACCGGGAGACCTTCCAGAGACCTTCTGGACAAAGCTGGGGGCTTGGCCAGCTTGCAAACCACCCTCAAACGACTCTCAGCCCTTGCCCAGGCCAGCCACACCCCCAGTGGGGACTCTCACTCTGATGGGGACGTGGCCAACCTGCAAACAGCCACCAGCCCCTCACCCAAGCTGGCCACGCCCCTAGCGGGGACTCCCACCCTGAAGGGGATGTGGCCAGCCTGAAAATGGCCCTCAGACCCTCTCTCAGGCTGGCCACACACCCCAGCGGGGACCCTCACCCTGATGGGGGCATGGCCAGCCCACAAAGGGCCCTCAACCCCTCGCCTAGGCTGGCCACGCCCCCCAGTGGGGACCCTCACCCCGATGGGGGCATGGCCAACCTGCAAATGGCCATCAGCCCCTTGCCCAGGCAGGCCACACCCCCCAGCGGGGACCCCTACCCCGAAGGGTGTGTGGCCAGCCTGAAAACGACCTTCAGCCCCTCACCCAGGCTTGCCATGCCCGCCCAGCAGGGACCCTGATGGGAATATGGCTGGCCTGCAAATGGCCCCAGCCCCTTACCCAGGCCAGCAATGCCCCTAGTAGGGACCCCCACTGCAATGGGGGTGTGGCTGGCCTGCAAACTGCCCCAGGCCCCTCGCCTAGGCTGTCCCCGCCCCCCAAGGGGACCCCCACCCTGATCTGGGACCCCCTTCAGGGCAGACCAGCTGGCCCCCACCCGTGTGCACCAGGCCTCTATCTATACTAATAAAAGGGTAATATGCTAATTAGATCAGGAGACCTTCCGGAAGACCTTCTGGACGTCCTTCTGGACAAAGCCATGGTGGCGGGGCCGAGGCAGAGGTGGTTAGAGGCAATTAGGCCAGGAGGGGAGGGCAGTTGGGGGCGAGCAGGCTGGCAAAGGGGGGCCAGTTGTGGGCGAGCAGGCCGGTGGGGTGGGCAGTTGGGGGCAATCAGGCCGGCAGGGTGGGTAGTTGGAGGCGAGCAGGTTGGCAGGGGGGCAGTTGGGGGCAAGCAGGCCAGTGGGGGGGGGGGCAGTTGGGGGCAAGCAAGATGGCAGGCAGAGTGGTTAGGGGCGATCAGGCAGGCAGGCAGGCAGGTGAGTGGTTAGGAGCCAGCAGTCCCAGATTGCGAGATCGGGCCTGTGGGATGGGGCCTAAACTGGCAGTCAGACATCCCTTGAAGGGTCCCAGATTAGAGAGGGTGCAGGCCGGGGTGAGGGACACCCCCCCCCCCAGTGCATGAATTTCGTGCACCAGGCCACTAGTCTATATATATAAAAAGCCAGCGACCAGAACGCTATAACGACCCAAACAACCGGTCACTATGACACCCACTGTGGCCAGTGAACTGGCCTGATCGGGGGGTGGGGCTAGCAGGCCAACCTCCCACGGCCCCTCCCCCCAGCCGCACGGCCCCTGATCAGCCTCTCCGACCCCGATCAAGGACGGGGTGGTTGGCCAACCCCCCGCAGCCCTTCCCCCCAGCTGGCCCTGCCCCTGATGGTCCCCCACCACCCCTATCAGCCTGTAGCTCCTCACCCCCATCCAGCCTGCCCCTGATCGCCTCCCAACCCCAATAGGGGGTAAGGCCAGCCGGCCAACCTCCTGCAGCCCCTCTCCCTAGCCAGCCAAGCCCCCGATGGGCCCCACCACCCCGATGGGCCCACAGCCCCTCCCCCCAGCCAGCTCCACCCCGATCGCCCCCCCCCCCACTCTGATCAGGGGCAGGGCCGGCTGGCCAACCACCAATGGCCCCTCCCCCAGGCTGCTGGCCCCTGATCAGCCCCCCACCCCATTCAGAGGCAGGGCCAGCTGGCCCACTGCCCACAGCTCCTCCCCATGGCCGGCCCTACCCCTCATCAGCCCCCACCACCCCAATCAGCCCACGGCCCCTCCCCCCAGCCAGCTCCACCCCAGATTGCCCCCCACCACACCAATCTGGGGTGGACCGGCTGGCCAACCTCCTGCTGTCTCCTTCTCCTGACAGGCCCGGCCCCGATCCGCTGATTTGCCCTGATCTGCTGATTGGGGCTGGGCCGGCCAGACCCCACCTGTGTACGAATTCGTTCACTGGGCCTCTAGTTAAATACAAATTTAAAATTTTTATTTTATATATGTTGCATTTTAATTACATTCTAAAATAGCTTATATGAAGATGAAGCTATTTCATAGCCTTCATGTTTGAGAATATTCCTTTTGAACAAGTTTCTATAATTTGCAGAAATCAGATGAACCAGTAAGTCCCAATGGTTGAAAGAGAAACTACAATGGAAGAAGCCTAAGTACTTGATTCCAGTCTTTCTCTTCATGGGCATCCCTGTTATTTTTCACAGTTTAAACTACCTGAGTAAGAGGAGTCTGAAACCTTTTGGATGAAGTATACATGTAATTTATTTAATTTCAAAGCACATTGAGTGAACGGCATTTCAGTCCTGAAGTCATCAGTAAGAATAAAAATCTTAAAACTATACTGAAACTCATTTCATGTAGAAATATAAAGCTTTTTTTAGACAAAAAGAGAATGTAAAGTACTATGAAACCTTTAGAGAAGTCAACATAATATTATTCCTGTCCTCTTAGACCCAAGATGTCTATTTTAAGTAATCTGACATTAAAAATGTGCTGACAAATATAGATTAAAAAACAACACAGGAAGTTGTAAATCAGTTGGTAACCCTTAGCATCAAGGAAATAAGAGACCATGAAAATATAGTCATTTGCTTTAGTCAACCTCAACCTTAATTTTTAACTAAAGAAAATTTGCAGAAGGCATGATGTTTACATTTTGGATATTTTACTCATAGTTTGTGTGTTTCCTTTTTCTCCAGTAGGCTCATAAATTATTACAAGGAAACATGTTGTCAGTTATAAATATTTCCCTCTCTGCTCAGCTCCCTCCCCGTTCCCTCCCCCTCCTTTTTCAAATCTCCCCTAACTGGTTCTGTTACTGTATTAGGCACTCTTCCTTGGTCAGCAGGGCATGATTTTCTTTCTTCAGAGGAAACTGCTGTCAGTTACTCTTCTGTGCCTGACATTCTAGAAGCAGGGCTCTTGCAGGAAGCACCCCACCCTTTCCTTCGGCAGCCCCTTATTATGTACACGGGGTGTCATTATTTTAATGACCTAAAAGGAGTCATGTCTTTCCAAGCAAGAAACAGCTCCAGGTACCCTAAGCTTATGAGGCTTTTCATGGAATCTGAATTCTTGGAAATCAACTTCAAAAGTGATTTTGTAGACAATGGTTTATACGCAATCAATAAATTTTCTCAAAAAAGACCTTTCATTATAATCTGTAAACCAAACAAACAAACCAAAATAACAACAACTCTGAAAAGTTTACATGGTATCTTATTCCAGATCTGAATGTTTCAGAAATCTGGATTTTTTCCCCCTTAAATGTGTGGAGTCCTGGCTTGGCCCTGTCACTCAACAGAGAGTATGTCTGAGATGTGGCATCTTTACTTGTAAAATTAGGGAGTTGGATTAGGTCTTCTCTAGTCTTGTTACAGATGTTATATCCTAATTTACTAAATTTCAAGTGGCTTTTCCTCTATCCAAACAAGACTCAAAGTTGCTGGTCAATGAAGACCCTCAGGTACAGTATTTTTCTCTTGTGGTGTAGAAGAATATTTGGATCACACACCCAGAGCTTACTGAAATTTTAGACAGGCTGAAGCTTGTCCATCTATTTCTACTTAATTATCTTCTCCAAACCTGCTTCTCCTCCATTTCCTTAGCTCTCAATGGCATCAGCAGCTTTTTTGTGACCGGACTCAAAACCCTGAGGTTGTCTTCAGTTGTTCCCTTTCCCTAACATTAAATCAACCACAAAATATGTTGGGGGCATCTCCGTGATGTCTGTTTCATCACAATGACCATTGTGTAATCCAGGGGCCACATTGTTTCCCATGGGCCATCTCCTCTACCCCTGGCACCCCCAGCCCCAAACAATGTGAATGATACCCATTCGACTTGTGGCAGCATTTGCCTCCATCCAGGAAAATGAAGATTGAAATGAAAAAAAAAAATAACCCCAAATAAAAACAGCTTTTATTTACCAGAACCTACACTGATTTTGGCATTGGCCTAGTTAGAAAGCACATTATAAATATTAGGTCCTTTAATTCATACTGCATTGTGAGGAGAGGTTTGATCAACCTCATATTTTGAATGAAGAACTTAAAGCTCAAAGAGGTTAAGTAACTTGGTCAAGGTTATACAACTAGAGAACAACGAATTCTGTCAGAACTTGAACTCAGATCTATTTCACTCCAAAGCTCATGCACCTAGTCCTTAGGGGTAAATGGAACCCCACTGGCTCTTTATGATCCCCCCAAAACATTCCTCTCCAGTTTTGGGGGGAGTAAATAGAGGTTCGGGAAAGGAAGATGATAGATGCACAGCAGGAATCTGGAGACATGGGTTCTCTGGGAAATTCAGAAAGAGAATTTGTTCACTGGTTCCTCATAGCATTACAGTGCATGTTCCAAAGTAAGTCAATGAAAGTAAGGCAGAGAGGACTGATTTTTTTTTTAAGAAGGCAAGATATAAAAAGCATCTGGTTTATAGAGAAATCTGAGAACATACTTAATTCATTCATGTAAACAGGAAATATAGGAGCATCAGTTTGCTTTTGGTGACTAAAACTGCATGTTCCTGCTCAAATAGCAATTTGTCCTATTTGTTGTAATTTTAATTACTATTTTCATTGGAATCATAGTTTATTTTTTCCCCCCTAGGAACAGGCATGTAGAAAAACAACCAATAACCTAGACAGTTAAAAAGCACTTTGAAAAATGAGTATGATTGTGTGAACAAGTCTCTTGTGATTATTCTTCCACTGTGTGCTGCAATGTGCTATAAATCCATTTCCATATTTTTAATTAACACTTAGTTCCAAAAAACTTTCTGGAGGCCATTAAAATCACAAATGGGGGAAAAAACAAATTCATTTTATCAGAAAATTGACTGTAGACTATTTTGGCGGTTTTTATTATTTTTATATTTTAATGATTAAAATTAAATATAGCTCAATTACTCATGACAGAGGACAGTGGAATAATTTTCATGGCTGATATAATTTTGAAGTCAAACCCGGGTTTGACTTTATTAGTTCTGCTGTGGATGAGTGTCATTGTCCATCCTGCAGCTCTAATTCCTGATCACTTCCATCCACCCATAAAAGGAATCAGACAGCTGTCCCAAGTTACACTTCTCCTAGAGACCTATGGTGCTTTGGCTTTATCTCAACAGCATTCCTATGGGAACTGTACCTTCTGTCCTACGGATTTTAGGCATCTATTTTCATAGTTTGAATCATTCATTTCTTTAATTTCTTTAATGGGAAAACAGAGAATGCACGAGAATTATTTGAAAATTTGTTGCACCAAAATCTTCTGCTATTTTGAGACACTTATTTTGTCCCAAGTAGAAGGTATAACTGCAGCTCTCTGAGGCTACTTATGCATTCCTGGTCCCACAGCAATGACCATGGTTTTCTCATTTAGAAAATGGGGGTAACAATAGTTACCCACCACGTGAATTTTTGTGAGGATTAAATCAATATGCATAAACCTCTTAACTCAGTGTCTTGCATGTAGGAAGAGCTAAAAAATGTTGTCTGTTTTTCTTCATATTTTTATGTCGCATATTTATGTCTATAATGATGCTAAACAAAACTCTCCAAGAATAGGGACTTGATCTCTTTTGTTCCCCACTTAACTGCCTGGCAGGTGGCTGATAAATATGGGAAAGTAATAAATATTTATTGAATACTTAACTGTAAGAAACCCTCATGGACTCATGATCAATAGATCATTTTACCACTACTTTTCACCTTGTTATATAGTCTAATGAGATACAGGGCATTACTTTTTTAAGATTTTTTTCACTCCAGTCTCCTCCCCCCACTATGACCTATGGACTCAGGATGCTCCTCATCTGGGGGTCCAGCCCAGCTCCTTGACTTCACCTATTTCTCCCCTGCTGATGGTCAAGTTCTTCCTGTCCATGCTAGATGGAGTTAAGCAAAATGAATAGATTGTAGTGGTAAGACTGGAATATTAGGATGAGTATAGCCTGTTTCCGATGAGGAACTTGTTCAGGCCAGGAAAACCCTGGAAGGATCATTCTGATTTTCACACTTGTATGAACACAGCCTTGGTATGAGGGGTTGCTAATGAAGCCAGAGAATCTGGCCCAGCATGTTAATTTCAATTCAGGGAACTTCCAGGTATTTAGAAATAAATTCCATATATTAGGCAACTGATACTTAGATAAGAAAGTCAGAAAGCACATGCTATAATATAGTGCTTCAACAGATTATAATATCAACCCATTCTAGCAAAGCTAACATAATTAAAATAATCAAAAACAATCAAGGACAATGAGCTACTGTTTTGAAATTCTTCTGCTAGAAATAAGAAACCAGGACTAAAACCATGCAAACAACAAAGCAACATTGCAAAATTAAGCCATAGTATTAATGGGGTTTATTGAATTATATAATCTACAAAGAAGCCATAACAGATTTCAGATTGGAATACCTTTGGAAACATCAGTCATCTGATTATCATCATTGCCCTAAGAGAAGATGAAGGTTTACTTTGAAGGATCCGATATTCAAGGCAAGTTTTGCAGAACAGATAGAGTATCAAAATATTATGAAAAAACACATTCAATTTCTTTAGCTTCTGTATCTCTCTGAAACATTTTATTTTGTTTGGCTCAGCAATGATGGTAAACACTAAGAAATGATGGAAAAGACGATATTTTACAGTAATTCTTTAGTCTAAAAAATACTCCTTTCCTTACGGTTTATTTTGCTATAATTGTTTATTTATTTGCTTATTAGTAAATAATTTTATTTTGATTTTAGACACAGAAATACAATATTGTAACTGATTTATTCTTTTATGAGACTGATCTTTCTATTGGTAGATCATAAGATATTATTTTAATAAGAATTTTTTTAAAGCATTGGCTGTTATATCTCAGAACTTTGGAACTTCACCATCTCACTAGCATCTGTCAGATTTAATCACCCACAGAACTACCTTATAAACATTATCTTATCAGAAAAAGTGTCATCTTGTGAGCTTAGGTGTGAGAATTGCAAAATAAAGCTGAGCTACACTAACAACTGCTGTGCTAATTTATTGTAAATTATGTTTTTTTTTTGTTTGTAGATATAAGACATGAGAAGTGTTTCTATTTTAAATTCATTTCCTATTATTTCAACATAAATACCAAACAGCTCGGGGGGAAAAAAAAAGTGAGAACAGAGAATATTCCTTAAATAGGTTCTAGTGACAGTGAAATTTATTTTCTAAGCTATCAGTACCAGTCATGTCATCCCGTTCTAGGTGCAGAAACCAGGCAGCACAATTAAGACAAAGCATGTATGCTTAGAATGCTAGATGGAAATTGCTGATCGTCATATGAAGAGTGATGATTTATAGGATATGAACTGGAAATAATTGCATAGCAAGCTGGTCTACAACAAAGCTTTAATTCACTGGGCTGACACTGTAAACTCATAATGTGTCGACCTGGCACCAGCCATGATAGATTACAGCTGTTCACAACACATAAGCATGTCTTTTTCATGAACATTCTGGGAACCGTAGTTCAGATGACCCCAGTAAAAAACTGCAATGGTTTTAACCAAGCTGGTTCCCTCAGAAATGTAAAAACCATGATGAGTCATTATATTATTAAAATTCAGAACCAGGTGGCAATGAATCACATGAAGTTATCACCTCTAAATCATCAAAGAGAGTATAAATTGGGTTCTATAAAGTACCACGAGTCTCAATGCATTTTAACAAGCTAACCTCTTATATAAACACGATTTTATTAATATATTTATTCTTATTATGAAAACTAGAGTGAAATTTAGTGGCAATAAAAGTGAAGGGCTAATGTTGCTAGCTTGAGCCAGAAAGAGTATAGGCCTGTATTTGTATACTGCTTTATTTATGTAGTTCTGTCAATAACTTTTGACCTATGTTTGTTCTTATGAGTCAATGACGAACATGGGAATTTGTATGTTTTTTTTAAAAAAAATGCATTAGTGGACTGGGCATGTGGCAAGAAACACTCAAATTCATAGTGTTTTTTTTTTTTTTAATCTAAATTAGAATTTGAACTCTGGTCTCAAGAACCAGTTGTGGGTCAACGCAACTATTTTGCACATACCCCTCCACCACTTTAAAAAAAAAAATAAATATATATATATAGATTTCAAAGAAAACGGGGTAGAAATACTATTTTAAAAAGTAAAAAAAAAAAACCCAAAAAACATTTTGCTGGGTTTGCTGTGAGCTAGTAAGCTTTATGTTGTACCAGATCACAGATTTAAAAGAATAGTTTTGCCTCTTATGTAAGATTTAGATATCAGTTAAATTTAATAGGTCTGGGTGCATGCAATGCAGGCAGACACATCATAGGCAGACTTCTGCCTTATCAGTGGTTACAGTCTAGAAGTGGAGTCAAAAGGCAGGGGATACAAATACCTGTACAATCAATTACAATAATATGTGAAAATGGCTACAGGTGGGCTAGATTAGGGTACTATTGGGTCATTCACACTTTATTTAGCTGACAACTGAATGATGTACCAGTGAGAGAATCAGACAGACAAGGAGAAGAGCTGGAAGGGAAGGACATAGTGGGGTATGTGTCAGCTAGCTAATTTTTTTAAATCCTCACCTGAGGATATCTTTCTATTGATTTTAGAGAAAGAGAAAAGGATAATGAGAGAGAAAAACATTGATTGGTTGCCTCTTGTATACGCCCTGAGAGTGAACCTGCAACCTAGGTTTGTGCCCTGACCAGGAATCAAACCCACAAACTCTTGGTGGATGAGACAATGCTCCAACCAGCTTAGCCACCTGGCCAGGGCAGCTAGCTAATTTTTATAATAATTACTCAAAATCAGAGGAATAAGTGACATTAAATCATTTGAATATAAAACCATGCTAAAATAAACTCAGTTAAGCATAATTGTTAATTGCTGATAAATATTGCTTTATTTTAAAGAAGATCAGAAGAAATATTCTTGGTTAATGGCTATTTTTACTTAAAATATTTATAGTTGGAGGGACACAAATAGACCTCTGTGGAAAACACATTTGATAGCTAAATATAAAAAAATCCAAATATTAATAACTACTGACATTTATGTAGTCTTTTTTTTTCTCCCAAAGCTCTTGACAAACATTACTGACTATATACACACAGGAATAGTAGTGAAATGCTGCTACTCTTTCAAAAGACTAGACACTAATCCAAGAGTAGCAAATGGCTGATCTACTTAAACACAAATCTGCAGAACATAGGTATGTATTTGGAAATGAAAACTCACACCACAGCACCTCCCTCTCAAAGTGTTTGTCATATTTTAACTTTATTAAATAACTGGTCTTATCTAACTCCATTCTCTTACTAAGTCAACAATGGTGTTTGTATTGTTTTTCTTAGATGGCCTGAGCTGGTTTATGATTGCTGTGAGGCAGTGAAGAAGTACAAAGGCTGATGGCACCTCCTCTCTGAGGATATCCACGCTGGCTCCTTAGCACCTCCTAGCGTGAGGATGGCTGATATGCAACACAAGAGTGCCTACAGATTTGGAACTAGTGGATTCATCGTGAATCAAGTTATTTGAGACAAACCAGTTCAAACAAGTTTCATTTATGAAATACTAGAGGCCTAGTGCACAGGTGGGGTCCCTTGGCCTGGCCAGTGATCAGGCCCGATGGGGCCATCTCGCCCAGTCCCGATCGATCGGGCGGCCAGGGGTTGGGACCACAGGAGGTTGGCTATGGGAGCACACTGACCACCAGGGGGCAGCTCTTGTGTTAAGTGTCTGCCCTCTGGTGGTCAGTGCGTGTCATAGCTACAGGACAGTTGTCCGGTCATCTGGTCTTAAGGGTTGCTTAGGTTTTTATATATATAGATTAGATCAAATCAATTGTTGCAGGGCTGCTTGGTGACACTGATTAAAAAGATGCCATGTTTGTTGTACTTGCTTGAACAAAGTGTAAATTACATGGCAATAATCAAGTGTAGAATGTTTAATGTCTACTGTTAGGGCGGTTACTATAAAATATTAACTATTTTATTTTATTCTCACAGTATGACTGGCAATGACAGAAATATAATATTCTTTACACTTCCTGTAATGATGTTATTCATTGGAAATTTTCAATTCAGGGCTTATTATAAATACTTTGCTTTAAGTTTTAACATCCTTCCTCTCCTCTATAAATCCAAATGTCTTTAAAAATTCAGCCCAACCTCAAACTCCTCCTTAAAGCTTTCAAAGATTTTTCAGAAAACAAGGCACTCTATGTTTTTAAAACCCTCATGATTGTATAAATGTATCTTCACTGAGGAAGTTCTGTCTAGATCCTGGGGATTCAGGCACAACCAACACACATTCATAGACTTTCAAGGAGGGCACAAGCTAGTGTGTGTGTGTGTGTGTGTGTGTGTGTGTGTGTGTGTGTGTGTGTGTTTGGTTGGTAGGGATAACACACAAGATAATTTGCAGAATAAAGTAATCATTAGGATTATATGTAGGGTGTCTGAGACATATAGAGGAAAGAAAGCATTTCACACAAGTGGGAAAAAAGACAGGAAGGGATTCAGGGAAAGTATAAAGGGAAGTTGGTGCCTGAGTTAAATCTTCAAGGGTAAGTAGGGGTTACTATGCAGATAGGGTTAAATAGAGAGAAAAAATTCCAGGTAGAAAGACATAGAGCCATAAGGAGAGCATTCCAGGACAAGAGATGCACATGATGTTGGTGAAGAGCTGGGGTCACACAGGCCTGGGTTTAGTCCCAGCTCTAGTAATTATTTAATAACTACACAACCTTTGGGCAAGTCATTTATTTTCCTATAAGCATTAGGTTTTGCACCTGTCAAATGGTTCAAGTAACTTGACAACCATCAAATTGGCAGAGCCCATTTTCTTCAACATTTTGTGGGAACACATGTCGAAAATTTTAAGATCACAACAGAAATAAAAATTATGGTGTTAAAGTCTAATAGCAAAAATGAAAATTTTATTTTAGGGGTGCTAATATTTTAAATATTTAAATGTTGTGAATACTTTAAAAGGTGATTTATAGTCTTTTAGAGTAAGTTATGTCTACAAGTGTTTGTCATTTGCTATAGCTACATAGAAACAAAAAGTAAATAAAAAATTCAAGAGATTTATTTTCCATATGTCCAAACAATATTCAGCAATTTAAAAAACAAGTTTAGCAGAAGTTAAAACAATGTATTTCCCTCATCATTTGCTGAGAGGAAGCCTACTTGATTAATGTGATTAAAGGGTTGCTTGTAACTCAAGACTCAATTTAAAAAAATAAATTTGGCCTTATTACTTTGCTTCCAACTGGTGGTTTTCCTAGTGTGATTTTTGAGCTACAATCTGCGGCTGCTTTGTTCATGACACATGAATTGTTTTAGCACATCCTTTCCCCTGCTGTGCATATGATTAAGAAAGCAGAGGTTAAATAGTGCAGTAAAGAATTGGGTAAATTCATTCTATTTTTGCTCATAGTGAGTTAGTCCCCCTCCCCCTTTTCAGGACTTGAAGAGTGCAGAAATCTATTATCTTCTCTTGAAATTCCTTAAGGTATGTTCTTATGCCAAAAACGTAACTTCTCTCCCACCATTTTCTGATACACTGATTTTGTGAGGCCTGTGCTATAGATATTATCGTATTGGCATGAAAACCAAATGCAAGTGTATCCTACCGTTTATTGAGTGCTCATGTGTGCTAGGCACGGTGATAAGCATCTTATTTATTTATTTATTTACTTATATTTATTTATTATTTTTTAATCCTCACCTGAAAATATTTTTTCCATTGATTTTTAGGGAGAGTAGAAGGAAGGGAAGGAGGGGGAGAGAGAGAGACCCATCCTCCCACATGCACCCCAACTGGAGCCTGGGATTGAACCTGCAACCCAGGTACATGCTCTTTTAAAAATATATATACATTTATTGATTTCAGAGAGGAGGGAGGGGGAGAGAGAGATAGAAACATCAATGATGAGAGGGAATCATTGATTGGCTGCCTCCTGCATGCCCTTCACTGGGAATTGAGCCTGCAAGCCAGGCATGTGCCCTGACAGGGAATCGAACCATGACCTCCTGGTTCATGGGTCAATGCTCAACCTCTGAGCCACAACAGCTGGGCCCAGGTACGTGTTCTTGACTGGGAATGAAACCCCAGACCCTTCAGTCTGCAGGCTGATGCTCTAACCACTGAGAAAACTGGCCAGGGCTGTGATAAGCATTTTAAATACATTGTTTTATTTTTACTTTGTGATAATCCTATGAAATAAGACCAACCATTCTCATTTTTAGATGAGAAAGAAGAGGCTCTGAGAGGTTTTGTTATTGTTCCAAGACCCCACAATTAGGTGACAGAACTATTAGGTGCTAATATGATATTTCATTCTATATGTCACAGTCTATTTCATTCTAAACCTGGGTTCTTACCATTTGCATTTTTTGTAGGTAGCATTTGACTCAATTCTGGTGAAGTCTCTTATATATAATTGGTGCAATACATGTTAAATTCAATTGAATGGAAATTGTATGTTCATGAAGGCAAAGAGCAGTCAGTTGCCCTCTTTCAGTTTATAATTTAATTTGGATATGACTAAATAAAAGATGTAATATGGAAGCATGAACGCAGTGTAGTTTGTAGGGGAATCATGACAAACTCAATATGTCCAAAGAAACTGTTTCTTCCCTTAAACCTGTTCCTTCCCAGTCTTCAGGGTAATGGTGCTAATACCCACCCAGCTGTTCAAATCAGAATCCTGGGGGACATCCCTGATTCCTCTCTTTCCCTCACATACAATTCATGATCAAGTTTTGTCATATCTGCTCTGAAATATATCTGAAATCTACTTCTACCTTCCCTGCCACCACCCTTTCCAAACCATCAGTACCACAGGCATCACCTTCTAACTGGTTTCCTAGCTTCCTCTACCCAGTTAAGACCCATGTACAAAGAACAGCCAGAGCAGGTTTTGTGGAGCATGAAGCTAAATTATGATATATGAATAGATAGAAATTGCAGGAGTGACTATAGAGAATGATAGATTAACAAAAATTCTATATATTAAAAAGCTGACAAATTCCACAAATATAATAAAAACAAATTAAAAATTATTAAATGCTTGACCCATAATACATTTTAATATATTTTTTGGGCTTTATACTCTAATGCTCTTTAGATACCAAAAATTTTGTAATATTATTTTCACATAAAGAATAGAAAGATCATCTAGTCTTTCCTCTAGCATGGTTATGGGAAATTGTTTTTATTAGTGATACTAGAGGCCTGGTGCATGAAATTCGTGCACTGGAGTGTGGTTCCCTCAGACTGGCCTGTGCCCTCTCGCAGTCCGGGACCCCTTGGGGGATGGCCGACTGCCCTCCCAGGGATCAGGCCTAAGCAGGCAGTCGGACATCCCTCTCACAGTCTGGGATCCCTCTTATAGTCCGGAACCCCTCGCTCCTTACCGCCTGCCTACTCGCTGCTCCTTACCACTCAGCTGGCTGCTCCTAAGTGCTGCCTCGGAGGCGGAGGCGGGAGAGGCTCCCGCCACTACTGCTGAGCTTGCCAGCTGTGAGCCCGGCTTCTGGCTGTGCGGTGCTCTCCCTGTGGGAGCACACTGACCACCACAGGGCAGCTCCTGCATTGAGCGTCTTCCCCCTGGTGGTCACTGCGCATCATAGCAACTGGTCATTCCGCCATTTGGTTGATTTGCATATCAGGGTATATAGGATAATTTAGAAAAATTTCAGCATCACAACTCATTATTTGCAAATCATATACATGTTTAGAACTAATGTCAAATTTCAGAGAATCTGTAGCAAGTTTCCTTCATACATGAACTGCAAGATTTAAGGTTCTTTTCAGGTTCTTTTATGCAACAAACAATTTAAAATATTCTTTCCTTCTTGAATGGATGACACTAATTAACCAACTTGTGTCGATGTCTTCACAGAAGAGGCATATTATACATTTGCTGTTATCTTCATTGATGTTAGAATTTTTTATAAAAATGCAATAAATTTATCTCTCTTGAGACAGTGTTCATATGATTCATTCCTCTTCACTAATTGGACTATCAAACAATCTAGAAGCCTATTATTGCTTCTACTTAAAATGTATTTCTTCTTATTATTGAATTACTACTGTTGTTATGATCTGAATTCCTGGGATTACAATTTATTCATTGATGTCAGAATAATTTTCTATTGAATTTAATTGCTCATCTGTAATGCTCTTGTTTTGTATTTTGAATTTTTCTCAGTTCTTTAATAAATCAACTCAAAGATGACAAAAGAAGGTACTCTGAACATAAGTCCAAATCAGAAGTTGTAATTTCCCATTTGTTGAACAAAAATATTCCAAAATTCTGCCCAAATTGCAGCTAAATTGGTATATTCAAAATTTATTGAATAAAATGTTTGCATTTCATTTGCACTTGGGTTTTTACTCCAAGTCTTCAAAAATATATTTTAGAGTTCTTAAAATGACATTTAGTTTCTACTGCAAGACTTGAATAACATTTTACACAGCTGATGATTATCAGAATTTTCCATAGTTTAGTTTCTAGCTCCATACATTTCATACCTGTTTCTCCTCCACTACTTACTCTTGTCCAGAGTCTGGCCCTAAAAGACACACTCACATTGCAATATGATCTTGGACCTTGCACCTCTGTATCATGATATCATAGTGAATGGTAGAAGCCATATCTGCACAAAGATGGCTAGATATAGTTTATTATACAAGATTTTCCTATTCCAATTCAATCAGTGACCTTTATAATATACTTATCTAGCTCTATATTTCTAACTATGTGTAGGAAGTTTCTATATTATCATTTCAGTATTACATTAAACTTAATGTACTTAACACCAAAGTCATCATCACAACTTTTACTATCATTTTGAAAAACTGTCTTTTCTAATTATGTCAATGGCACAATTACTTTTAGATCCTTTGCTCAAATCTGTGTAAGTTTTGGTTGAAATTAACTTCTTAGTCTTTCTCTTTCAAATGGTCATAATTTCTGTTAAATTTGCTTTATATTATTTCTGACATATGTCCATTCCTTTCCATTTCCATTGCTGTATTCTGGTAGTAACTGGAATAAACTGTTAATAAAATGTTACAAGTAGACACTCTGGATCTATTTTAATGACTAAAAAACTCCCACTTCATTTATAATTAGCAATGTCCATTTGCATATAAACAGTGAGCGCTGCCAAATTTAAACCTTGTCCTAGTCCAGAGAGCAAGAGGCTGTTTATAAACAGCCCTCATGTAATATTGTCTACATTATGTGTCTCTGTTCTCTTATAGACTAAAGTTTTACTGTTAGTGCAGACCAGATTGATATGTCTGAAATTCTGAGTTATTTGTGTTTGAATTAATAAAGTTTTTACTGTTTATAATTTGAAAAAATATTCAAAGTGCTACAATATCTATTGTCCAATATAATAGTTAACATATAATACCATGTATACAATAATTTTTATGTTAGTATTTTAAAAATATAAATATTTTGAGAGGAGAAACTATAACATAATATTCTATTCTGGAGCTATTATTAAACTTAACATGTAATTTTAAAAATTAAAAGTGGACAATATTTGTTCACAATACAAAGTAGTAACATTGGTGTATTAGGTTTGCATTTAGCTATTAAAGTGACAGAAAACCCAAAATTCAGAACTGGTAAGGGAAGACACTATAGGAAAGATTAAGTGAGAATTGTTAGCATCCCTTCAAATGTTCCTTTCTTCCCTCATTTATCTGACTTGGTTAACCATTCTTCTCTTTTTTCATCATTCATTAAGTCTTCAGAGCAGTTTGGCCAAAGCTCACATGACAGAGTAAAGAGGGAAAAGGAAATCTCTGATTTAAGAAAGAAAAGTTTCCTGCAAGGAACTTAAGTGATCGGCAGTGATAACATGGATATATATAAAGTGAACCACTGGCAGGCAAGGCCTTCATCTTTTCAAGAACGCCAGGGTCTATGGCATGGTAGAAGCTTAAGGAAGGGCAGGGTGGGAGGACTATCTACGCTGTTTTGGCACCAGATTGATTTAGTTCTCTAAGCCTGGCTGCTGGTGGGAAGCTAAGACTCGAAATTTAAGGATTTCCATTACCTAGTAAGAGATGACTTCACCTCCCTGACTTTACCTGATTTTATTGACAGAAAACTGCTCTCAGGCCTGTCTCTCCCTCTAGAAAGAGACATCAAGTTTCTGCGGATTCTGAATTAGCTTTCTGACTATGGACTATGTGATTGGTGCTCATTTTGTAAATGGCTTTTGGGATTTATCCTGAATCCCTTTGAGGGAAATTTTCTGGCTGGGCCTCAAATTTATTCCATTGATTTTACTGTTCTACAAAGATACTTTAGATTTCACCATTGCTTATCAATGGAAATCTCTTTGTTCTTGGCCTTAGAAAATTCTATTCTTCTGGATTCTTTTTAGAAAATGGAGGAACAAGTACGCTCAGTACTAAGCATGCTTCATCCAAAATATTAAGATTAGCTTTAATTACTCAACTATGGATCTAATCTTACCTGTTCTGATTAATTAAGCTATTTTTACTAAAGGAAACAAATACAGTCCTCCACTCTGTTCCACATTCTCATCCTATTTTTGCTTTAAAAATTTTTTTTCAACACTTCTAGTTTGGATGAGCTTACTCATAATCTCTTTGATCATGGCTATTGCTTCAGAAAGAGCTCCACTTACTTCTCTAGTCATGAACGTTGCCAGTTACCTAATAGTCTGTAATTATAGACGTTTAAACTTTGAAAACCCAGTATTTTCCCCTTTCCATTCACAGGAGACAGACTGAAAGAGATTTATGTAAGGAGACAAAAATCCATTGTATTTGTTGTTGACATAAAATGCTACAGATAGCTTTCTGGTTTTTGTCTTAGTGTTTTTCCCTACTACTTCTTCAAGAAAGTCTTAATTAGGTTCTAGTGCTTCTTAACACCTATTTAATTTCCCATTTAAGAAGGAAGGTGGCCTTTAGGGTTTGAGTAGTTAGCAGGCATCTTTGGCCTTAGCAAATGGAAAAGGCTGGGGAGTAAAGCAGTGGGCTATTTGAGGAAAAGACTAAACACAACAGGAACTATTGGACACTTAAATCCACCCATCTAAGAATGTTATGCACATTGAACTTGATTATAAATGTGCACCAAGAGTAAAAAGGTTGTGTGTGTGGGTGTGTGTGCCTATGTGCATGTGTGTGTGCCACATGTGGTAATTAACTTCGCATTTCCACATCCCTGAAACGAAGAGTAAAAGAAAGTTTAGAGCTGAGAGGAAAAACAAACAAACCAAAGCTTTGAAATAAATACTTAATATGTAACATTAATTTATCTCTAGAAAGAAAGTTTAAATCTGAGGAAAAAAGCTTGGGTTTGAATAAAAAGTCACCTTTTGCATATTTCATTGGCAAATATAAATGAGTGCATATTCTAGATTAAACTTAGTCATTTTCTTTTTCATAAATTAAAAATATAGTCTTTATGCTTCCAACAATAAACCTCTGTTTTCCTTACATAAATCTGAAAGTGCCTTGGCTGAATAATTTACCTTTCTATTTAAGTATTGATTATGCTCCTTCCTTTTTATTAATTACTTATTTAGGGAAAAATCAAGGGAAGAAATCCATTTTAATAAAACAATTAAGGAATGTAGATAAAAGACAACATGCCTCAGTTTGTATTTTGAACTGCAAATCTTCTGACCTGTCAATGCTTTTACATTGTAATAGTAATTTAACGTCGTTACAAATGAAAACAATGACCAAATTATATTGAACTTCAGTAATTTGTCACTTAGCTTGAAAATCAATCTCATGGGCACAAAAATGAAGTTTTAACCAAACCTCCACAGGAGGGCACTATAGTGTGACTCTGGTATAAATTGCAACTACAGCAACCTATTCTGTCATAATCTGGCCCTTGAGGGAACATCTAAAATAGTGAGTCCTCCTAAATTAGAAAATTCTGGTTTTCAAAACTCAAGATAGTAGATCTCACATGTGGTAAATATTTTTTATTTGGTTAAAAAGGACTATAAGTAATTTAATTTTTCTTTTGTGGCATATATTCAACATAAAATCTATTTCAAAATATAGCAAACTTCATAAAAATCCATGGTCTGGATGAAGCAAAATCTAAATAGTTTAAAATTATATAATATTTTAACAAATAGTGGGACTATTTTAGAACCATCATGTTAAGCCACCAAAAGGGAAAGATATTACAACTGATAAATGCATTTGTAGCATTATGTATATATGGTATGTATTTATAAATAGAATATATAAATAGTTTACATAAATATCACTTATAAGGGTATTATTACTTATAATGGTATGTCTAGATAACCAGACAATAGATAGGTGAATCAATCTTAGTGAATGTAGAAATATATCAAAACATATATATTAAAGCATTTCCTAATTGGCTTACCTTGTTTCAATAATATTCTAAAAACATTCACTGTAAGGATAAAGATGAAAATTTGGTCCAAACAAAGGTTTGTAAAATGCCCTTGATCCTTTCAATTTCACTGGTATATATTAAAGTAGTTCTTCGGAAGATAAAATATTTTGATATTTTACTAGCATTAAATCAATATGAAATTAATTGTAATCTTTTCAGTTGCTATGTGTCTTTGTGGGCCTTGCCTTATTTTTTTGAGGACTAAGAATGCTGTACAAGTCCAAGAAAGCTATATTAAATAAACAGTTTCATTAAATTTGAAGAGTAACAAGAGCAGTGGTTATAGATGTAGTTACACAGTTCTATAACTTTACATAACAAATGTTTCCATTAAGGAAATTACTCATTACAGTTTTGCCCCCCCCAAAAAATGGCATTTAGGTAAATTCTAACAATGGAGGAAAGGACTGGTGAAAATCCTTAACTTTGGGGCAGTACATATGCCTCTTTATAGACTAATATTGATAGCTTTAATATTATGGAATTTATAGTTAAATCAAAATAATCTCACCACTGTACAAATCTGACAGCTTTCCGAATCTGCATTCTACATTGATGGCATCATATTTTCATACCAATGCAAAGCACTTGCTCTAAACTTTTGATGTTGCACACCTGGGTTGAATAATTAAATTTGTTGATAATTAAAATACTAGTTCATCACTCCCCCGGGGATTTAAGGCAGATGGTTCGAATTTAAATATCTTTTCTTTTAGCTCATACTTAGATTCTTTAGCCAATAAAGAATTCAAAAAGTAGATTTAAAAGTAATAAAAAATAACAAAGTAAGGCTTGGATAATCTGCTTGCACATAATAAAAATTACATTAAATATTATTCTTATGTAAAATTGGCAAATTATGTAGTCAGATACTTAAATAATAGAATCATACACAAAGTATGATTTTCTTTGCTTTTTAATCTGGAATCAAGCTAACCAGAACATTCAACTTACTGGATATTTTGTATTTTAGAACAAAAAATAATCTATATTTAAAATGTTTCCCAGCTTTATTGAGGTATAATTTCATATACAAAGGTTGCACATATTTGATGTACACATTTTGATGAGTTTGGACATATGCATAAATCCATTACACCATCACTACAATCAAGGTAATAAACATATCCATTTTCAAAAGATTTTGTGTCCCGCATTTCTTTCATTTATTTTGTGGTAATAACACTATCTACCCTCTTTAACTACAGACACTATAGACAGATCTCTAGAACTTATTCATCTTGCATGCCTGAAACTTTATACCACTGAACAACTTAATCGCCTGGCAACTATCATTCTATTTTTGCTTTGACTATTTTATATGCCCCATGTAAGTGGAATCATGCACAATTTGTCCTGTGACTGGCTTATTTCACTTAGCATAATCCAAGGAAGACCTGTCTTCCAGGTCTATCCATAGGTTGAATTTCCTTTTTTTTAAAGACTGCATAATATTCCATTATATGTATATACCACATTTTCTTTATCCACTTGTTTGTTGATGGACATTTAGATTGTTTCCTTATCTTGGCTGTTGTGAATAGTGCTGCAATAAGCATATGAGTGCAGACATCTCTTTGAGATGCTGATTTCAATTCTTTTGGTTATATATTCAGAAGTGGGATTGCTGGACCATACAGTAGATCTGTTTTGTTTTTTTTAGGAACTTCCTTACAATTTTCTATCATGGCTGCACCATTTAACATTCCCACCAACAGTGCACAAGACTTCCAATTTCTCTACGTCCTCACCAACACTTTTCTTTTTTTTTCTTTCTTCTTTACTAACCATCCTAAAAGGTGTGAGGTGATACATCACTGTAGTTTTGATTTGCACTTCTCTGACGATTAGTGATGTTAAGCACCTTTATATTTGGTATCCATTTGTATCATGCAGGATCATGTAACAAAATCCAATAGAAACAGGATACAGAAAATTTGGAATGAGCTTCTCCTCAAGGCACATGAACATTGCCAGCATCCCTAATGATTCAGACCTTACCATTTTAAAAAGATTACAAAGAATTTAGGGCAAAATCATTTTTTTCTGTTGTTTGTTTTACTTTTGAAATAACTACTAGTTTACTTGTGTCATAGAAAAAAATACAGCGTTCCTGTATAACCATTGAGATTAAATTGCAGACTAATGCTGCATTTCTCATCAGACTTCAATGTGCATTTAAGTACAATGACACTTACCACAAAACAGCTATTAAAATTAACTTTGATCTAATATTGCCATATAGTCTCCAGACTCCAATAGTTTTGCCAATTATCCTATGTTGTTTAGAGATTCAGGATCCCATCCAGAAGCATGTTTTGTATTTAAATTTCTTTAGTCTCTTTCAATTTATAAGAGTTCCTGAGCCTTTTCTTATTTTCCTTGACCTTGAAATTTTTGAAGAGCCTAGAACAGTTATTTTTTAGAATAGTCCTCTTTTGAAGTTTATCTGATGTTCCTCATGATTTATGCATTTTTGACAGAAGCACCACAGAAGTGATGGCATATTCTTCCCTCTGCAGCACAGCAGGAGGCACCAATGTTAATTTGCCTCATTTCTTATATTAATGTTTATTACATGAATAAGATTATATTGATCAAGTTTTTCTGCTGTGGAGTTAATTATCCAGTATGTTTAATAAAAAATAGCAATTTCTATGAGAAGAAATTTTGAGACTATGTAAATATTCAATTCCTTATCAAACTTACTCTTTCAGTTTTAGACTCTTTAATCATTCAAACCTAAATAAGTTATTGTAATGCTTATCAAATGGTAATATTCTAATTTCAATACTTTTTTATTTATTAGTCTCTTTCTACTGATGTGTCCTATTTCTCCCACCTATCTATTTTTTTAGATTCATGTATTTATAACAGTAATGCTTCACGGATATATATTTTACTCAAATAGTTATAGCCCATTACTATCATAATTTATTTTGATGTTCAAATTGGCTAGTAGGAGACTCTTCAAAGCTGATCCTGTGTCCTTTGGATAAGATCCCATCACTCTTTGTACACTTCTTTACTTTCTAGCTCAATAACATAGTCCACACCTATCTAATTTTTTTCCTTCCCCAAACCCAGAGTCAGTCATTTCCTATGGAGCCCTAGTTTCTTCTATTGGACAAGGGTATTTAGAAATCCAGAGCTGAGTGTTTAAGATTAGTGTGCTTATTACCAAGGTATTGTTGCTGTGGGCCATCTCAGCAGGTAAAATTAGAAAAAAATTACATTATATACTTTTATGATTATGGTTACCTATCTACCTTAAAACCCATTATTAGTTCACACTGATATCTCCAACATCATGTAGTCTTCCCCCTTACCAAACATGGAACTCCCTTCTCCTACAGTGACAAACCCATTGTCCCTGACATATTTACTTATCTGCTCACTTCCCCAACCCCAATTTTCAAAGCTGTGCCAATAAAGTTAAACCCTAGTCATATGCTGCCTTCTGCCCGTCTCCTCCCCATTGCCCCCAGCCAGGCTCCAAGAACCATCTAACCAGAATAACAATCCAAGAAGGGGAATGGGAAGTGGATTAACAAAGGAAGGAGGAGGAATGGCTTAAAAATCTTGGCTCAGACATGTCAGTCCCCTATATTGTCCTGGTTGTATTGACTGAAAGCTGGGCCCTGGATAGATACACTGGCAGAAACTTAGCTTAGTCAAAATTTTTGAAAACCCCAATTCTGAAGTCATCTTTTGGAGTCTATTCAATATTAATTGAAACAATCAGGTTAGCTCTATAAGCATATAAAACAAACTAAATTTTTACATTCCCTTTCCCTAGTAATCTCAAGGGTTCAATGTATTTTCTCACCTTGGAAGTAAGATAAAAAATGCATAGAAATATTATAGATTATTCTTTCTTTTTAATTGAAAAGGGGATAGCTAATGAATTTACTTATGAGGTTAGCTCCCTATTGGTATGTTTTTGGTCAGAAATCTGCAATCACCTGGTAACATTTGGTGCTGCCTTGTAAATACTGACAGGCCAATTGCAATACTGGCAGCTCTGATTCATACTTCCATATTTCAAGAATGATGTTTTTATTGCCAAATGTCTAAGAATTGATATGCCAAGTGTTAAAGACCATGAATATAAACATGAGTAAAAACTAACTTTGTGTATTTAGAAGAAAATTAATCAACAATAACAATAGGAAACACACACACACACAACAGCACAAAATAAGACATACATAGCTAAAAGACTGTAAACAAATTGGATAGAATGGTAAAATACCTGTATCTTGGACCTCTGGCCAAGATGGTGGTGAAGGGAAACACAGTACTTGCCTCCTCCCACAACCACATAAAAATTCTAACTAAACTACAAAACAACCATCATTCCGAACAGCCTGAAATCAAGCTGAATGGAAGTCTTACAACTACAGAATTAAAGAAGCCATGCCCGACCGGCGTGGCTCAGTGTTTGAGCTTTGACCTATGAACCAGGAGGTCAGGGTTCGATTCCTGGTTAGGGCACATGCCTGGGTTGCAGGCTTGATCCCTAGTAGGGGGCATACAGGAGGCAGCCACTCAACAATTATCTCTCATTATTGATGTTTCTATATCTCTCTCCCTCTCCCCTCATCTCTGAAATCAATAAAAATCAATAAAAAAAGAAGAAGTCACTTGGAAACTGGTAGGAGGGTCAGAGATGTGGAATGCGCTGGTTCCACACCCACGTGCAGCAGATCAAAATTGGGAGGGATATATCAGCAGTGCAGGTCTCCCCTGAGGAATGAGGGGCCAGGCCCCACCAGCCTAGGGTTTCAGTGCCAGGAAGAGAAGTCCCCATAACTTCTGGCAGTAAAAACCAGCCAGGATTGAGGCTGAGAGAGGCTGAGGTTGCTGGAGTCCCAGGCAATTCCTCTTAAAAGGACCACACATGGTCTTACTCAGACTCACTCCCTCTGAACTCCAGAGTGAGGGCAGCAGCTTGACAGGCAACAGAGACATACAGGGAGGAACTGAATTACTTGGCATCAGGGCAAGAGCTGGAGAGGCAGATTTCTCCCAGACAGAAGTGCTGGCAAGAGGCCATTGTTCCTTTGATGAAGACCATATCTGAGTCTTCATAAATCTGGCTAACAATGTTTGCTCCATCCTGGTGATACGAGGAGGCCCCGCCCCATTCAATTTTCAGGCCCACCCAAGTTGTTTCCATACAAATGCCTGTCTCAGATTTTCCTGCTTCAGAGTTTCCTAAAATCTCTCAAGTGGCTTCTGGCCTCAGCAAGCCCCACACCTCTCACTAAGTGGCCCCAGGCTTGGCACTAACAGCAGCTGGCTTTGGTTCACAGCTTGGTCTCCCCTAGGCACCTCCAAACCCAGCACAAGAAGTAGCCATCCTCAGACTGCTTTGAGCTTATGCAGGCTGGCCCTGGGCAGAACACAGACAGTGGCTGACCATGGCCTGCACCTCCCAGGAGGCCCCAGAGCCAGCACACCCAGTGGAGAGCTTCAGACCATGTCGAAGCACTACCACCCAGCCATCTCCACAGTGATACACTCAAGGGCACCAGAGCCCTGCTGAAATAAGTCCTGCTCTGTGTGGTGGACCCCTACATAACTGATCCTACACAGTGGTCAAGGTTGGTGGTCAGTGTTAACAGCCAGTCCTTGCAGCCAATTGGCCTAAGTCAGTGGTCGGCAAACTCATTAGTCAACAGAGTCAAATATCAACAGTACAACGATTGAAATTTCTTTGAGAGCCAAATTTTTTAAACTTAAACTTCTTCTAACGCCACTTCTTCAAAATAGACTCGCCCAGGCTGTGGTATTTTGTGGAAGACCACACTCAAGGGGCCAAAGAGCCGCATGTGGCTCGCGAGCCGCAGTTTGCCGACCACGGGCCTAAGTAAATCCCACCCATTGATGTTGCAACAGCAATAAAGGTTCAACTATAACAGGAGAGTATACAGCTATATGGGGGGCACACCTCGAGTACCCACTGTGATCAGCAAGGCTGTGCCACTGGACCCTACAAGACACCTACTACATTAGGCCACAGTACCGAGCCTGGGAGGCATAGCAGCTCTACCCAATACATAGAAACAAACACAGGGAGACTGCCAAAATGAGGAGACAAGGAAACATTGCCCAAATTAGAGTACAAAATAAAATTCTAGAAATAAAATTTAAACCAATTTTGAAACAGATGCTAATGTAAGTGATGCTTACAGGCATTGATAAAACTTTGCCTTCCTTCTACTTATATATTCCATAATTATACTGTGATTTAAGTAGTTTATATATAGAGAGATGAATGTGGAACAGGAGAAAAGTATTCATATATTAGCATTCAGAATAAGTAATTCAAACATCTAATTGTTCCAGCTCAAGGAATATTACCAGTTAGATGTTCGAAATTATTTTGGTTTATTTCTATTGAGTCATGCTGATCATTGACAAAATTAGAAAATGTTCTGGATCATCATACATGCACACTACAGAAAATACAGAAAAGGAACAGATGACACAATTATCAAGCAAGCGTTTCTGTTTTTCTGTTATTCTAGATACAATAAAAATCATTTTTTAAAAAACAGAGCTTGTGCTATTTGAAGACTGTTATGGATGAAAACAGACATTTCTAATTATTATTTTTTTATATGAGAGAAATACTGTGTGTAAAGAGTTTGATTGTACATTCTTTGAACTCCAATACTTTTTCAGATGCATTTTAATTAGCTTGGAACAGTTTAAGTCTTTTTTCAATATTCACAGAACACCAGTGAAACATCTTATTATTGTAAAAATTACTTTGAGATTCATTCGTTAGCCAATTTATAGTCTTTTCCTTTGTAAATCGTGTAGAACTAAACTAAAATGGAGTCACTTATGTCAAGGACAAAATGGAGATGGTTAGTACTGGTTCATAAAGGATACTTAATCTAACATTATAGGAATTTACAGCTTTTCTCAGAAACCAAGAGGACAATAGCCAATTCCCAAACATCAAGCCGTCTCTGGACTTCCTTGTTCCCATGACTCCGCTACCTTGATCCAAATAAGAAAGAGTCCACTAGGTAACCAATCAGCTGAAAAAGCCAAATAATATCTTTATTTATCCCATACAAATTCCTTAGTCTGTGATGTGAGCAACTCAGAACTCATTGTTCCTGTAGCCTTGAGTTTTCTGGTTTGCAGGATGAAACCTTGTAATAAACTCATCTTTCTGCTTTGTTTTATACAGTGTGCAGAGTTTGGTTTTTAACACTTAGATTAGTATAGGTATATTAATTAGTATAGGTATAAAAATTATATTTTTTGAAATGGTTTCAGTTCAATTAGTTTAACTCAATAAATGTTTACTGAGTACTTCCCTATGTTAAGATCTATAAGAAATAGTCTTAAGTTCAAGAAGTTTATAATCTAATAAAAGGTAATAACTTAAAAATCACACTTTGTCTTTTATTACTGTAATTTATACAAGTGTCATAAATGATGTGGAAGTTCAAAGGAAGTCATCCAATTCTGGGTAATCACATATGATTCCATAAAAAATAGTATTTTCTAACTATTATGAATGAGTAACATATCATCTATCATAGTATTTCCTCACCAATGAAAAGGATTTGTTTTTTAATCATAAAAACAATCAGAATCATAGTAAAAGAGATCAAGCAATCAAAAAATAGCAAAAATATAAAAGAAAAAAAATGAAAAATCATCCAAATCCTATAAACCATTAACATTTAAACATTTTCCCAGATATTTTCTATATAATCAGGTATTTACTAGGTACATAATTGCTATATTTACTATTAAATATGTATGTATTTATTTTAAAAGACAGAATGATATAGGCATTTTGCTATATTTCCTTTCCAATCTGTGTAAAAGTTAATGAGCTCATCATTTATAATGGGTATGTAGTCTTAAATTGGACAGATGTGCTTAATCAACTTATCAAAGAACACTACTTTACAACTTTCCTGATTGTAAAAACACTCGGATGAAAATCCTCACTGACATATCTCTGCACATGTTGAATTATTTTCTTGAAATAAAGCCTTAAAGTTAGAATTGTCAGGTCAAAAATATGCCTTTCTAAAATTTTGATACATTTTAACAAATTACACTCTAGAAGAATATCAATTTAAATTTCCACAAACAGTGCAGGAGAGATTCTCACACATAGGCGAACACAGGACTGCCAACCTAATAAAAAGACTGGTATCAAATTATCTTATTTGTATTTCTTTGATTACTAGTGAGCCTAATACCTTTTCCATATATTTTTGGCCATATTGTTTCTTCTGTTATGAAATGTTATTTATTTTATTGTTGGAATGTTTTAATTTTTTTGTATTCACCTGTGAAATGCTAGGGATGTTATTAGCCATTTGTTTAACATGTATTACAAATAATATTTCTATTTAAAATTTTTTTCAAACTTGATTTTGGTTCGTCTTTCTATTAAAAATGTAATTTTTATGTTTTACAATGATCAATCTTTTGCCCATGAAAAATTATAAACAAATTGGAAATGAATGCACTCATCTTTTCATTTTGTTTTAGTATGGTTTAATTTTTAAAATTTATATATTTTTTCTGACATTTTCTTTGATACGATAAGTGAGCTGATAATGAGCATTTTTCCATTTTCCATCATTGATTTGAATGTCATTGATAGCATATATTAAGGTCCTATATAGGCTGACTGCTGTTTCTAAACTTTTTATTGTACCACATTGATATATTGGTCCTTTCCAGATCCTATAACATTGTATTTGGTAGGATATGTTGCTCTTCATTATATCATATTTTTATTGTTCCAAGTGGAAGGATAATTTTGTTTTATTCTCTCATTAGTCGATATACTCCATATTGAAAGTATGTTAGCCACAAATTTTAATAGGCTTTTGAATGGCATAAGAGCTTAAAATTTCACAATATTGAGTATTTCTATCAAAGAAGAAACTATGCCTCTTGTCCAAGCTTTCTTTCATGTTCTTCAGTAAAGGTTATAGTTTGTTTATTTGAGTTTTGCATATTATTTTGACTTTCATATATTTCTAAAACTTTTCTTACTTTTGTGAATGGAGTTTTTATTCCAATATATTTTTTAATTATATTGTTTAATATATGTCTTAAAATGTTAATGGGAATGTTTGTAATATTTCATATTTTAGCTTTTTGATTTTGGAAATGCATACTTTTATATTGTTAAGTATCATATTATATATTTTTAATTGAGGCAACATTGGTTTGTAACATTATATGTTTCAGGTTTATAACATTATAATTCAGTATCTGTATACATCAGAAGTCTAGTTTCCATCTGTCACCATTTATTTGACTACCTTTACCCATTTTGCTTTTCCCCAAACCCCTTCCCTCTGGTAATCACCAAATGTTTTGTTTTATATTCCACATATGAGTGAAATAGTTTTTCCCTTTTCCTTTAAAAAAATATGTTTTCATTGATTTCAGAGAGAGGAAGGGAGAGGAGGAGAGAGATATAAACATCAATGATGAGAATCATTGACAGGCTGCCTCCTCCACGCCCCCTACTAGGGATGGAGCACGAAATCCAGACATGTGATCAAGCCATGCCCTCCTGGTTCATGGGTCGATGCTCAACCACTGAGCAACACTGGCTAGGTGCCCTTTTCTTTTTCTTTTTTAAATATTGATTGATTTTAGAGAGAGAGGGAGAGAGAAACATTGCTTTGTTTTTCCACTTACTTATCCTATATAATAAAGAGGCAATATGCAAATTGACTGTCATGCCTTCACAAGATGGCTGCCTATGACCAGGCCGGCAGGGGGGTTAGTGAGGGACTACCAAACAACTGAACAAGCAGGCTGTGTGGGGTGGTCGTGGGGGGGGACTGTGAGGGGTGACCAGGCCAGCAGGGGAGGCAATTGGGGGTGACCAAGCTGGTGGGGGGGGTGCAGTTGGGGGTGACCAGATCAGCAGGGGGGCAGTTAGGAGTGATTAGGCTGGCAGGGGGGGCAGTTAGGAGTGATTAGGCTGGCAGGGAATGGGCAGTTGAGGGCAACCTGGCTGGCAGCAGGGGGGCAGTTAGGGGTGACTAGGTAGGCAGGCAGGTGAGCTATTAGGAGCCAGTGGTTCAGGATTGTGAGAGGGATTGGGCCTAAACTGGCAGTCGGACATCATCCAAGGGATCCCAGATTGGAGAGGGTGCAGACTGGGCTGAGGGGACCCCCTGCCCCCGTGCACAAATTTCGTGCACCAGGCCTCTAGTTATTCACAATTTGTTTTACTGAGACCTGGGAAAGCAGTGATCAGACTACATGTTTGGTTTAAGATACAGGAAGTCAGGGCTTTCTTAATACTTCCTGAAACTCTAGGCATTTAGAAGCAAATTATATATTGGTATTATTTTACTCCATTAGTAACTGTATCCAACAGGTAATATATTTAACCGAATGGCTTTCTGTAAAATTAACAAAGTGTTTTTAAAGCATATTTATGAAAAGTAATTGATGAAAGTTTTCCATTTGGCAATTATGCTGGACTTTTTATTATTAATTGGAAATCAATTTCTAAGCACCTATAAGATATAGGCATTTGATAAAAATTAACATTTTTTTCTAAGAAATGTATCCCATGAGATTAACAAAATTTATTTCTAAAATAAATTTGACAAGCTGTTAGGTTAATACCTATATTAATACTTTTCATTAGATAAACTTACAGTGGCTTTCCCCAATGAATTAGTAAATATTTATTTTTAAACTTAGTTTTTTTAACTTATTCCAGTAAATTGTCTATTTGTGAACTAAAATAACCAACTTGATTGGTTGGCCTCACTCATAGCACTAACCTGTCTTTTGACCACCCACTTTAGAGATTAAAACTTGCACACCCATGCACACACCCCGACACACACTACGCGCCGAAAGTCTCAACTTTGCTTCATGTTTAAATAATAATCTCTATGGAAAAACATGCTTATTTTTATAGCTTTCTTTAAACAAACTGGGACTGCTTTTCATAAATAATTTATAACTATTTTAATTTAAACATGGCTGATTGCGTGTTTTCCAGTGAATTGACTACTTCTTCGATTGAACTGAACAGCTTTGCTATATCCCGAACCTGACCCTGACTTTGGAAATTAAAACACCTACACACATCATCGTGTTCGTGGGCACAAATACACACCCAAACACTGACCTTTGCTTCATGTCAAAAATAATAATCTCTTACGGAAAATCATGCTGTATTTATGCCAAACAAGTAGGAAGATTTCATTCCAACTGTGCTTCAGGAAGAATTTTCCTATGTTAAAACTCAGTCCAGGTTGCTTTAGTCCATTAAGTGCTCCTACAGGCAAGTGTGTAAATGGCTTCCGCTTGTTTACTGCACCCAGCCTGAACCACACTGACTAGCATCCATTTAAAGCCTGTCATAACCTAGCCTTTCACCCATTAAGTTACATTTTCCAATATTCTCCAATACAGAGCTCTGGTCAAGGTGAGCAGTCTCTCCCCTGTTTTCTGGTTAAAATGTAACTATCATTCTTGTTTTCATGACCTTGCTCATACTGTTAATAATTTCCACCCTCTCAAGTTTGAAATGGTCGTTGCTAACTTTTCTACGTTCTGCCCTTCTTTGTAGGCCCACTTTTATTCCCAACTCCTAAGCAAAGTTTTATTTTGCTGTAAAATTCCACAATGATGTTTCCCTTTCCTGATCTTTTATCTTATTTTTAAACTAAAGCTTGCCTGTTAATTCCCTAAATATTTAATTTTACCTTTTCAAGTAGATTGCATATTCTCTAATGTCAGGTACTATATGATACACTTTTAAAAAAAAATCTTCACCCGAGGATGTTTTGTAAATCCTCCCTTGATATTTTTTCCCCTTGGTTTTAGAGAGAGTGGAAGGGAGGGAGGGAGGGAGGGAGGGAGGGAAGAGAGAAAACATGGATGTGAGAGAGATACACTGATTGGGTGCCTCCAGCATGCACCACGATCAGGACGGGGATCGAACCTGCAACACAATTACATGCCTTGTCTGGTAATCGAACCCGAGACCCTTTGGTGTGCGGGCCAATGCTCTACCACTGAGCACACCAGCCAGGGCTGAAGCGTGTTTTTCTTCATTGATTTTAGAAAGAAAGGAAGGCGGGGGGAGAGAAACATCAATGTGAGAGAGAGACATCAATCAGTTGCCTCCTGTAGGTGTCCCAACTGGGGATGGAACCAATAACCTAGGTCAGTGGTTGGCAAACTCATTAGTCAGCAGAGCCAAATATCAACAGTACAACGATTGAAATTTCTTTTGAGAGCCACATTTTTTAAACTTAAAAAACTTCTTCTAACGCTACTTCTTCAAAATAGACTCGCCCAGGCTCTGGTATTTTGTGGAAGAGCCACACTCAAGGGGCCAAAGAGCCGCATATGGCTCTCGAGCCGCAGTTTGCTGACCACAGACCTAGGTATGTGCCCTTACCGGAAATCAAACCCACAACCTTCCAGTGTACAGGGAGATGCGTCAACCAACTGAGCCACCTGGCCAAGGCCAGATCGTTATTTTCAACAGTCATAAAGCACAGTACTGAGCACACAATAGTTTTTGGTTGTTAAACAAAAGTATCAGAAATCTGTTTAATTTTCTCTATTTATAACTGGATTTTACCTCGAGGTAGAGTCCAATTATAAAAACAAACACTAAATTATTGTTAGGCTTTTCTTTTCCTGTATAAGTGTTTAAAGGATTTACTTTTACATTAAAAATAACATTAAGGTAATATGAAGCCTTTGATGTTCGAATAAAGCAGAATATCAATGATTTTGTTCTAAAAATAAGAATTCATATAAACATGGGAAATGTACATTCTAATTCAGAGGAAAGATAAACTTTTTTTTTTATATATATCCCCAAAGTCATTTTCTGAATCTGTTCTTAGAATCTGTCTTTGTTCCTCATTTCTTGGTTATTTCTTCCTTTTCTTCAAAACTTTGTCAGGCTGTTAGGAGGATGAAGTTCTCAGAGATGTGCCTGACAGTTAGGAGCTCAGTAAGTGTTAGCCATTGTGTTATTTTCTTTTGTTTCTTTTATTATGACATTCCCTACCCCCCAATGGTAAAATATACAAAAACATTACTTAGTATTATCTTGCTTACTGGTATCTAAAAATATGGTTAAGGATAAGAGAGTAGCAAGCTAAATGCCCTCAGAAGTACCTAGTATTTGCCTATAAGAAATTTTACTCCTACCTTTCTCAATAAATGTTTACTCCTACCTTTCTCAATAAATGTTTATTAATGATCTCATAAGTGTAAAACAGTATGGGGAGGCACATAATATTCAAAAATAGATCCTGATAATTTTCTACAATATGACTATCTTATTTCAGCAACTAGAAATAATGTTATTTAAAATGTAGAGAAGAAGTGACATAAATAATTCAAGATTGAAAGTTAAAAGTGCCTCAAGAAAGGTAAAGATAAAACGAGAGTTCACAGGGTAATGGAAGAGCTATTTTCAGTTTAGGGGGTTAATAATTCATAAAAGAGAGAGGGTTTGAAATGAACTTTGATGATAGAGCTAGTTTTGGACAAGCATCCATTGGAGGGAGGTGGGAAGATGTGAAGATTATGGATGGCTGCAAATCTGTCATTCCCCACATTGAGCATGTCCTTTATTTCCCCTCTACTTGAATGCTAGCTAGTTCTGTGACTGCTTTCACCAATGCACCATGGGTGTGGTCAAGGTGACACTGTGCCAGTTCTGAGCCTAACCTCTAAGGGGACTGGGAGCTTCTGTGTAATTAGCCCAGCTAACCACATGGAGAGATTACATGCAGAGCCCGTGTAGAGAGAGGTCAGCTTCCAGGGCTTTGCATTTTCTTGGTGACTAATAAAGTTGGACACACCTTTTTATTTGGGTATCTTCTTCTGTGAAGTGTATGTTCAGTTTTTTGCCCATTTTTTTTCCTATTGGTTTATCTGTCTCATATCTTATGGACTTGTAAATTTTTATCTATTATGGATTTATCTTTTGTCACATACATTTTATGAAAAATATTTTCCCCCAATCTACCTGAAATTTTGCCCTAATTGTGTCTTTTGTTGAAAAGAAGTTCTCAATATTAGTGTAGTACAGTTTATGAGCATTTTCTTTTATGGTTAGTATTATTTTGTGACCTACTTGTGGCCATGATGATATTTTTCTGGTTTCTTCTATAACTTAACAGTTTTACCCTTTATGTTTAGATCTACAGTGCATTTGGAATTGATCTTTAACATTGTGAGCTAAGAGTCCAGATTCCTTGTTTTCCTTATGAAATACACACTCAATCCAGCATCACTTACTGAAAAGGCCGTTTCCCCCTCTGCACTATGTTGACACTTTTGTCATAAACTAAATGATCGTGAAAGTGTAGGTCTCGTTCTGCACTCTCATTCTCTTCCGGTGGTCTATTTGTCCATCATTAAGCTCAACACATTGCTTTAATTATTGCAAATTTATAAATCTTGAAACAGGTTAGTATAAATCCTTCAATTCTCTTCTTCAAGATTGTTTTAGCCTTTTGCAATTCTTTAGACATTATAGAATCAGCCTGTCAGTTACATGCACAAAACCTGTTAGGATTTTTAATGAGATTATGTTGAGTCTGTATATCAATTTGAAGAGAATTGATATTTTTATTATATTGATTCCTCCAATCTATATCTACTATGTATTCCTCCATTGTTTAGATGTTCTTTACTTTCATTCAATAGTATATATATGCTTTACACATTTCCAGTTAGATATGCTTTTTTATTAATTGTTTGACTTTGAGAGAGAAAGGGAGAGAGAGGAAACACTGATGTGAGAGAAACATCAATCAGTTGTCTCCCGCACATGTCCCAATTGGGGACTGAACCCACAACTTTGGCATGTGCCCTGACTGGGAATCAAAACTGTCCCCTTATATAGAATTCTCTTTTTTTATTGGTCATTTGTCCATTGGTTTACAATATTGTTTTATATGTTTGAATAATTTTTCAGATTCTTTTGCACTCTAAATATACAATCAGATCAAATGTGAAAATGAGAGTTTTAAAATGTTACTTTCCCATATCTATACTCCCATTTTTCCCCCTGCCATATTGCACTGGCCAAGATTGCCAGTGTATACTGAATAAAAGTAGTGACAGCAGACATCCTTATTCCCATTCTCAGGAGCAAAGGTTTCAATATTTGACTATCAGTTATGATAATTACAATCATTAATGTTTTTCCGGGTTTGCTAACAGATTTTATAATGATTGGGTATTCATTTTATGAAATGATTGTTCTGTTTCTAGTGAGATTGATCGATCCTGAAATATTAAACAAACATTGCATTCCTGAAATAAACTTAACTTGCTCATGGTGTTCTATCTTTGCATATACCATTGGGTTTGATTTGTTAACATCTTGCTTAGAATTTTTACATGTATGTTCTTAAGGACAATATAGCAAGAATTTTCTTTTTGTAATGTCCTTATCAAGTTTAGGTATTAAGGTTATGTTGATATTTTTCTAAACTTGAAAAGCTTATATAAGATTAGTTTTATTTCTTTCTTAAATATGAAGATATATGGCCTTGGAAGTTTCCTTGTGGAAAATATTTTAATTTTAAAAATATTTTAATTACATTCAATTTTTTTTGACATAGAACTATTACAATTTTCCCAATTTTATCATTTTATCTAGTATAAAACGTAGACATAATGTTCCTTATATCATCTTCTTATTTTTTATTTAATGTTTGTGTGATCTTTTGAGATGACCCAATTTATTACTGACATTTCATTCTTTCTAAAGAATCACCAAGTAGGCTTGTTAGTTTTCTCTTTTGGTTGTATAGTTTCTATTTTATTAATTTCTACTCTTAGCTTTTTAATTTCCTTCCTTATCCTTTCTTTGAGTGTAATTTGGCATTTAAAAATTTTTACTTCTCTAACTTGATCTCTGGCTCAGGAGTCTGGGATCTCTTGCCAGTATCCATAAAACTGTGAAAGCTAAATTGTAAAGTATGTAAAATCTCAGACCCTCCACAGTTCTTGACAATAATATTCTCTTATTTTCTTTCCAATATTTGTAGACATTTTAGTGATATCTTAAGAATCAGCCCATGCCTACAGTAGAAAGCTGTCATAGAGTGTCAGGCTTACTTCTATACACCCACCTTCTTCCTGTGATCTTTATCTCTTAATCCTAGCAGACTTGGCTTTTCCATACTCAAATTTTGTTTTCCTAGTTTTATGAAACTGCCAAAAGTTTGATTGGCTTCTCTGCTTCTTAGGGGCAGCCTTCGCTGTTTGCTGTTTCTTGACTTTTTGCCTTGTACATCCTAAAACAAATGTCCCTAGGGGAAAAGCAGCACACAAATATTGGGCTTACTTTAAAATTATTGGGATCACTTCTCTCTGAGACCATGGCCCTTAAATCCTTACTTTCTTGGAAAATCTCCAAAGCCTTCAAATGGATTTTAAAAAATGTATTCACTTTTCTATTTGCTCTTGATTAAAGCATGGTCTGTTATAAGATACTCCATCAGAGCTGGAAACAGATGTGCAGAATGGTTGTTTCTTTGAATGAAGTATTTTTCACATTGGAAAGATATATAATTATTTGTAAATTTTGTGCTTTATTTTTTAATGATCCCCCCCAAAAAAAACATGTTTCCACTATTTGAACAATGATAATATATTAGAGTTCACTGTATATTCAGGGACTATCAATAGTATCACAACTGGTTTTAGGATCCAAACTGTATTTAACAGAAATTTAGGGTTTATTTTTATTTTTTTAAATTTCTTTATTGATTAAGATATTACATATATGTCCTTATTCCCCCATTACCCCCCACCCTCCTTTAATGCCCCCAACCCCCTGTTGTCTGTGTTCATTGATTAGGCTTATATGCATGCATACAAGTCCTTTGGTTGGTCTCTCCCCCTTACCCCCACCGTCCTACCTTCCCTGAGGTTTGACATTCTGATTGATGCTTCTTTAGTTAACTCAAGACCTCCTTAAAGAAACTATTATAATGAAGTCTCTATCATTATTTCTTTCTCTATATCTATGTCTACACACACGCAAGTGCACACATGAGTTCAGCATCTCTAGCCTCCAGTCGCAATGCTGTGTTAGGGACTAAAATCTGTACATAGAACAAAAGGTTTCCATGGATCGTATACACAACAAAAGCTCACCAAAATATTTATTTAAAATAGTAATTAGGTAAGTTCTTCTTGTTTTTTGGCAAATAAATGCATTACAATCTTAAATCATTGTCTTCATTTTGTATATAAAAATTTAAACTTCCCAATTATGTAAAATGCTTATTTTATGAAGTCACTCATGCTTTAATTCATGTCCTTCACCCTTTAATTCACTTTATACTTTTGAAATAGCAAGTGGAGCTTATGTTACCACAAACATTTTCTTTAATCTGAAAAATATGTTTTTAGAAAAGCTACTCAACTCAAATAAGGCCCTAAGTAAAGCTTCTTTCTCTAAATCAGTTTAAATTAGTTGCATTTTAGATTGTGATGCAGTGCTGGAGCCCTAAGAAAAATGAGAGAAATAGCATTTAGTTTTGTCAGTTATGTATACACTAGAGGCCTGGTACATGAAATTCATGCATGGAGGGGAGGGGTCCCTCAGCCAGGGCCTGCACCCTCTCGCAATCTGGGACCCCTCGGGGGATGTCCGACTGCTGGTTTAGGCCTGATCCTGCAGGGCAGTTGGACATCCCTCTCGCAATCTGGGACTGCTGGCTCCTAACTGCTTGCCTGCCTGCCTGCCTGATTGCTTCTAACCACTCTGCCTGCCTGCCTGAATGCCCCTAACCACTCTGCCTGCCTGCCTGCCTGATTCCCCTAACTCAGTGATGGCGAACCTCTGACATGTGTGTCAGTGCCATTTCTGATGACACGCGGCCGCTAAGGCAGCCGCATGCCGAGGATGAAACATTTATGTTATTTAAACTATAAATATCGCGAAATAATGTTTTTTCCTCAAAGGGACACACTACCCAAATTATGCTCAGTTTTTTGGCGAAGTTTGAAACACCGAGCTCAAAAGGTTGCCCATCACTGCCCTAACTGCTCACCTGCCTGCCTAATCACCCCTAACTGCTTCCCTGCCTGCCTGATTGCCCCTAACTGCTCACCTGCCTGCCTGATTGCCCCTAACGGCCTCTGCCTCGGCCCCCGCCACCGCAGCTTCATCCGGAAGGATGTCTGGAATGACATCCGGAGGTTTTTTGGCTGTCCAGTCTAATTAGCATATTATGCTTTTATTATTATATATTATTTTCTATTTGTAGAGAAGAAGAGAAGTCAGGCCAATGGCAACTTAAATAATTTTTTAAAAAAATATTTTTGTCTTTGTTTTTAGTGGTTGCTGAAGTCCTTTTAGGTATGCAAACTGAATCTGTGTAAAGGCACTCATTTTGTGTATTTGTGTAAATGTACTATGCATTTACTGTGAACATTTAACTGAGTTTTTATGCTTATGGCATATAGCTAATAAAACAGTCCAAATATTTTAGCCATGTTTTAATCAAAGGTGACTATCTTAAACTAACTTAATTCCAAATGTCTGGCCTTATTTTAACTTAATGGGTCTATGTCTAAGCACTAATCTAATTTTAAGCTTTTTGTTTATTCCAAGTAAAGTCAAACAATATGTACATTTGTTAAGAATAATCTTTGGGCAACACTTGAGTTGACATATCCCATTAGAAATGATTTGGGGAGCCTCTTTTGAGTAACCTATCCAAACTGTTTCTTCTTAAGATTTGTAGAAATAAGAGGAATAAAATTAACTGTCTTCTACTAAAAATTAACTGTTGAATGTTAAATATTTTCCACATCTATTCATTTTGGATTTATTGAAATAAGTTTCAGAAGTGGGGCCTCTTCCAAATTCTTAGAGCATTTTAACCATAAAAGGCTAAAAATATTTTGCAATCCCATGGGCAGTAATCTGATATTTAGAAGGTTTTTTTTTAAAAGGAATTAATGGAATATAAACTTTCACAATTAGAACTCCATGTGTGATCCATCACAGACATTATTTCAGTGCCTATAATGTGCCAGGAACTTGAGATTCAAAGGGGACAAAAGAAAGAGGAATAAAATTTATGGAGTACTCCCTATTTTCCAGATATTTTAACTGTTACCTAGTTTACTTCTTACAGCATTCCTATAAGGATAGGAGGTGTTATCTCAATTTTAAAAACAAAGATCCCATAGCTCAATAGGGTTAAGTAATTTGTCTACAACTATAAAGGCAGCAGATGGAGATGGAATTTAAACACAGGTAGAGGAATGAATGGAAAGGAAGGTAAATCATAAATTGACCAATTCCTTTGCATTATCAAAATAAAACATTTACTCATTCATTCAATTACTCACATAGTTGGTACCTGGTATGTGTCTGTCTATATGGGGAGCACTGGGGATGCAAAATGAGGTAAGTACTGGTAGACATGGACCCTGAACTCAAAGGTTCATAGCACAGTGGGTGGTACTAGGTTGGAAGTGCTGTGAGAGAGGAATGCTCAAGATGCTGAGCCCAGAAAAAGGGAAAGTAAATTAGTTTATTAGCTGACTCGCTCTCTTCTATCTTGCTTATCCTTACAACTATGGGAGGCAGATATGATTCCCCTTATTTTATAGATGAAGAGCCTCATAGAGATTGAGCTTCATAAAGATTAAAAGAATTGTCAATGACAACCCAACGAGAAGTGGGGAGGGCTTACCTTTGAACCAAGCTCTTGCATTAGCTTCTGTTTTCACCTTGTGCTAAACCTGAAGTAGGACTTAGTACTTGTATCAGCTATTCAGAGAATATTTATTGAAGCGTTGTGTCCAGTGTAGATCTTACTGGAGATTTTTTAAAAGGATTTCATTCAGCACTCTTTTCTCACTAATACTATTAAAAATTCACTTAGTGTTTAAGAACATACAAACATGTCATAGGAATGAATAATGTAATCCATATCCCAAACATGGTTCTCAATATCCCGGGGGCAATGGTTAGCAAGTATAAACAGGTTGCACATTATTTAATCTTCCTGAACTATCTGGATCCTTCCTCTCATATGGCAGGGAAGTTCTGGCACATCTTCCTAATTGACTGTAGGCCACCACTGAGTTCAACCTTCAGTTATCCAGCCTAGCAGACTAATAAAGCCTCTCTGGGGTACTCAAGCCACACTTTCAAGTCCTGAATTCTGAGTGAATGCCCTACATGAGTCCGTTCCTCCTGCTCAATCTCTATGATCTCATTACTTGTTTCATCCTCTTTTGTCTGGTACCATTAAAGTCAACTCAACCATGTCCCTTAGTGTTGCATCACCACTTCCCCCCTCTCCTGGCCAATAAGTTGTCTGAATACCACACACATATTTGGACAACCCAGTTCAGAATCCCATTGTGAGGGTGAGTTTCCTGAGGCCACTTCTGTTATCAATTACTATGTAATCAGGGTTCTACATGAAAAACAGCACACCGATGCTAGGTAATTGATGAGAACTTAATAAAGGGCTATTTACAAATACAGTATGTAGCCCATTTAGGGGAAAGTAACAAGGATGGTTTGGCATCTTATATATTCTCATCCCTGGGTCTAATGGGAAGGCGAAGGGAGCAGTTTCCAGAATAAAGAGAGAAGAGCTATATAGACAGGACAGGAACTACCCTTCTGTAGAGGATACACCCAACATGCAGTGACCCAACTGGGAGGGAGTGGGGAGTAAAGACACCTCAGCTGCACTCCTTTCTCACCCATGTTGCCAACTGGCCGAGCTAGATGTCAAAGGGTAAAAGAGTCTATTGGTGATTTCCATAAACTTTGGCCTTCTGAGCACAGAGTAGGCTATAAAAGGTAGAAAGTGGTTCTGAACAGGTAAACAGAAGACATCCAACATAACATATAGCATAGGGAGCATAATCAATAACATTGTAATAACTCTGTATGGTGCCAGATGGGTACTAGACTTAGAGTGACATAAGGCATAGATAAATATCTAATAACTATGTTGTAGACCTGAAACTTATATAATATTGTATGTCAACTATAATTGGAAAATAAATTTTAAAAATACATCCATGCAATAGGCTAAATATTTAATGTAGGGTTGTTTATGGTATTTAAAAATCTATGTAATACTATTAATAAAAGTATACAAAATAACAGAAAGTAATAAAAGCTTAAATAATTAAAAATGTATTTAGGAAATAGGTATATTCAATTATAATTATTTTTACCTAGATAACTAATTATGTTGAATAGGTGACTGCACACATTTTGTGTAAATGGAACAGTTAAATATTCAGAACTTTAGCCAGATTTTATCTTAAGAAACATTTCAAGTTTTAAAAAATTTATATTTATATCACATTTATGCTCATTTGTAATTAATGACCACATTACTTCAAAACATTCATTATTTAACAAAGAATAATAAAGCACTTTCCTTCTTCTTTTCTCAATTTTGGCTGCAATTTAATATACAGTAGAGTGTCCATTTTCATAAACTATATAAGAAGAAGCATACATATCTGGACAGCAGTATTTATTATACAAAAAAGGACATCTGGGGTTCTTGGGTAGAAAGCATAAAGAATTTGAAAAACTTGTAAAAGTGTAAGTAATTTAAAATTACTTAGTTATAATATTATTTATTTGATCCTTTACTTTTTTAGAGAGCATGTTTGGAGGGTAATAAAGTTAAACCATGTCCTCTTTTGTTTGTGTTTAATTGTTGAAACTTCTGTGGGTAAACAATATATGACATGCTGCTTCACTTAAAAGTGGTCTAAAGATTTCCTTAAACCAGCGGTCGCCAACCTTTTGGACCTCACGGACCACCAGTGGTCTGCGGACCACAGGCAGGCGACCGCTGGAACAGTCTCTTTCATCCAAGACTTTCTTTGGTGCCTCTAGGGTTGAATTCAAAGCCTTTGCAGAGGAAATTTGGGACAGTAGTTAATTAAGCATGTGGACAATAGGCCTCAGGTTTCATGTCTTTAAAATGTGGTTAATGTGGTGCCTACCTCCTATGGTTGCAAAGATGACATGTGTTAATACTTAAAGTACTTTGACAGTTGTTGGAATATAGTAGATGCTGAACTAATTTAACTTCCCTTTCCCCTACACTTGTGCCTAGGTAACTTCTATAGTCTCCAGATCTCTATAACTAGCTCAAAGGAGTATTTGCAATCAACTAATCCCCAGATTAGTGAAAGCTCTCTAATACATCTCTCTACAGTTACCTGTATTTTTTCTCTACAATTTTTGCTTATAACTATTTTTCTGTGGGTTTATTAATGTCCATTTGTCTCACTAGACTATTTAGCATTATTAGTAACTATGTTTTTTTTCTACCCAATGTCACATACAAGGCAGTAAAAGTAATATTTATAAACAAACTAACAGTAAATTCCAAAGCACGGCACATATACCACATTTGTTTTATAATTATCTTGATTATTAAAGGTGGCAATATACACAAACCTGAAAATTACAGGCAACACCTAGAACTAGACCTGCATTTACAAGACAGTGACCTTGAACTTGCAATTGTTCCTTAGGGCAAAGCTTGTTGAACATTAACTGTGTGGCTTCATTTCCCCTCTGGGACTCAAATGCATACCCATTCCTGTTCCTGAAGCCGAAGAATGCATTGAGTCCAACATCTGCCTGGCTCAGGCCCCAGGTGAACTTGATTGTATAGTCATCAATAGTAAGCCTTGCTTATAAAAAACAGCTTCAAACACTTAAACACTTCTCTTTATAATTCTAGTCTGAGTTGATAAAAAACATACTGTTTTCAAATGAATGATTTTTGTTTGCACAACTCAAAAGAAACTGAAATTTGGTTACACAATGAACAGATATTTATTAAGCACCTCTTATGAGCAATCTAGTTAGGAGATGAGCTATGCATGTGTATAATTTGATTTTTTACTAGAATTACAGGAGGCTTCTTTAGGAGTGAAGAGCAGGCCAGAGTGCATGGTATAGAAGCAGCCTAACACAGGGGAGGCGAAAATGAAAGACGAAAAAGTGAACATTTGGAGGGTGATTGAAATAATGAGTAAACGAGAGAGATTTCAGCTATTGTTGTGAACAGGAAGTGTATTAGTTATCTGTTGTTGTGTAACAAATTTCCCCAAATTTGGCAGCTAAAAACAACAAGCATTTGGTATCTCACCATTCTGCTAGTCAGGAACCTGGGAGTGGCTCAGCGGGTGGTTCTGGCTAGGTTCTCTCACAGGCTGCAGTCAAGCTGCTGCTCTGTCTGCAGTGCTGTCAGGCTCACCTTGGGGAAGATCTTCCCAGCTCACTCATGTGGCTGCAGGCAGGCTTCAGGGCCTTGCCCCGTGGGCCTCTCCAGAAGCTTCTTGCATGTCCTCACCACATAGCAGCTGGCTTCACCCAGTGCAAACGATTAGAGAGAGAGAGAGAGAGAGAAGAGAGAGAGAGCAAAAGAGTGCAAGCAACAAGGTAACCACAAGTTGGAAGCCACAGCTTTTTCACAGCCTAATCCTGGAGGTGACACCATCATTTCCTCCACATTCTAGTCTCTAGAAGCTGGTAACTAAGCCCAGCTCACATTCAAGGAGAGAGGAATACATCTCTTGAGAAGTATTAAATTTGTGAACATATTTTTAAAAACAACAGAGGAACCATGGAGGGACATGGAAATATACAGATCCCTTTGTGATGCCTTATGTATAATATCTAAAGATATAAAGAGTCACTGTTGATTCTAACTCATAGGAATCAACTGTGTGTTTGTGTGTAGATGTGTGTATGTCTGAGTGTGTGTGTTTCAAGAGGCAGCAGCCAACTTCAAGGCAACCCAGCTATAGTGAGATGACATACAGACTGACACTGCAAGGCATAATGCCTTAAGTGTCAAATCTCAAGAGTGGTTTACAGAAGGAAGAATTCAGCATGGTCTAAGGAAGTCAAGAATGGTTTCATAGAGGAAACGCGAGTTGCTCCAGATTTTGCATATTACTATGTGATATTGATTTAATATAGTTTGCATTGTATTGACAAAAGATAATTCAAGTCAGATTTTCACTGCTTAAATGGAGTAAAAATATCTGCATTCATTTGTTAGTTACATGTATAATTTTTCCCATCTAAAATATTTAATCTTTAAGTTTCTACATATTAAATATGTAGGGCAGAAAAATATTCTCTGAATAATGGACAGTATCTCCCCACAAGCACTGGCAGATGTATATGATCCTGTGTGAACCACACAAATCCCAAAATAAGCTAAAGTAGGTTGCTTCTCCCATCTAAATTCTTGTTAGTCCAAAGCCATGCTCTGGGAGCTATGAAACTCCATATGCATCAGTTAAACTTGCCATGTTTGCTATTAGTACTTTAAGCAAACAGAAGAAATAAGCAACTTAAAAACAAAACAAAACAAAACAAAACACAAAAGCAATCTACCTCATCTACCCTCATCTTATTTCCTTGATCAGGTACAGAGCTAGTTTGCACAGAAAACTCGCCGTCACCCTTCACTCCTATAGTGTCAATGGTGCTGATGCAGCCTAATTTGCATAGGAAGTTGCTCAATTCCAGTCAGAATAGCAATAAGGTGACCTGTTTCTAAGCATGTCTATTCTCTCTTGATTGACTCTTCACTTGCATGCTTTTCTGCACAATGCACACTTGCATATTCTCAGCCATCTGTCAAATATTCACCAAGCCTTAAGATTGGCCTAGCAATCAAATTTGAATACTATGGAAACATTGGTATATGGCCCAATATTATAAAACTATGACCAAAATTATTTTTAAAGAAAGTAATCAATACAAATATATCACCCTACAGTCTCACTTGACATATTTGATTACATAAATTTATTAACACTTAAGTCTGCATTCAACAAGACAGAGCTAGCATTTATGACTTCCTAGTTATAAACAACAATAGTGCTCTATCCACATTACTGTAGCAATCCAACATGATTTCCAGTCTGTAGGACAGAATCTATTTTGTCATTCTATTAGTTATGCTACCCAGAGTAAGACAGGCTCATCATAAATTGTGGACTTTACTACCAAAAAGAACATACGGAAGTATACTTATGGGAAGAATAGGACAAAATAGTTTATATTGGAATTGTCCTAGAAAATCCTAGAAGAATTTGGGATAGATGGTCAGGTACTTATAGAAGACCTGGCTCAATCTCCTATCCAATGTTTAAACAATTTTATAAGATATCTTTCAACAAAAATCCTATAGTTAAATTTGGAATATAGTCAATGAAGATATAGCTTATTACCTCATTCAATAGAACATATTAAGTGCCTTCCGTTTGCCAGGACCTGTGCTAAGTGTTGGTAGTGAAAAAGTGAGGAAGGCACATCTTATCCTTTCCATTTCTGGATATATCCATTATTTAAATAGTGTTGCATATACTAGTCAAAAATTCCCCCCAGAAGAGCCAGCCACTGGTATTTGGTCTGCCATCTGGGAGTTCTACAGATAAGACAAATCTTTTTTACTTTGCCAGACCTTTAGATTTGCAGACAGCTATTAAATCTTCTTTGAATTTTTTCTTCTTCGGAGGCCTCTGGTCCTGAAAAATCCAGGTTCTTTTCCTCTGAACTCATGTTGATTTGAATGTGTCCCTTTTCAAATGTGGGTTGCTGAACCTTAGTTAGTCTATTTTAGACATGTCTGGACATTTTCTTTAAACCAGAAACTTGGATTATTAATGGATTCTGCTGAGTATGTAATCACAGACTAGAGACATATTGATTTTTCTTAGACTCCATTCTCCCCCCTATTTCTCACCATCTATTAGCCAGATAGCATCTTAAATAATAGAGTAAACCCCTGTAGCTAGAGTCCTTGTTTTTTAGGTCTTATTGTGATCACCCTGGACATTTTGGTGATTTATATAACTCATGAATAATAAAATGCTCATCCTCAAGTAACAATTAAATCTTCATTTGCAATAGAACCTTTTGCTTTAGGGAAAAAGAACACTGCCTAATCACATAAACATGAAATGCACATCTTCAAAATAAAACAGACATTTTCATAATGTTATGCAATCTTTTAAAGTTAAATAAGCAAGGAAAAAATAATACTGAAAAAACACACAAAAGGAAATGGAGTAAAACTTTGACAGTTTAAATCTTTATCTTAAAAAGCAACTGCATTCAATAATACATGCTGATTGCCATAAGTAATTTCAGGATGTATAAACAAGTGGGGAAAAAAAGCAAAGATTATCTGGTATACTGTCAACATCAAATGACTAACTGCTAACAATCTGATATTTGTCCTTTAGGACCTATTCTCTCTCTCTCTCTCTCTCTCTCTCTCTCTCTCTCTCTCTCTCTCCATATATATATATATATATACATATACATACACACACACACACACACACACATATATGTATATATATATGTACATGTATATATACACACATATATGTATATATGTATATACACAAAGACACACACACACATATACATACATATACATATATATGTATATATATAAATATATACTAGTATATACACCCATATATATATACTAGAGACCTGATGCACGAAATTTGTGCAAGAGTAGGCCTTCCTTACCCCAGCTGCCGGCACTGGCATCCCTCCAGCCGCCAGCAGGCACCCAGGACCCAGGCTTCCCTCGCAGCCCTGGCTTCATCCAGAAGGTCGTCAAGTCTAATTAGCATATCATGCTTTTATTATTATACTAGTGGCCTGGTGCATGAAATTCTTGCATTGAGTGGGGGGGAGTTCCCTCAGCCCAGCCTGAACCCTCTCCAATCGGACATCCCTCTTGCAATCTGGGACCACTCACTCCTAACTGCTCACCTGCCTGCCTGCCTGGTTGCCCCTATCTGCCTCTACCTGCCTGCCTGATTACCCCTAACCTCTCTGCCTACCTGATTGCCTGTAACTACCTCTGCCTGCCTGCCTGATCACCCCTAACTGGCCTCCCCTGCTGGCCTGATCTTGCCCCTAACTCCCTGCCAGCCTGATCTCGCCCCCAACTGCCCTCCCCTGCTGGCCTGATCACCCCTATCTGCCTCTGCCTCAGCCCCCACCACCATGGCTTTGTCCGGAAGGAAGTTGGACATCCATAAGATGGCCGGTCGACCAAGTCTAATTAGCATATTACCCTTTTAGTAGTATAGATTATATAGGATAGGATTGCTTAAATGGGGCAGGGGGGAAGCCTTTTCCAGCAGGGGGGGGGGATGCTCTTGGAAGACAAAAATACATAATCCCTATATCTAGACTGATAGCCAGCCATATGCACTATACTGCCAAACCGGTCATTAAAAAACAGAACCACTTTCTTACACCTTACACCAAACAGCTGTTGCCCTAAAAACCCCTCCTCAACCCCCACCTTAGGTTCTGCCTTTCGCAGTTCACCCAGATTAGGTTCTGATTGGTCAGTTTCTATGCCAGTCAGCGTCTCTGGGCCTATCTCCGGGCCTGATCAGAGAGGCGGGGCTGATCAGCAGGCGCCCCAGACTGCTGGTGAGCGGGCTGAACTGCTGACCTTTTGGAGAGAGAGAGAGGTCCAGCTGCTGGCAAGGCCCGGAGAGAGAGAGAGAGAGAGGTCCAGCTGCTGGCAAGGCCCGGAGAGAGAGAGAGGCAAGGGCTGACCAGCAGTTGCCACAGAGGCTGCAGATCAGACCCTGCTTCTCTCTCTGGGCCTCGCCAGCAGCTGTGGCAGCTGCTGATCAGCCCTGCCTCTCTCTCTCTCCGAGAGGTCAGCAGTTCAGCCTGCTCGCCAGTCCCTCTCCACCCGTGCCTGCTGCACACGCAGCCTGGCATTCGGTTGTCCCTTTGGTCGTTTGGACGTTACGGACCCTGGCTCTTTATATATATACTAGAGGCCCGTTGTACGATATTCATGAAAGAATAGGCCTTCCTTCCCCTGGCTTCGCTCCCGGCCACCCAGGAGCCTGCAAGTCCTCGCTCTGCTCCTGTCCAGAGCACCACTCCTGTAGCTCCCTCCGCCGACCCCCCTCCCCCTCATAGTAGGCGTCCCGCCCCTGCCGGCTGCTCCGTGCCTACATATGCAAGTTAACCCGCCATCTTTGTCAGGTTAATTTGCACTCACTCCTGTGGGCGTAGCGGAGGTATGGTCAATTTACATGTTTGTCTATTATTAGGTAAGATATATATACACTTACAAACTGCAATCACAATAGATACACTTAATAGTCTGTTTTTCACTTAATTAACACAGTGTGAATAACTTTCCATCATAAGTACAACACTATATGAGTACTCTTCATGATGACAGAATTATAATGAGGAATCACACATTTTTTAAAACTTCCTGCTAATGATAAACATTTAGGTACTTCACCATCTGACAGTTTTTCTTCTATTATAAACAAATATATGCACACATAATTCTGTCCACTTCCCTGATTATCTCCTTGGGATAAACTCAAAGTAGTATAATTTTTGGCTCAAAAAAATAAACACATTTTAAAATTTGATATATCATGCCAAACTGCCCTCTGGAAAGTTTACCAAATTTACATTCCTACCATCAGTGTATGAGAGTGCCCTTCACTCTCTAACAAGACAATGTATCAGCATTTTAATTTTTAAGAATCCGATTATTTTAATTTAGTTTGCATTTCTTTGAGTACTGCAAAGCATGAAATTCTTTGCATGAGTTAACTGGCTACTTATATATCTTCTCTTCTAAATATGCTTTGTTAACTTTTCCATTAGCATGGTCACCTTTTTCTCATTGATTTGTAAGAAATAATTATATAGGATATTAAGACTGTTAAGCCTTTCTGTCATTTATACTGTAAATTTTTTAAAGTCTGTTTGATTTTTGTTTTTCGGTATTCCCTTCCTCAAAAATAGAATTTTTAAATTTTGATGTGGTAAAAAATATTAGTGGTTTCTGGGATCTTAGTCTCAATTTATAATAGGCATACCTTTTACATATTAAACATTCTCAACGTGGTCCATATGAAGTAGGAACATAATTAAAAATGACTAAGCATATTTTATTCTAATATCAGCTTTTAATTTTCTAATAATGGGTTTAATAATTGATATTTAACCCTTTGCACTCACTTGCTTTTTTCTCGATTCCTTTATTCTACTCGGGATTTAATTTTTTAAATACCCCAGATTTTACAAAGCGCGGCAGTAGAATAAAAAACTGGAGTTTCTTTTCATACAAACTTATTTATTTGGATTTTTTTATATTTCAAATTATTGACACATTCAAAGAGTAATTTGCACTCGACATCCAAGTGCAAAAGGTTAAAAAGGTTTAGATTTTTCAGTCTATACACCAAAATTATATTTCAAATAGAATATTTTGAAATTAATAAGGAAATAAAAATTTTCTTTTTTCACATTGATTTAGTAAACAGTTATTGAAAACTAGGTGAATGTATATAAAGTTGAACCTTGAACAACATGGATTGGTTCTGAGACCCCTGAGAATACCAAAATCCATAGATGCTCAAGTCTCATATAAAATGGTGTAGAACAATGCATAGAGTTTGCCCTCTCCTTTGGGATTCCCAATCATGGATAAAAAATGCTTGTTTTGACCTGTGATTAGTAGAATCTTTGGATGCAAAACCCAGGAATAAAGAGGGCTGGCTGCATATTTTTTAAAAAAACAACAACGTATATGTGGACCCGCACAATTCAAATCTATGCTGTCCAAAAGTCAACTGCAGTTCCTATACTGAGAAAACAAGAAAAAGAAAGTCAGTTACCCAGGTCTCACAGAGCTACAAGAAGTAGCACTATAATTAGAAAGTTAATACTGAGGAAATAAGTAAAAAGTAATGTTGGATAAAGTATTTTTCCCTCCCTCCATTTTTTCCTTTTTTCCTATCTTTTCCTTTCTTTCTTTGATTCTTTAAGAGAGGTGTTCCTCAAACTAAGCTGTGAAGAAATAGATTTTGGTTGGCAGACAGAAGGTTGGAGAGCCTTTCAGGTAGTAGGACGAGCTTACTTCAAGGCAGAAATAAGTAGAAAACCTGTAATTATGAAAAGAACAACATAAAACTCCATAGAGAACTGGTCACAGAGGAGCTGAGATTAATGCTAGTTGGCCCATGGATGGGAAGACTTGAGTGACAGGTTCAAGAGTTTAGGTGCCATATGATCCTTGATGGAAACCATCTTTAAATTATGCTCCTGCCATTTATCAATTATTGTACTGGAGACAGATTCCTTGAATTTCTCTTAAAAGATTTATATTTAGGAAGGGATGATTATTTTTCTGTGCTTTGGAGAAAAAGGACTAGGGTGAAGTTTGATAAATTGTATACCCAAGTGTCAACCATTTTCTTTAAATGATAGCTTCTAAAGTCAGTTAGTCACACATGCCAGGTGGAGCAGATTTTAACACAACCATTTTTGATTCATTTTCTTTAGCAACACCCAATGTGAGTAGGTCAAACTACAAATTATGTCCTGTATGATTTTCCCTTCCAGCAGTTTGCTAATACAATCATCCAAAAAGAAAAAAAAAAGCCTTTTTCAAGATTACAAACATCATCTGGATAAGTTTAGATTATTTTGATAGGTACATCTCAAGGGTAAACTGAAGAGGAAAAAGAAACCTTTATAGCTACGCTTCAATTGCCTTCCTCCTCTCCAAAATATGATCCGACATGCAATGTTGTTTTTGCCTATTTTTTTTTTCCATAAAAGGGTGAGTGTTTACATAAGTCTCATATTTTGTTTATTTGGGAAACTATAACTTTATAAAGACAGAAAATAAAATTTATGTTTCTACCTGATTCTTTTCCCCTCAAAGCCTAACAGTTTTTAAGCACAGTGTCACTAACACCCATAATCTGTGTTGATTTTGAAGGAAGAAAAAAGTGTTTTCTTTATTTTGTTTTTGCTTTAGGAATAAGTGCTCAGAACATGAAATTATATACAATTGACATTCACTGCTTTTAGCGAGGTCTGAGTTTTCTACATTTGCTGACTTTAAGTGGTATTATTTTGGGTTATGTAAGGCTGCCAAAATATGACTCTAGGCAAGGTAACTACTTAGGTATATTTATCATACCCTTTAAATATCTAAGTTTATCACATTTACAATATTCAGGTTCTACTGTAGGACCACTTGTGAAAACGGCCTCCACCAACAGCTGCACAGACTGGGCAATGAACAATTCCATTAAGCAGAGACTTCATTGTGTATAGTGCCCCCTGGAATTGTGTGAGGTTTGCATGAAAATGCCCATGTTACAAAGTAAAATTCTGAAACATGTTATGTATGCTGGCTTAAATGAAAACAAAACTACACCTATTACACTTGATAAATTAAGGAAACTATTAAGGCGGACAATCTTATGAGCTTTTCTACACTGAAACACAAATATGTGTATATGTGTGATTATGGATGTGTTTAAATACTTATCTATATAATAAAAGCCTAAGAGACCGTTACGGCGGAACGACGAGAACAACCAGTCACTATGATGCGCACTGACCAGCAGGGGACAGCTGTTCAATGCAGGAGCTTCCCCCTGGTGGTCAGTGCACTCCCACAGAGGGAGCACTGCTCAGCCAGAAGCCGGGCTCACAGCTGGCGAGCACAGAGGCAGTGGCGGGAGAGGCTAAGGAGCAGTGAGCCAAGCAGTAAGGAGCAGTGAACAGGCAGGTGGTAAGGAACAAGGGATCCCGGACTGCAAGAGGGATATCTGCCTACTGGCATAAGCCCAATCCCTGTGGGGAGTGGGCCTAAGCCGGCAGGCGGACATCCCCTAAGGGGTCCTGGACTGCGAGAGGGCACAGGCCAGGCTGAGACACCCCTCCCACCCCAGTGCACGTATTTCATGCACTGGGCCTTTAGTATATAATATAACCTTTGAAAGTATAAATGATCCAAGATGTGATGTGTTGTCACATTGGTGAAATTAAACTGAATAAATATTTTTTAAATGTACTATATATACATAATTCATGATATCAAGTTTATTTTCTTAGGGGAAATTTGGGATGTTATAGCACAACACCAGATTTTTATTCTATAAATGACTTTTCAGCTAAATCTAGTTTATACTTAAAATTAAAATATGGCAGCAACACAGTTGTAAGATATTTAATTGTATGGATCAAGAGTTCACCTATTTTATTCTATTTGGTCATACATTTTGTAAACACCAGATAATATCTCTCTGTCTGTCAATATATTAGTATGGAAGCTGGTTGATATGCCTACACTTAATGTATAAAATGTGCCTATATTCTCCTGGGAATGAACTAGGGAGCAATTTTACTATTGTACAAGTATTATATGGAGACATTCACATTATAAAAGATTAACATAAATCTGAAATATACAAAATAAAATGTCCCTCTTTACGTACTATCCAACTCTTACTTCCACTCCATTGCCTAAAGGTATGCCATGTTAATGGTTAGTATAAATCCTCCTAGTCCCTTTATTATCACTTACATACATACATATATGTGTCTAGGTTTTCCTGTTTAATCTGCATTTGAAAATAAATGGAAGCTATGGTCATATTGTTCTTCTTCTGTAATTTTTTTTCATTAAGAATATGGTTGAAATCTTAATATAACCATACATTCCTTTTAAAGACTGGGTAGTTTTCTATGTATAACTAGAGGCCCAGAGCCGGGCCTGTACCCCCTTGCAGTCCGGGACCCCTCGATCCTTACCACCTGCCTGCTTGCTGCTCCTTACCACTCATCTCGCTGCTCCTTACCGCTGCCACGGAGGCGGGACAGGCTCCCACCACTACTGTGCTTGCCAGCCATGCATGAGCCCAGCTTCTGGCCACCTGGTGGTCAGTGGGCATCATAGCAACTGGTCATTCTGGTCATTCTGCCATAAGTCACTTAGGCTTTTATTATATAGACTAGAGGCCCGGTGCATGAAATTTGTGCATGGGGGGGGGTGTCCCTCAGCCCAGCCTGCACCCTCTCCAATCTGGGACCTGTTGAGGGATCGGGCCTAAACAGGCGGTCAGACATACCTCTCACAATCCAGGACTGCTGGCTCCCAACTGCTCACCTGCCTCTGCCTGATTGCCCCTAACTGCTTCTGCCTGCCAGCTGATCACTCCCTAAACACTCCACTGACAGCCTGATCGATGCCTAACTGCTCCCGACCGGCCCGATTGCACCTAACTGCCCTCCTCTGCTGTCCCGGTCACCCCTAACTGCCCTCCCCTGCTGGCCCGGTCACCCCTAACTGCCCTCCCTGCTGGGCTGATCGCCCACAACTGCCCTCCTCTGCTGGCCTGGTCACCCCTAACTGCCCTCCCCTGCAGGCCTGGGTCCCCCCCAACTGCCCTCCTTTGCTGGCCTGGTCTCCCCCAGCTGCCCTCCTCTGCTGGCCTGGTCACCCCCAACTGCCCTCCCCTGCAAGCCATCTTGTGGCAGCCATTGTGTGTCCACAGGGGGGCAGCCATCTTTGACCACATGGGGGCAGCCATCTTGTGTCTTGGAGTGATGGTCAATTTGCATATTACTCTTTTATTAGATAAGACTAGAGGCCCTGAGCACGAAATTTGTGCACGGGGTGGGGGTGGGGGTCCCCCTCAGCCCAGCCTGCACCCTCTCCCATCCAGGGCCCCGCAGGGGATGTCCAACTGCTGGTTTCGGCCCAATCCCTGGGATCGGGCCTAAAACGGCAGTTGGACATCCCTCTCACAATCCTGGACCGTTGGCTCCTAATCGCTCACCTGCCTGCCTTCCTGGTTGTCCCTAACTGCGCCCTGATGCTGGCCAGGTCACCCCCAAATGCACCCCCCACGCTGGCCTGGTCGCCCCTAACCCCTCCCCAACATGCCTGGTTGCCCCCACCTGCCCCCTCTGCTGGCCTGGTCACCCCAACTGCCCCCCTTGCTGGCCTGGTCGCCCCCAACTCCCCCCCCCCCCACCGGCCTGGTTGCCCCACGCAGCCTGCTCTTCAGTCGTTTGTTTGTCCCTCACTAACCCCCCTGCCAGCCTGGTCACCCCATGCAGCCTGCTTGTTCAGTCGTTTGGTTGTTCCTCACTAACCCCCCTGCTGGCCTGGTCATAGGCAGCCATCTTGTGAGGGCATGAGGGTCAATTTGCATATTACCTCTTTATTATATAGGATTATATTTCATTTTATTTAACCATTTCCCTTCTAATTGACTTTCCACAATTGTTAGCTGTGATAAACCATGCTTTGTGTATAAACAGCTTTATATAATACTAGAGGCCCGGTGCATGAAAATTCATGCACTGGAGGGGGGTGGTCCCTCAGCCCAGCCTGCCCCCTCTCACAGTCCAGGAGCCTTCAGGGGTAGGAGGCGACCCGGGGATCAGGGGAAGGCGATGCCCCCATCACACCTCAGCCGCTGCCACTGCCGGCAGCGCAAGCCTCAGCCAGCCCTGGTTACCTGAGCCTCGGGTGGCCCTGGGTGGCTGGGTAGCCGCCATCCAAGGCTTGCCTGCGCCTCGGGCTGGCCCTGGGCGGCTGTGGGGCTGAGGGGGCTGGGGGACTCCCAAGGCAGGCGCACGGAGCAACCAGGCCCACATGGGGGTGGGCCTGGCCTTGCTGCGCACCTGCTGCACCAGCGGGCCTGAGGGGACTGGGCACCACCATCTTGTGGCTGTGGGCACCACCATCTTCGAGGGCATGGCATTCAATTAGCATATTACCTCATTACTGGCTGTGGGCACCAACATCTTTGTGACGGTGTGAGGGTCAATTAGCATATTCCCTCTTTATTAGATAGGATTGAAATATCCATGGGCAAGATACTTCTTTAAATATATTTTTATTGACTTCAGAGAGAAAGGGAGAGGTAGAGAGAGAGAGAAACATCAATGATGAGAGAGATCATTGATCGGCTGCCTCCTGCATGCCCTCTAAATGCAACTTTTGGAATTTACTTCCACCACTCCGACTCCAATTTTTGTTCTCCTAGCTCCATCTATTTACCAAAACTCCACTTCTAAGTGTCTCAGATTCTCAGCTACCTTTTACAAAATAGTAGCTGTCTATAGTAGAAACTACTTCTAAATGTCAGGTTCACTTCTTGGGCCAATATTTTTTTTAAAGCTTTGCCAGCTCCAATACTTTCAAATATTTAAGTCTTAAAAAAAATCTTGCCCAACTTTTTTAGTTGTTTTCATGGAAGTTTGGGAGGACAAAATTATAGTGTTCCATTATGGGCTATGTCTATCATTATGAGAAATGAATCTCTTAATGAATTAGACTCATTTTCAAGTTTGATGTGAAGGAGAAATTTAATTTTTTTCCTCAAACATGTAGACAATTATCCCAACTGATTTTAAATGCCACTCTTCTAAATACCTGTATATATTCTATACAAGAAATATACATGTTCATGAGTTTAATTCTAAATTTCATATGGAAGTAAAAATGAACTATTAGAGGTAAACTATATAATCAACCAAATATTGAAGAATAAAAACAATGAGAAGACACTGTCATATCAAATAACAAGACATTCTATAAAGCCATGCTAATTAAAACAGTATTGTAATCAGACAGGGATTGGTAAATAGACCAATGGGATACCTGGTCAAAGATGAGACAACCTGAACGTTAATAAGAATAGCAATTAAAATTCATGAAAAGAAAACAATTGTGTGCCATTAGCCCAAATCTATGTTAGTTTCTTATTCCTGCTATAACTAATTATCATAAACTTAGTGGCTTAAAATAGCACAAATTTAATATCTTACAGTTCTGGAAGTCAGATATTTTTCACTTAACATGCTGACAGGGCTGCATTCCTTTTAGCAGCTCTAGAGAAGAAACTGTTTCCTTGCCTTATCCATCACCTGGAAGTGACCATGATTCTTTGGCTCCTGGTCTATTCCTCCATCATGAAGGCCAGTAGTATAGCATCTTAGAATTTCTCTCCATCTCTGACTGACTCTCCTTCTTTGCCTTTCCTCTTATAAGAAGACTTGATCCTACTTGGACAATACAGAATAATTCTCGATCTTGAATCCTTTAATTTAGTCACATCTGCACTCCTTTTGCCCAGTAAGGTTACATATTCACAAGTTTCAGGAATTAGTATGCAGGCATTTTGATTTGGGGGTGGGTGGGAATTATTTAGTCTACCACAGTCACTTTTGGAATATATTAAAAATCTAACTTATTATTTGAAAACTATTAAAGAAAGAAGAATCAAGCACTTATCCTGTCTTTTCATATGAACTATATCTCAGTTTAATAAAAAAGTGAAGGGTGACAGTTTCTATTCATAAAAGTGACCATTTAATAAATTAGAAAAGAATAATTAAATAGCATATCACCACTTGAAATGATAGATGTAGCCAATTATGATTAGTGGTTCCTAACATCACAAAAAAAGAGAAGAAACCAGACATTATTTGCCTCCATATAAAATTGTATAAAACCACCTATAGATTGTTGTTGCTAGACATTTGAACTGAAATATGGTCAGTCTCTAAACCTTAAGAACCCATTTAGTAGAAATATTGGAAACAGAGGAGCATGAAAGGGATACCACAGGAATGCAATTAGCAAACCAAGCAGTGGGAAATTCTAGAGAAGATGTGGATTCTTCAATAAATAAATTGCAAGGAAAGAATAAAAACAGTAGTGAACTTATACATTAAAAATGACTCAATCTAATTGCAAATCAAATTTGGATGCTACTTCAAACAATAAATTAAAACACAAATATGAACCAGTTATAAGATAATTAGGGGCTTTTGATCATTTGTTGCACATTAGATGATATTAAAGAGGTACTTTAAAGTCACTATTTTAGAGTCATATTAAAATATTTAACAATTTTGGCCTTAAGTTCATAACTGTTGAAGCTAGGTAATAGATATATGAGGGTTAATATTATTTTTTTCTATTTTGTGTATGCCCCACAATAATTTAAAAAAAATAATTACTTGGTAAAATGCTACAATTATAACATTTTGGTTGTAACTACCTTGAGTTTACAGGTTAATTTAGACTGACATGATATCTTCCCAAAATTGAGTATTCTCAACTGGGGACATGTCTATCTCTCTATATTTACTCAGAATTTAAGAAAAAAAACCTCTTTCTTAAAACTACTTAATTTTCATTGTGTTTTTCTTCCAGATTTCTGTTAAGTTCATACCTAAATATTTTATGGTTTTCATTATTATCAATGTGATCCTTTTCTAGTGGATTCTTACTAAAATATAGGAAAATATCCTTTTCTGAATGTTGTGTTTCATACCATCTGCAAACAATAGCAGATTTGTGTGTTATTTTTCAGTAACCTTTTTCTTCTACTTTTGATTTCTTTTTTGTTTGTTTGTTTGTTTTATTACATTGGCTAGAAACTAAAAAGCAATATTGGTATATAATAACAATTATCATTGTCTTGTCCCAAGTGGGTATTTTAAGGTTTTCATTAAAATATTTCTAGTAAGTTTCTTGGGTTGTTATATTTTATGACTCAAGAGTGTAATTATCTATACTGATTAAGTAGGGTCTTTTAAAAATCAGAAATTGATGTTTACTTTTATTAAATTCTTTACCATATCTACTGAGATGATCATTTGTTTTTTCTTCCCTTAATTTGATAATGTAAAGTACATTAATAAATATCCCACTGTTAAACCATCTCTCCAAATCTGAAATAAACCCTATTTGTGAACATTCAATCACCTGCTCTGTTTTACTTCCTAATATTTTATTTAAGACTTTTTCATCTCTTTTCATAACTGAGATTGCCCATAACTTTGCATTATTGTTTTCCATTTCTGGTTATAATTCATTATCAATTCATAGCCTTTCTCAGGATTATATTAATTTCAAATGAGTTGAAAACTTTGTTTCCTTCTATCCTCCATCATAATTTATAGAAAGGGGGATTATTTACTCTGAAAAATTTTGGTAAAACTGACCTATAAAACCTTTGAGGTATAATGCCATTTCCATGCAAACATTTTTCAGTATTTTATATGGTTAACATTCTATTAAGATTTCCACACCCTTTCAAGGAAATACTGGTAATTTACAGTTCCCTTAATATCAATTTTGTACATTTATAAATCTATCAACACAAATTGTACCTGATAGTTCATTAAAAGTTTTCAAATCTTATTTTAAATTTCTAAGACCTCTATTAGGTCACTTTTTAAGAGTATAATAAATTTTCAAACATTTCTGAAACTATTAATCAGTCTTCTGCCATTTGCTCTATTAACTCTTCCTTATTTGATCTGTTTGTAGAATTTCATGCCTGTGTACGTTTTTATTTTCCTCAACTGTTTGGTGAATTGGGGCTGCCAATCACCTTTACATTAGGTGATTCTGGCTTACTTATCTGGGGATATTTGTTTGCCATAGCTTGCCTCTAGATACTGTAGAAGGTGCAAAGGAGGATGGTAGTTAGTGTGCCAGTAGCTTTTATTTAGGGTATATTTGCTGTCTCTCCTGAAGATCAGTAGCACCACAGAACTGTCCTCCTCTTGTATGTCAATGTCTGCACTAGTTTCTTTAGCTTTGGAGCAAATGCTATGGAGTCCCAGTGCTCTGCTCATCAGCAGAGGGCGAAGGGGCTGGATGTGCAGTTGCTGGGAAAGCAGTCTCCTACTTGCTTTCATTTTTCCATCTAAAGCTTTCTCCCACTTCTGTATCAATTGAGGATGCCTAAGAAACCGTCATTAACTCTGTATCATCTTCTTTGTATATATGAGGCTGTGGTTCCATCTAATCAATAATCTATAAATTTAGATGTCAAAAAAATCTCTTATCCATAGCATAATGGATTTTGAAAATTTTGGTCTCTTACGGGATTTTGGATGGAAAAAGAGTTGTGCACATGTTTACTTCACTCTTTTGATAAAATCACTCTTCCCTTCTGCAAATTCTCTTTCTGCTTCTTTTGGGTACATGTTCATCTTGTTACCCATTCAATATGGCCTACTTGGGTTTTCTAATAACTTTACTCCACTTCTCTGGCCACAGTGATTAATCGGGTGTGGACACATGACAACGAGCACAGCCAGTAATGTTAACATTGTGAGGAAGGATGTCTCTTTTGTCTGCAGTTGTTAAATGAGAGCTGCCTGTGTCATGTCTCCTGCAGGTTGGAGGAAGCCTGTCTACAGAAGGGAATGAGGCCAAAACAGAGAGAATCAGAGAAGTGGAAGAACTAGGCTGAGAGGTGGAGACACATGCATTCATAATACACACTCACATGTACGTACACACGTCATAACTGACTACTTAGATCCAGCTGACCTTAGGCTAGCTTATCCACTGTGTTTATCAGTTATTTTGAGTGGAATTTCTTCCATTCATACTCCAAAATTATAATATATTGACTGGCTAAGTCATTCACAACCTTTAGGTTTCCTATTAGATTTCACTTGTTTCTAGAAGCCCTATGAGCCTTAAATCTACAAGTTAGATGCTCCTCTTTGTTTTCTATTTGTCCCCATAGTATATTAACATTATTGGTCCTATATTGTAATTATTTATTCTCCTGTCTCCTCTCAGTAGAGTGTAAACTCCTTCAGGACAGGAATTGTTGCTTATCCCTGTTATACCCGAAACTCAGTACAAGGCCTAAACATAATAGGAACTCAATAACATATGCTATGAAATATTCTTAGAGGTGATTTATGTGTTTTGTTCTCATCTTCCATCCATTAATTTACAAAAACTAAATTTCATCAGCTATGTAGTTTGAATGCTTGCCTGAGAGTTAAATTTAGAACACTGGCCTGTGGCCTTTGTTTGGTCCCAGAGCTCTGAGGTCAGCATGAATAGTCACATTAGTGGGGCAGGTTCTTGCCTCCTCCGCCAAAGGTTGTTAATTGAAAAAATAGATATTTGCTAAGAGTTATGAGATAATTTTAAAATGCCATAAAATATTGCATACTATAATAACTGCTTGGCTAATCCTTTAGAAAATCCATGAGTGATCTAATTCTTGAAGATCCAATATCTTCCTAAAGATGATTTTTACAGTTCTGTCAGCTTGGGGAAAATACAAAAGACAATGGCAAATAAGGAGCCAATTCCTGTCCGATTTCTCCACTTTATCTTTCTGTGAGCATAAATGTCACCTAAATATAGCCTTACAGCAGAGAAGAAAGGCATGGCTGTGCAATTAACAAAGGGAAAAGGGACTTCTTTATGAAATTTTCCTTGATAATTCTAAATATTTGCTTATGCTGCTATTGAAGCCACTATCATTTTCCCAAAGTTTTGCTGAATAAATGAGATAGGATCGTATTCCATAACGATAATTATTGCAACACTGTCACACTATATGATGTAATTCTGAAATGGAAACATTTTCAGTGAAACTTTGTCAAGTGACATTTAGTTTAAGCTACAAGGATATTGCAAAGAAGAAATTTTAAGGAAACTCAAAAGCAAAAGGGTTCATTGTTTTCCTTCAGCTCATTTTTAAAAGGGCACCATTAGAACAAGTATCCAAATGGAGGGTGAGTGATGGTGACTGAAATGTTTATGAAATAAACAATTTAAAAACAGTAGAATAACAATGCTATGGAAGACAGAATAGTTGGCACATTCCATCTGGTTCTTAATATCAGGAAAATTATAAAGATAACATAAATATCCCCTTATTCACTGTTTATTTGCAAACATAGCCACCCCTATTCCTTACACCAGGCGTCCTCAAACTACGGCCCGCGGGCCACATGCGGGTGTTTTTGCCGTTTTGTTTTTTTACTTCAAAATAAGATATGTGCAGTGTGCATAGAAATTTGTTCATTTTTTTTTTCAAACTATAGTCCGGCCCTCCAACGGTCTGAGGGACAGTGAACTGGCCCCCTGTTTAAAAAGTTTGAGGACCCCTGCCTTACACTTTTAGGCAATGTAGTCTCCTAAAGTAGTAGAGTACCTAAGAAACACATTTTAATGGCATTTTTAGCCTCCTTAAGATGTTCCCTTACACATAATTCATTTCTGGTCATTACAAATATGTGATTATATGTAAGGCTGGTCAAAAGTGTCTCCAAGTAGACTGACCATAGAACTTCTATTTTATGCACTGCCACTGAATCACTGAAGTAGTGTTAACTGAGAGACTACTATGTCCTTCATTATATTGTATACTGTGGTAGAAATACAGCACATGACCCTTTTCTTCAAGGAAATTACACTCAGGTTATAGTTAGAAAAGCATATAACAGTGCATTTATGTGCTAATTGGTGTGGTAAAAGTAGCCAATATTCAGCAAAAAGAGATCAATTGGAATAAAATAATAGAATGTGATTAAAGAGTTTGCCTAAACCCTTTCTTTGCAACATGATGCAATTAAGGAAGGTTTGTTTCATTGAGAAAGTAGGAATTGAATTAAGCCTTAGACGAGTAGATGGAAAACAAATGTGCAATTAGAAGAGATTTAACTGAATTAATTTATCTCACTTTTCCTGATTTTATTTTTATGAAGACATACATATCCTATCCATTTGAGCTTTGTCAAAGAATTAATCCATAAATACATAAAGTATATGTGTTTAACAATGTTGTTAATGCCCAAAGACAACTTATTTTCTTAATCCAAAGTCACTTTGTGTGATTATTCTTTTTATAAACTACTAGTTGGTTATATTAACACTTGAGTAATCTTGACAAGAAGTTGCTTTAAGCAGTTAAAGATCCAGATGCTGATCAGCATGCATTAAGTGATTCAGCTTAATTGGTGCCATCTAGATAAATTACTTACCTCAGTTCCTATCACAATTTCTTCCCTGGAAGAGTAGAACAGAAACTCATATAGCTTGTAGTGTTGAAATAAGCTGAAATATAAAACAATTATGCGACTGTGAAACATTTATTTCAGGAAAAAAGGCAAATATGTAAGAATGTTTATTAAAGGAAAGCTGTTGACCAAGCTAAAGACCTTAAACACTACTATGGAGTTAACCCCTCCTTTATTCCAAAATAAATTTATTTAATTTATAAGTACTAATAATTTATTTTATTTATAAGTACTAAGAAATTAACAGTTTACTTTTTGAGACATTGACAATATAACAGTGCCTAAAATAATATCAGTAAATTAATTGTGATGAGTAGATAGGTTTGGAATAAGGGAGCAATTATATTGCACCTTAACATTTCCTGGCTTACAACTAAATAATGCACTGCCCCTAAATAACACCAAACTTGACATTATTTTTATATTTTGTTCCAAACTAAAGTCAGTTTCCTTTAGCATAAATGGCATGGAATTCTACAACCTACTTCTGTATCAATTACTTCTTCTCACGTTCTAAAATCTGTTTCAAGAGTAAATTAATCTCTGATAACTCTTGAAAAATGATGCAATATGAACTAAAATCCATTTAGAAGATGTCTGATTTTCTTGCAGAATATTTGATCATACATCAAAGAGAGGAATTAATTTAAGGAAGATGATTTCTTCTATTCCTACCCTAAAGATCAAGTGGTTAGTTTATAAAAAATTATAAAGAGCCAAAACACATATTTCTAGTAAGTTTAAGGATCTCAGCAATGTATTATTAAAAGTTAAAATTTTACTAAAGGGCTGATTTTTAATATCCTGTTTGTGATAATATTTGGATTTTTCTAATTCTCTTCCTGCTGGTTGGGAAAATTAATAGACTCATAATACAGCAAAATGCCCAAGAACAAAAAATTGTCTTAGTGGTTTCTCTTTCACTCTGCTGCCTTTTGCTATTTAAGAAAATTGATTTTAATATAACTGAGAAATTAACATTTGCAAAATGTAGCTACAGAGCATGTATAATAATGGCTTCTTCTGAATGCTGTAATGGATCAAAGTTTCAATTCATTTGAAATCAATGAAGAAATCCTCAGGCAGCTGGGTCTCTCCGAGTTACATTTGCAGTTGATCTCACAACTAACACAATCCATTAAAAAGTGATGGGTGTGCAGACTCACTCATGGTATTTTTTTTTTTTGGGGGGGGGAGGACCTTATACATTTACTAGTAAATTAGTCATCAACATTCAGAAAACTAACTTAGCTTTTGACATTACTTTGATTTGTTGGCTAGAACATACATCAAGATTAGTGAAGTTTGATGATTCAATGAAGCAAAATAAATTCAAATTCTCCCTCCTTACATTGCTTACCTAGAGAAAGCATTAAGGTTAAAAAGATTACACTGGCAATAACTGATTTTGAGTAGAAAAAGTAAAAACTTGTAAATAGCTTGGCTTCCTCTCAGTGAATTAGTATAAGATTTTTCTTTCACCAATTCAAAGTTAATTCATAAGTCTTTCTGAAATTTCATCATCTTTCAGCATTATTCTCCTCATTACATGTAGTGATTAGATTTTCCCAGGACAAAGGGAAATTCGTGACATGGATGCAGTGGTCAAAGATGCAAGGTTGGGGTAAGGCCAGGACTAGGGTGAGGCAGAGGAGGGGAGGGAGGCACCTTACTCAGGGGCAGGTCAAGTTGCCTCCATTGCCCCACACTGGTCCTCACCTTGGTTGGGGTTCTCTAACTTTACCAAGAAATATTAGATGACCTCCCATGGGAGCAAACTGTGACACCTTCGCAATGAGAGTAAATTTCTTCCCTCTTCCTTTAGACTTCCCACTGACTCAAGCCTTAGACTACTTTGCTAAACAGCTTGTCTTAGTCATAAATCAAAGAAGAAATACCGAGAATGAAAATGGGTCAAGGCATCTGGCCCCATGCCAGAAAGTTCGATTCCTTGTTGTGCACAGAGAGGCAGTGTTGATTTTCTCATATTGCATATATGCCTGTGCACATTACCTTCACCTAATTCCAGGGGACAGGTAGAATACACAATGGGAAATGTGTGCTTCCAGATATATATCCAAATTATGTCCTAATTAAAAAGCTGCAGCAGTATTTATATTTATACTAGATGCCCTGTACACAAATTCGTGCATGGGTGATGTCCGGCCAGCCCCCCGCCATGGGGGCCGATTGGGCAGGGCTGGTGGGGGGGAGGGGATGCGGGAGGTTGGCTGGTTGGCCCCGCCCCCAATTGGGGTCCGGGGGTCGATCAGGGGCTGGGCTGGCCGGGTTGGGGGGGGGCTGCAGGAGGTTGGCCAGCCGGCCCCATCTCCAATCCGGGCAGGGGGAGGGGCTGCCCCCCCACCCCATCAGGCCAGTTGGCCGGCTGCAGTGCGCCTCATAGGAACCAGTCATTACGGTTGTTCTGGTCGCTCCGGCCACTTGGCTTTTATATATAAATATGGTATACAACATTTGCATATGTGTATATTGCACAAGAAGATTCATCAGTACTTACAGTAATGTTGGGGAGGAATTTTGGTATTAGTTTTTTTAAACTCACAGACACATGACAGAATATATCATTTATACCAGCAATTTTCAACCTATTTTGTCTCATGGCCACATAAACTAATTATACTAAAATTATGTGGCACACCAAAAAAATATATATTTTTTGCTGATCTGACAAAAAATAGGTATAATTTTAATTCATTTACACTGGATGGCTATTGTGTTGGCTGTTGTCATTTTTAAATTTTATAATATAAGGGAAAAGAGGTCAGTGCCCCTGACTAAATAGTGAAATATTGCATGTTTTAAAAATTCTTATGGCATGGCAAACTCGTTAAAAATCACTGATTTAGACACTATTAACAGTATCAAATGAGATTTCAATTTTATGCCAGTTAAGTTTCATGTGCTATGGGGTCATGTTCTAAAAACTGCTCTCCCTAAATTGACGAGGGTTTTCACTGGTTGAGTAAATTTAATATCAGGTTAAATTGAAGCATGCTCATACTTTCAATAATTGAGTTAGCTTCATATTTTTAAAATTTCTTTATAGTCATTAAAATGAAAAATATATTATTTAATTGCCACTAAACTTACATTTGTGGATCTATGAGGCATTATGAATAGGTGTTATAGAAAAATGTATTTCTCTTTATACAATTTCTGTATCAATTCCAGGTATCCTACTAACTGATATTTTATTTATGTAACATGTACATGGAAAATGTATAATTTCTTTAAAATCACAGTATAAAGATTTAGCAGCATCAAATATAGTTCCGATTTATTTTGTATACTTTATATGATGACTAATCTCTGAAACAGTACTTTTTTTTAAGAAGACGAGGGATTTTTGGTAAGTGGTTACCCTGGTTAGGACCTAACAGTGACTAAGACTGACATCTCCTCTGAACCATTTTCTGAAATAACATGGTAAGAAGTATATTGATGAGAGATATGAGATGAAAGAGAAAAGAGCCACCATCTTTCCTCATCTAGAAGGTGTTATTATGGTGCCCGCATGGGTTTTGCTGCTGTGGTTAACGACCAGTTCCAATGACCAGTATAAGCCTCTTGGGCTTAGAACTTAGATGTAAAAATGTGTTCTGCAAAAGAGACTTAGCAGTTTTAAAGAGAGAGAGGATGGAAAGAAGGATGCTATATGAATGTGCAGAGGATTCCCCCTGGCCAGTATCCCAGGCCCTGAGAGGCAGAAAGACCTGGGACCAGGTTCCCTTCAGTCTGGATTTCCACTCCCTCCTCTCCCCCCACACAAGGGCCTTGCTTTATTCTAATTGATATGAAGACTAATGTGGCTTTTAGTGGAAGACACACTTTAGAGGTATGTTTTATGGTAAGAAATCATATTATATTAAATGCTATTATATAAAAACATTATATCATGTGCCATTATTAATTCATGCCAGAAATCACTATACAAATCTTATCATATTAAACACATTAATATTTAAAAAGCTTCCAGACTACAACCAGGATCCTTGCCAAGCAAATCATGAGCATGTCTAGGACATCATGCAGCACGCTTTATTTTGAAATTTTAAAATTTAAAGTTGGAAAACACTGCAGTATACAGTATTAGAGAACAAAGATATTCTGGGAAGCTTTTAGTAAGACAAAAGAAATATTTTTACCAACTCTTGTGTAAATGTTTTCAAACTCTAAAATCTCTCTTCCCTGGGAGAGAAAAAGGACTCTAATGCAGACCCTGTGACAGATTAAATAAAAAGACAGATTTCATAATTCACCACTGAAGAATCACTGTAATAAAAATACTTTCCCTCCATATACCATCATTTTCTATGCAGAAAGAAAAACTTACTGAGTTTAACTGGTCAATACTACAAAATATTTCTAGACAGCTAATAAATTTGAGGAAGTATATACATAAATCTTTTAAATTTCTAGTACAAAGCATTTAAAATAAATGTTTAAGTGGAGATGAATGTTCTCTTTAAAATGTAAAATTTTGACATTAAGGGCATCTACATAAAATATAGATTCCATTGTAATCAAGTCTGATAAATAAAAAAGAATCTTTTTATTTACAAAATGGTATTAGAGACTTAGAGAAAAATAAATGCATAGATCAATTTATTATAATTCTAAATAAAACTATACTTATCAAACACGAACCTCTTTTTAAAAATGCAAGTTAGCTAAATTGATCAATGACCTGACTTTTATTTATTGAATGGATGATTAGAATAATTATCTAATTATTGGTTGAGTTAATTACTGTATAACTTCTATAAATGTCAAACTTCACTAAAAACTGAATTAGTTTCTATTTAGAAGATATTTTCTAGAAGATATGAAACAAAAAAATAATTGTGACTAAAAAGAAATCCATACCTGATTTTTAAATAATCAGTGATAGCATTGGCTTGTTTTATATCAAAGATACTCCATTTCCCGTGTTTCTGTAAATGGGCTGGTCCAATTTCAGCCATAACTTCTCCAACCCATTGTAAGCTATCTTTTAAGGACATATGCAATGCTGAAATAAAATTCAGAGAAGCTTTAAGCAATTGTTTTGATAGATGTTTGGAACAAAATAATCCAAGATGTCCTTAATGTGAAAAAATGTACCTTCAATATTTGTGAGGACAAATTTTAAAACTATTGTTTCTTTATGATAACTTAATAATTATATTTTGTGTAAAAGAACAGCAGCTGACACACCCAACAATTGTAAATTGCTATAACGCTACACAATTGTCTAAAGAGCTTATGTTTTCATTTTAAGACACACAAAATTTTGAAATCTATCTAAAGATTACTTTAAAATGGAAAAGAAATATTTTTTTATGATCTCAAAATAAGAGCACATATGGAAACAACACAAAAGTTGGTTGGATTAGCTGGTGAGGAAGGCCTGCATAGTAGATTCAGTCACAGTAGACAGCAGAACTGAACTCAGAGCTGAAAATATAAATGAGCAGTCGACCAACACTTGGCTTTAGCTGATTGTTACCATGTGGGAATTTGGGCTTGAAGATTTTCAATAGATGCCAGAAATATGGATTTTTATGTAAAACATCAAGATTTTTTTTTCTTTTCCAAGCTATAGGCTTATAACTTATGTAAGCTGTTTCTCAAATTATGGGTGGTGGTGATGGTGAGAGCCAGATGACAGTGCAAAAGAGTGACAAGGACTCCACTTTGCCACCATTACCAAAACCAACAAGTCCATGGTTGTGGTCTGTTATCTTGCAACTAAAAACAACAGAGTAATGCTATCTTTTATGGCATTTGTTTAGCTGAAAAAGAAGTAAATGTCAAAAGCCATAGACAACTTTTATAGTGTCTATAACACAAATATATTATCTTTTGTCTTCTTTTCATCTTTGGTCATATTATGCTCGTTTTTACTTGTGGGAGGCAAATATTTACAACCCACACACACCCACTAATCCCCTCGTCCCAAGGATGAATCCAGGGAACTGGAGTGTCCAGAGTGCCCTTTGTTTGCTGACAAGTGACTGTGGTATGGAAGTAAAACTGAAGAGTCTTAAGGTGGAGAGTTGAAAAGCTCTACCAAAAGCGAGGTTGGACAGGCTGCATGTGGGAGGTGAATGGGCTTTGGGGAGAATGGTGTTGCTCAGTGTGAACCCTACTCTCTTAATCCCAACCAAACTTAGGTATCTTTATCTTTAGGAAATCATCAATAAACTTCCACTTCCTCCTAAAGGAGTGAATGTTTTCAGGGAGGTAGGAAAAGAGAATACAGAGGAATTATGAGAACACTAGAGGCCCGGTGCACAAAATTCGTGCATGGGTAGGGTCCCTAGGCCTGGCCAGTTATCAGGGCCGTCGGGGCCTTCTGGCTGCTGGCCAGGGACTTCCTTTGTTCCGCGCCACCCCCTGGTGGTCAGCGCACATCATAGCGAGCGATTGAACTCCCGGTCTCCCGGTTGAACTCCCGAGGTACACTTTGCATACTAGCCTTTTATATATATACTAGAGGCCCGTTGCACAATATTCGTGCAAGAATAGGCCCCTGGCTTCACTCCCAGCCTCCTGGGAGCCGGCAAGTGCCCGCTCCTGCCGGGAGCCGGCACGACCCTGCTCCCGGGCCGCCCGGGAGCCGGGAAGTCCCTGCTCCCTGGGAACCAGCAAGTCCCTGCTCCCTGGCCGCCTGGGAGCCGGCACGTCCCCGCTCCCGGGCCGCCTGGAGCCGGCACGTCCTCGCTTCTGTCTGGAGCACCACTCCAGTAACTCCCTCTGCCGCCCCCCTTCCCCTCATAGCAGGCTTCACACCGCTCTGTGCCTTCATATGCAAATTAACCTCCATCTTTATTTGGTTAATTTGCATACCCACTCTGATTGGCTGTGGGTGTAGTGGAGTGATGGTTAATTTGCATGTTTCTCTTTTATTAGGTAAGATAGATAGGCTGACTGTTGGACCCAGCCATTTCTGGGTTACACAGCTACTTTTTATCTCTGGGATGTAAGTGCTATACTCCCAAATTACTAACAAAATGACAGTAATTTAAAATTTTAGGAAGATACTGTGAACACTAACTTGTAATTTGTTTAATCTAGATTCTTTTCTACTTATAGAAATTAGAAAGAAGCAAAAAACTATGTAACAACTTAAATCTGGTTTAATAAATGACAACTGGTACATTTCTTATAGGCTCCCTCCATCTTTTATGTATGTCAGATACATAATTATTGCTGGATAATTAGGCTTTCCTGTATCATCCTAAGAGATGCTCAATTATTATTGTATATTTCTTTTTCCATACCAAATTTCTTTTGAAAATAGTGCGAGTAACTTCAGAAATGAAAAATTTGTTGGATAAAAGCAATTCAGAAAGGAATGTATTGAAAATGTGAATTATTTTAAAATGGTATTACTTACAGTTTCAGAAAAAAAAAGAAATTCTTAGATAACCTATTATAATTCTAGATGTAATTATATTTATCAAGCACAAAATACATGTATATGACTACTTTCTTATATTGAAATATAACTGACTCTAAAACTGTTTTTCGATTTCTGATGTCTTTTTATAGATAACAGCTTTAAAAATTAAGAAAGTTTTCGCTTCACTTATCTAACTGAAATATTTGCTCTTTTAAAATCACATTTAGTGATGTGGTTAAAATATGAAAAATTAAACCATTTGAATTGTAAGGGCTGTTAGAAATAAAATTTGTCTTTGAAAATTTAGGGTAATGAAAGAACACACTAGACTTATAATCAGTTGGAAGGCTTAAGATGGTACCTCATAGCTGCCACTTACTAGCTAGGTGATCTGAGTTTCATTTTCCTTATCTGTAAATGAGAGTAGTATCAATTTTCAAAGTGACAGTGCTGTTGCGAGGGTCCAATAAGAAACACATGTGAAACTCTTGGTAAACTGAAAAGATACATATCCTAGTATATTACACTAGAGGCCCGGTACACGACATTCGTGCATGGGGGTGTGTGTCCCTCAGCCCAGCCTGCACCCTCTCCAATCTGGGACCCCTCGAGGGATGTCCGACTGCGCGTTTAGGCCCGATCCCGGTAGGATCGGGCCTAAACGCGCAGTCGGACATCCCTCTCACAATCCAGGTCTGCTGGTTCCCAACTCCTCGCCTGTCTGCCTTCCTGATTGCCCCTAACCGCTTCTGCCTGCCAGCCTGATCACCCCCAACCACTCCCCTGCCAGCCTGATTGATGCCTAACTGCTCCCCTGCCAGCATGATTGCCCCTAACTGCCCTCCCCTGCAGGCCTGGGTCCCCCTCAACTGCCCTTCCCTGCAGGCCTGGTCGCCCCCAACTTCCCTCCCCTGCAGGCCTGGTCACCCCTAACTGCCCTCCCCTGAAGGCTTGATTGCCCCAAATGCCCTCCCTTGCAGGCCTGGTCCCTCCCAACTGCCCTCCCCTGCTGGCCTGATCGTCCACAACTGCCCTCCCTTGCAGGCCTGGTCCCTCCCAACTGCCCTCCCCTGCTGGCCATCTTGTGGTGGCCATCTTTGACCACATGGGGGCAGCCATCTTGTGTGTTGGAGTGATGGTCAATTTGCATATTACTCTTTTATTATATAGAATGTGTATAGGGCTTTCTAGAATTCAGCCCAAAGGCAGGCACATTTGATATAGTAATCAGCAGGATGAGCTCTCACTCACTGGGGTTGAACCTCGTGACCTTAAGGAGTTATTTTACCTCCCTGAATCTCATTTATTTTTCTCACTTTCAAAGTGAGGAGAATAATAGAACTATAATAAGATCATGTATGAATTAAATGAGACAAAGCAGATGACACTGTGACAGGCACAAGTTAATCATGCACACATTTTACCTATTGCTATTATTATCATACACATTTGGGGGAAAACAAGTCAACTTGATAAAAGTATTCTATGGTTATTTATTAATATTAGTGTTATATACAGGGGAATCAATCTAGGTCCTCAGACCTGGAGAGAGGCCAAATATCCAGTCTGTTGAATACAGTTTGTCCTTGGTCAGGCCCTGGAAAAACTAAGCCCCAAAATGTATATTGTTAGGACAACTATACAAATCCTGTATCTTTCACAATCTTTCAGGTGATCCGATCTGATTCCAGGTGGACTATCTACAGAATGCCTTGTAGATAGATAACACAGCACCAGTTTGAGACAAGAAACAGATCAGAAACTGAGTCAGAATAAAATGCAGTTTCCACACTAGGTTTTATTAACAATGATCAACCACACTACAGCTAACAGCCCAGACTGGGCTCTTCAGTGCTTTTTCTATTAGCATGTCCCGGGTGGGAATGCTCACTAGGGCCCAGGACTCACCACCTCTTAGTCTGAGTATAATGCATTTTACCTCTTCCCTAGCACACTTGGCTAAGATTACATTCTTTCCTGATTATTACAATAACCTTCCTGTGATTAAAGGTTTGAGGGGATTTTTTTTTTCTTGCCAGAAGGAAAAACTAGATCCCTTGCTTTTTTCTGGTTAGGTTTTACATATGTACTTTCACTCTCTCATAGTTGATGTGGAGTTAGATGGAACCTGCTCAAGTTTGAAAATTCATTTTTGCATTGATATCAACAATATGACGTTTCATGTAAAAGAAATAGTCTTGGGTCAGTTATAAGTTATGGAAAAAAGTTAAAAATGGAAATATCTTGTCAGATTTGGAATTGAGGTTTATGAAAATGTTTTACTTTTTAAAATTCTGTTTCTAATTTGTGAATACTTAGTTCAGAGTTTGCAAAAGTTCATGCCATATATTTTCTTTACAATCTAGTTTTTGCATAGGTGATATATTCACATGGTTCAAAAAATCACATGTGAACATATATTATGAAAAGACTCTTCAATTCCTGTTGCCCATATGCCCAGTTCCCACACCCTTCCCTATAGAAAATTTTGATAATTGTTTCTCTCCTCCCCCTTCCCCCGTATTCTCTGAGCATTTTTTTGTACATATAACATGCAAAAGCACACAATTCTTCACCTGGCTTTACTCAGTAACAATATACAGTTTCCCATGCAACACTTAGAAAGCTTCCTCATTCTTTCCTTTTTATAGCTGCATCATATTTCATTTTAGGGATAGACTAATCCCTACTAGTTAACTTCAATGTCAGCGTACTTTTAGATTTACAGAAAGGTTGCAATAATATCACAAAGAGCTCCCATTTACCCTATAGACAGTTTTCCCCATTAACGTTGCTATGGTACATTTGGCACAACTAATGAACAAATACTTTGGGGGGGATTTCTTAGTTTTTATTGAAGACTTTTTCCCTCCCAGGATCCCATCCAGAATATTCCATTGCATTTAATCATCTTGTCTCCTTGGACTGTACAGTTTCTGACTTTCATTGTCTTTGATGGTTTTGACAGTTTTAAGAAATACTAGTCAGGTATTTTGTAGTAGGTCCTTCAATTTGGATTTGTCTGATATTTTTATCATGATTAGACAGGGGTTAATGGTTTTGGAGAGGGAGCCCACAGTGCCATTCTCATCACATTATGTCAAGGGTTTATGCTATTTGATATGGCTTCTCACCAACAGTGTTGGCCTTAATCACCTGGCTGAGGTAGAATTTGTCAGCTCCTCTACTGTAAAGTTACTGTACTTCCCCTTTTCATACTGTCCTCTTTACAGGAAAATCAGTGTGCAGCCCATACTTAAGGGGTGGGGATTTGTGCTTCAACTTCTTGAGGATAAACTATGTACATAAATTACTGAGAATTCTGTGTGGGAGATTTATTATACCCCAAGTCATTATTTATTCATTCATTAATTTATATCAGTGTGGATTCAAGGATGTTAATTTTACATTTTGGGTTATAATTGTATTTTTAAAAATATATTTTTATTGATTTCAGAGAGGAAGGGAGAGAGAGATAGAAACATCAATGATGTGAGAGAATCATCAATTGGCTGCCTCCTGCACGCCCCCCACCCTGATCCGGAACCCCCTACAGGGCAGACCAGCCAGCCCCCACCCGTGCATGAGGCATGTGCCCTTGACTGGAATCGAACCTGGGCCCCTTCAGTCTGCAGGCTGACACTCTATCCACTGAGTCAAACAAGCTAGGGCAATATTGTATTATTTTGTTCAAATTGTTCCAGGTTTGGATATTGGGAGCCCCCATCATTTTCATTTTTGAGTACTTGCTTTTGGCCACTAAAGTTGCTCCAGGCTAATCTTTTATGTCTTTACTCCAGGTCTATAGCCATTTTTCTAAGGAGCCATGGTTCCTTTTACTGAAGAATAAAATTATAAACTAAGACCTGGGTTCTGGTATTGCTACTGAGATGTCATTGCTTCTAGGCCCTCTCTGTGGTCAGAGCTAAGAAATATATGTGTGTATATGTATGCGTATGTGCACTAAACCAGCAGTCGCCAACCTTTCAGACCTCACAGATCACCAGTGGTCCTCGGATCACCAGTTGGTAACTGCTGCACTAAACTATCCTATCTAATAAAAGAATAATATGCAAATTAAACATCACTCTGCTACACCCACCAGCCACGCCCACCAGCCACACCCACCAGCCAATCAGAGTATGCAAATTAACCCCAACCAAGATGGCTGTAGCCACAGAGAGCAGGAGGAAGGCTTGGGTTTCCTGGCAATGGAGGAAGCCAAGCTTTCCACACACCCTGGTTGGCCCAGGCCTCCACTCAAGGGTACAAAGTTTCAATTATAGAAGGTAAATATATTCCAACAGAAATGGCGGCAGCCATAGAGCTTGAAGAGCAGGAGGCTAGGGTTGCCCCGGGCGATGGAGGAAGCCAAGCTTCTGCAGCCCTGGCCAGCTCAGGCCTTCACTCCAGGCTACAAAGTTTCAATTATAGAAGATACGTAAATTCCAACAGAAATGGCTGCCACCACGAAGTGAGCAGGAGGCTTGGCTCTGCTCCAGGCTACAAAGTTTCAATTGTAGAAGATAAATAAATTCCAGATAACAGGGCCTCCACTTGGGTTGCTGGGGATGTGTGGCCAGCCTGCAAACCACTACAGGCCCCTCGCCCAGGCCACTCCACGCCCCAAGGGAACCCCCACCTTGATCCGGGACACCCTTCAGGGAAAACCAGCTGGCCCCCACCCATGCACCAGGCCTCTATCCTATCTAATAAAGGAGTAATATGCAGATTGACCATCACTCCAACACACAAGATGGCTGCCCCCATGTGGACACAAGATGGCCACCACAAGATGGCCAGCAGGGGAGGGCAGTAGGGAGGGACCAGGCCTGCAAGGGAGGGCAGTTGAGAGGGATCAGGCCTATAAAGGAAGGGCAGTTGGGGGCGATCAGGCAAGCAGGGGAGGGCAGTTAGGAGGTACCAGGCCTGCAAGGGAGAGCAGTTGAGAGGGACCAGGCCTGCAAGGGAGGGCAGTTGGGGGCAATCAACCCTGCAGAGGAGGGCAGTTAGGGGTGACCAGGCCAGCAGAGGAGGGAAGTTGGGGGCAAACAGGCTGGCAGGGGAGCAGTTAGACATCAATCAGGCTGGCAGGGGAGTGGTTAGGGGATGATCAGGCTGGCAGGCAGAAGCAGTTAGGGGCAACCAGGAAGGCAGGCAGGCGAGCAGTTGGGAGCCAGCAGTCCTGGATTGTGAGAGGGATCCCAGATTGGAGAGGGTGCAGGCTGGGCTGAGGGACACCCCCCTCCCTCCCCCACCGCCCCGTGCATGAATTTCATGCACCGGGCCTCTAGTCTACATATATAAAAGGCTAATATGCAAAGTGTCCCCTTGGGAGTTCAACCTGGAGACCAGAAGTTTGATCACTCACTATGACATGCACTGAACACCAGGGGGTGGCATGGAATGGAAGAAGGCCTCAGCTGGCAGCCAGCAGCCGGGGAAGGGAGGCCCCCCCTACCCGGGATTGAGACCCCATCCAGGCATGTGCCGTGAATGGTAATGGAACTGGCAACCCTTCAGTATATGGGACAACACCCAACCAACTGAGCCACACAGGCCAGGGCTACAGGGGTTTTTAAATGTAGCAATAAAGAAGTATATATGTTTTCTTCCAGTTTTGTCAACTGAGGATGTTAGCAAAATTTTACAGTTTTGTCAATCTGATATACGATAAATTACATTTCGGTGTAGTTTCAATTTGCATTTTTCTTATTAATGTCAAGGCTGAACTTTTCATTTGCTTAAGAATCATTTGCATTTATTTAGTAACATCCTTGGCAAATTCTTCTACTGCATTATTGGACTTTTTCTTCTGCTTCTGCATGCTCTTTTTTATAATTCAGAACTTAATTGTTTGCTGGTGTGCGAGATGCAATAATTCCCAGTTTCTTATTCTTCTTTTGATTTTTCTTTTGGCATTTTTGCTTTGCAGACTTTTAACTTTTATATATCAAATTTAACTCCTTCATCTTTATGGTTCTGTAGCTTAGAGGCATAATTATAAATGTCTTCCTCATCCAAGGTTGTAAAGAAATTAAACCATGTTTTCTCGTAACATTTTTATAGTTCCACTTATTTTACGTTTAAGTGTTTGATCCATTTGGAATGTATTCTGGTTTATGGACAGAGAAAAGCTGGATCCAATTTCATTTTATTTTCTTCGAGATGGATACCTAGTTGTCCCAATATTATTTACTGAATAGTACATTTTTTTCACCACAGATTTGAGATGTCATTTTATCAAATACTGAATCCCATTGTGTGCTTGAGTCTATTTCTGAACTTTTGGTCTTCCTGCTCAGTCATTCACCACTGTGTTTAAATTTTTGAGATTTCATAAACACTACTACATACTAATACTTCTAATAGCAATATATGCTACATCTTATACTTTTAAAAGACCGTTTTTCTGGCTATTTGTGTGTATTTCCTATGTTTTTGTTAGAATCAACTTATCTAGTAACCTATCATATAGACAAAACATCAACAACAAAAAAACTGTTGGTATATATGTGTGTATATGTATGCACATACGCATACATATACACACATATATTTCTTAGCTCTGACCACAGAGAGGGCCTAGAATATTAATATTTTTAATTAATTTAATGAGATTTAGCATCTTTATGATGTTGAATCTTTCAATGAATTTTGTTTTTCCCAAATGTTGAAAACTTCCTTTGTGATCTTAAAAAAATGCTTAGAATTTTTCTTTCTATAAGATGTGCATGTGTTGTTTTTTAATTCTCACCTGAGGACATGTTTATTGATTTTAGAGAGAGAGAAAGGGGAAAGGAGAGAGAGAGAGAAGGAAAAAGAGAGGGAGTGAAAGAGAGAGAGAAAAACACTGATGTGAGAGAAAAACATCAATCAGTTGCCTCCCGTTTGCCCCCTGACCGAAGATTACACCTGCAAGCTTTTGGTGCCCAGGGCAATGCTACAACCGAGCCACCCAGCCAGGGCACAAGCGTGTATGTGTGTGTATGTGTGTTTGTGTGTGTGTGTATTGTTGAAAGTATTACAGATGCCCCGTTTTCCCCTCCTTTGCCCACTCCATCAAACCCTCACCCTACCCCAGGCCTTCATCACACACTATCGTCTATGTTCATGGGCTATGCATATATGTTCTGTGGTTAGCCTCTTCCCATCCCTGCCCTCGCCTCTGGTGAGATCTGTCAATCCGTTCCATGTATCCATGTCTTAGGACATGTCTTGTTTGTCAGTTTATTTTGTTCATTAGATTCCACATTTAAGTGAGATCATGTGATAGTGTGTTTTTAAATTTATTCCTAGGTAGTTTCTCTTTCTTGTTACAGAATATATATATTTGCTTTCATTAAATCTTTTATCTTTATTTTTATACATACATATTTTTTAAAAGTTTTATACAGTGAAATTGACTTTTCCTTTTGCTGTACAGTCTTATGAACTTAAACACGTGGATAGATCAGGTAACCACCACCACCACAATAGGATACAGAACAGTTACATCACATCAAAAACTCCCTCATGGCCCAGCCAGAGTGGCTCAGTGGTTGGTTTGATTTTTGGTCAGGGCACATGCCCAGGTTGTGGGCTCAATCCCAGGTGTGAGGCGTGCAGGAGGCAGCCAATCAATGATTCTCTATCTCTGTCATTGATGTTTCTATCTCTCTCCCCCTCTTCCTTCCTCTCTGGAGTCAATAAAAATAAAATAATAAAATAAATAAAACTCTCCCATGCCTTTCATGGCCTCTTCCCATCCCAGTCTCTGGCAACCAATAATGTGTTCTCCATCACTATAGCTATCATCATTTTGAGAACATCCTACAAATGTAATCATACAGTGTACAATATTTTGTGGCTAACTTCTTTAAATCAGTATGATGCTATTGAGATTCATCTAAACTTTTGCGTGTATCATGGTTCATTCATTTTTACTGGCAAGTAATGTTCCATTTTATGTTCATTGTATGTACATTGTTTACCTCTTCATCTATTGACAGACATTTGGACTGTTTTCAGCTTGGGGCACTTATGAATAGAGCAACTACAAAATATTCACGAACAGGTTTTTTGTGTGAACATGTTTTATTTCATTAGAAGAATGCCTAGAAGTGGGACTAATGGGTCATTTAATTTTATAAGAAAACTGCCAACCATATCCCAGAGTAGCTGTGGCATCTTGCATTGGCAAAACTCTTGCTCTAGTTGCTCCATATCCTTCTCAGAATTTGGTATTTTTTTTATTTTAGCCATTCTAATAGGTGTGTAGTGGTATCAGAGTGATTTTAACTTATATGTCCCCAGTGGCTAGTGATGCTGAACATTTTTTCATGTCATTTTGCATCCTTTTATCTTACTTTGTGAAGAATTTGAATTAAATTCTTTGTCCATTTTTTAAAGACAAATTTTATTTGAGAATAAATGTATATATATATATAGAAAAATTTAAAAAATAGTACTGAGAATTCTTGCATACCTCATGCACAATTTCTCTTATTTTTAATATTAGAGGCCCAGTGCACGAAAATTCATGCACTGGAAGGGGGGTCCCTCAGCCTGGCCTACCCCCTCTCACAGTCCGGGAGACCTCAGGGGTGGGAGGCGACCTGGCGATCAGGGGAAGGCAACGCTCCATCACAACTCTGCTGCTGCCACTGCCGGCAGTGCAAGCCTCGGCTGGCCCTGGTTACCTGAGCCTCAGGCGGCCCTGGGTGGCTGTGCAGCCACCATCCGAGGCTTGCCTGCACCTCGGCCAGCCCTGGGCAGCTGACATCTGAGTCTTGTGGCTGGGAAGCTGACATCTGAGTCTTGCCTGCTCCTTGGGCCAGCCCTGGGCGGCTGGGTAGCCGCCATCCGAGGTTTTCCTGCACCTTGGGTTGGCCCTGGGCGGCTGGGGAGCTGAGGGGACTGTGGGACTCCGGAGGCAGGTGTGCAGAGCCTTGCCATGGGCCTGCCGCCCCAGCAGGGCTGAGGGGACTGGGTGCCGCCTTTTTGTGGCTGTGGGTGCTGCCATCTTTGAAGGTGGGGCAGTCAATTAGCATATTCCCTCCTTATTGGCTGTGGGTGCTGCCATCTTTGCAACAGTGTGAGGGTTAATTAGCATATTCTCTCTTTATTAGCTAGGATCTTACATTATGGTATATTTATTAAAACTAATAAACTAAAATTTATACATTATAATCAACTAAAGTTCATGTTTATTAGAGTTCCTTAAATTTAACTTAATGTCCTGTTTCTGTTCCCGGATTTCATCCAGGGCATCACATTATATTTACTAGTCATGTCTCCTGGGGCTCCCCTAGAGTGACAGTTTCTCAGACTTTTCTTGTTTTTAGTAACCTTATCAGTTTGAGAAGTACTGCTCAGATATTTTGTACAATGTCCCTCAATTTGGATTTGTCTGATGTTTTCCTCATGGTTAAACAGAAGTTATGGGTTTTGATGGCTTTGCTTATTATTTTTTAATGTTTTTGTTGATATTTTAGAGAGAGAGGAAGGGAAACTGATAGATAGGAACACTGATGAGAGAAAAACATCAACTGGCTGCCTCCTGCATGTCCCCTACTAGAGCTCAATCCTGCAACCCCAGGCATGTGCCCTTGGCTCCTGGTCTATGCTCAACTGCTGAGTCACACTGTCAGGGCATTTGAAAGGGTTTGTTTTCTCACTGTTGAGTTTTCAGAATGCTTTATATATTATAAATACAAGTCCTTTGTCAGATATATAATTTGTAAACATGTTTCGTGTTTCCCCTGTCTGTAGCTTGTCTTTTAATTCTTTTAATAGTGATGTTCATAAATCAAGTCTTAAAATTTGATGCAATCCAATTTATCAATTATTTTATTTTATGGGTTAGGTTTTGGTGGCAATTTCTAAGAACTTCTTGTATAATCCCAGGTTGTAAAGATTTTCTCCCAATGTTTTCTTCTAAAATATTTACTGTTTTCTGGTGTATTGTTCTGTAAACATCAATTAGATCCAGTTAGTTGATGATGTTTTTCTTTCAGTTTAACTTGTTTGTGGTCCAATCAGCCTTTTGAATTTATAGGTTTTATCTTCTGCCAAATTTGAGACTTTTTAGCCATTATTTCTTCAGATGTGTGATCAGCACTGTACTCTCTCCTATCTTTCTAGGACTCTGATAATATGGAATTAGAACTTTGGTTGTCCCACAGTCTCTGAGGTTTGGTTCATGTTTTCTCTGTATTGTTCAGACTGGATAATTTCTATACTCTATCTTCAAATTCCTTGACTTTTCCTTTGTCTCCTCTCCATTCTGCTATTGATTTTACCCAAAAAGATTTTAATTATGGTTATTATATACTTTGAACCTAAAATTTCCATTTGTTTCTTCTTTATATCTTCAATTACTTTCATAATTCTTTGTATTTTAACATTTGTTTCAAGAATGTTCACTTGTTCATTTACGCATTTTTATAATAGCTGTTTTGAAGTCTTTGGCTTATAATCTCAATATCCATTTTATCTTATTGTTGGCATCTACTTACTATTTTCCATGCAAGTAAGGATTTACATAGTTTTTTGTTTATTAAGTAATTTTGGCAATGTTGTTGAAAGAACGTGTTTAAAGAAATGCAGTATTCAAAGATTCTACAAACATTTGTGTCACAAAGAAAAAAAAATAGCCAAAGTCTGTCTTTTTTATAATTTACTAAAAATTACTTTTTGGAAGGTTGTGGCTTAACACTTGAAATTCAAACAATATTATATTATTTATCATGTCTCTTAATTACAAATTATGTCTCTTGAATTATAGTACTGGAAAGACTGGATTCTCAAGACTAAGTATCTAGGACTTCAGTTTTTGTTTTCACTTTATATCCTGTTTCCTATGTGCAGGATAATTGGAAATCGGTCAGTTATTATCATATTTATTTTCATTACCAAGTATAATTATTTTATCTGCTATTGGTATAGCTATTTATCTTTAACATGACACTACAAACTTAAGTAAAAGCAAAGATAAAATTATTGCACTTGCAGAGAAGGAAAATAATAATTTCTTCTCCCCACATATGAGAACCACCAATTCTTTCCTTGTAAAGGGTGACTAGAAGCTGTAAGAGTACACAGGGCATGAGGGGATTCTTTATAGTCTTGCTAACTCACTAAAAACTTCCCCTGTACCAGTATAGTTAGAAATTGATGCATAGAACAGACTAGGCTTTGTGTGACCACAAGGCATCCACAAATTTTGCAAGGATGATGGTAACAATTCTTTAGGGGGAGCAAGGTCTCTAACTGCCCAGTTGAAAACAAGAAAAAATAGAAACAAACAAACAAAAAAAGGCAAACAACCAAAGAGAAAAGAAACAAAGGAAAGGAAGAGAGGACTGGGAGACAGGAGGAGAAAGAGAAAGGAGGGGCGGTGGGGGAGGGCGAGAGAGAAAGGGGAGGAAGGAAGAAGATGCCTCCCAACTGACATTTTCAGTTGAGACACCAACACCTTTACATTTATTGTGCTCATGGCCTTTTGGTTTTACAGTCTGGGATCCAAATTCCAGTTCTGCCATTTCCCAGCTCTACGACCTTGTTCTCAGGACTGCCTGCTCAACTCGGAGACAGTGGTTACCACACCCACCCTGTAGGAAGGAGATGCTCTAGGTTCAGTAATGTATGTTAAGGCTTAGGACCAAATAAACTACCTAGACCACAGACTTGGCATTAAATAAAGTATATTTCCTTCTTTTCCTCCTACAAGAAGCAATTCTATTTATTCTCAAACAAAAGTTATCACATTTAAAATTGCTCCAAGGAAAAATTTGCAATCTGCTTGTAATAACTGATTGCAATGTTATACAAGAAAAACAGTCACAAAATCTAAGTCTATATGAGTAATGTCTATTTAATGGGGGTTTGAGATTGACCAAAGTACCTCCTCTTTTAGTCCTCCTGAGATATCCCAGGAATATTTTTAGGTAAGATGAGATGAAAACTGCTCAAACAATGAAAAAATATCCAACTAGATCTGAACTACTTGATATTTTTTGGATAGATGCCACTGAAAAGATTTTAAAATGAAATTAATATATCTCTGGTAAATTAATTATTAAGAGACCTTTATATTATTTAATATTATTTGAACTTTTACAACTTAATGAAAATCTGACTATGGTTTTGCTACACCAAGGAAAAATATAATTTTCACTAAAGGAATCATAATACAATTAGGAACTTAGCTTGACAACACAATTTAAAGAAAATTTCCTTTCTTTAAAAGAAAGAAGAAAGTACTTACCTCTAAGATTATGAAGCAAGATATCTAGTAAAGTCATAAATTTTGAGTACTGCATAACAGAAAAGTCCATGCCTCTAGCCCACAAAAATCCAGATACATAATAATCTAGTAGAATGGCTTCTTTTAAGCAGGTTTTAAGATTTTTGAAATTCAGAAATGTGGCAAATTTTCTGTAACAAAAAGAAAAATTCAGGTATTAAAATTAGATTAAATATTGAACAGTCCCTTTTTCAGTTTTAAAAAACATAAATATTTTTGGAATGAAAATTCTATAATCTAAAAATATTCATATCTAAATTCTAAGTCCAAAATGACATTCAAAAGAGAAACAGAGAGGAGAGAGAGAGGGAGAGGGAGAGATAGAGAGGGAAAGGGAAAGAGGGAAAAGGAGGGGCAAGAAGAGAGAGAGAAAGAAAGAGGGCAAGGGGCAGAAGAGGGAAAGGGAGAGAGAGGAAGAGCATATCTCTCTCTATATAAAAGGCTAAGTGAGTGGCTGATGGGCTGGTAGGTATGATGTGCACTGATCACCAGGGGGAAGATGCTCAACGCAGGAGCTACTGAGCGACAGCAACTTTGCAGAGTGCCCTCTCGCATTCTGGGACCCCTCGGGGGATGTCAGACTGCAGGTTTCGGCCTGATCCCCGCAGGCCAGGCTGAGGGACCCCACCTGCTGGAGGGACCCCGCTCACTCCGCAGATGCCCTTCGAGCCCCGGAGCTGCCCCAGGTGCAGCTGGCTGGCCAGGGAGAGACTGCAGGAGGTTGGCTCCAGAGTGTGTCCTGCCCATCTCGCCCAGTCCCACCCCGCAGGCCACCTTCTAATTAATTTCCTTTCAATGTGCACAAATCCATGCACTGGGCCTCTAGTAAAAATATAAAACCATATTTGGTCTTCTTCCTCTTCCTCCTCATTCATTTCTAATTATCCTCCTTCTCCTAGTCTTCCCTTCTCTTCTTCTATCTGTGAAGTATAGCAACTTAACTACTACATTTTTCTCTGAAAATCATTATCTTTTTCTATTATACAATCAAGTTTCCTTTCCTCCTCACAATGTTCTGGAATTAGATAGTTAAATATTTGTTCTTTTTAAAAAATGAATTCCAATTATGTGTATTTACTCATTTTTTCTATAGCTACAATTTTCTATTTAACCTTTAAAATTTTTTCAAATCAATTTTCTTTTAATTTTATATACTTTTCTCATTACTGTATTCTATGTCTCTCAGTGTTTTCAGAGTGTTAATCCTCCCTTGGGCTGCTTTATAAATTTTTATCTCTGCAACACTGTTTTTTTCCTACTCTGTTTTACATATTTTGTCTCCTTTTATTTTGTATCTCTTCCTTTAGTTTTGTACTCTGATTTACCTTGTGGTGATTGCTTCCCATGCATTTTTAAAATTCATGATAAATATTTTACTTTATTTTTTATCTGCTCATGGCTATATTTTTCTGATGTAAGTATTATGTCTACAAGTTCTTTACCCTATTCAATTTTTTCCCCTTGCTATGTCTTATATGCATATTCCTTATTTAGCACTCAGACCTGGCCATATTACAAGCTATTTTCTGTATGACATAAGTTTATGTCAATGAGTCTAGTTTTATTTTTGTTAATTAGTAGGGAAAAAGAAGAAAGAAGTAGGATATGATTTCTTTACTATCACACAAACAATCTATTCTTGTGAATATGGGAAGCATCTGCTCCCATCTCTACATCCTGATCGTGCTGTTGCACCCAAGGCTTCTGGAAATGCATTTTAAGGTTTTCTCTTCCCCTAGGAGACTGAGTATAATTTTACCTCAGTCTAGGTCTTCAGATGTGTGTGTATGTATGTATGTGCTCCCAGTCCTTTCTCCTGCACTTGTGTTTCCAGCAGTTAATCTTCCTTCTGAGTGTACTCTTCATCTGCCATCTCTATGCTTTGCATTTAAAAATGGAAATATTTGGCCTGAATAGTTACATGTATACTCAGTGTTTGGTTGTATGTAAGTGAAGGTAACTACCTGTGTAAGAATATCTTGGTGAAATTTCTTTGACATCCTCCACCTTTGCCTCTTTCCCATATCCCCTGCACCTCTTCTCCTGGTACCATTTAGATGTTAACCTCCAATGTGAAGTGCAGGACTAACATTTCTATTCTTGGTTCAGTTACTTCACCCCAAAGGAGATTATGCAGGGAAGCATTTGGAGCAAGATACTACTGTGGTTTGACTGCAGTTTCTATACCCTACTGTCAAATTGGTAAGCTTTTCCTCTAGGGATAAGGAGAGATGAATAGGGGAAAGGGGAGAGATGGCCACATCTGGAGTATGAGAAAATGCAGGGAAAGGGAAAGATGCTTAGTAGTGACTTAGGAAGTTTTGCTACACTGATAAGCGGTATAACTATCTCACCAAGAATTTTTCAGTAAAAATATTACATTATCCTTGCATGCTCTTAAAATTGGAGTGCATTTTATTTTTTAAATATGATGATATGCAGAAATAAGCCTTAAGGCAAGAATTGAACAGCTCATGGAAGCCCCGTTATAGAAAGGTTATTAAAAAATCTCTTAGTGTTATTTCTGTATTTAAATAGTTATTTTAAATTTTTTTCCTATCATTGTTTCAAACAAGATTTGAGTAGATCTACTCATAAAATCAGAGTTACATTAAAATATAATTAATAGTACTTAGGAGGCCATGAGAAATGTACCCAGACATTTAGCTTTATGTGAAGTATCTTCCACAAATATGTTTTAATGATCCTTTAATGTTTTACTTGGTTGGCTGCTTTTATGGAGTACAACTTTTAATTTTAAAAGGTAGAAAATATGCTAATTTCCTATAATTTATTTTTAATAGGTGTATTGCTTTGCAGACTGTATGATTTTGGCATACTTCTGTCACTTAGTGACAGGATACCTAAATTATATTTCTGTTATGTTGAAAGGTATTTAATCCCCATTTATAATGATGCTATTTTAACTGAAAAATGAATGATTGATTGTAAATATTTCCAGATTACTATTACAAAAATCATTTAAAAAAACACACAAAAAAATACTTTGCAGAGCCATGACTCCTTACATAACATTGGTGTCATTTATTCAAAAGTGATGTCTTAAAATTTGAGATTATTTCAGGTGATTTCTATTAATGAGACAGTTTAAAAGGTCCACCTATGTTAAATCTGCTTGTTTCTATAGGGCTAACTTCTGTATCAACATCTGTATCATTTCCTTTGTCCTAGATCTCTCCTCTTAAAGATTAAAATACTTTCAGAATTTAGATCTTAAACAACAAAAGAACCAATAATTGAAAAATAAAGATTGTCACAGATGGTATGATACACAGTACAACTTAAGATGCAGTAATAAGTCTTGAAAGCATTTGTCTGCAATACCCTTTACTTAATATTAATTGCATTGAAGATAACAACTTTTATTTAATATTTTAAAAAATACTTTGTAAACGATATTAAATATGTCATTTGCATCACTTTATTTTGCCTAGTATTAAATACCTAACTTTTACATTTCAATGACCAACAACATTTGGGATTACTTAATAAGAGAAAATAATATTTTACTTAAAAGCATAATCAGTGATGCTGATGAAATGAATGAATTTTACTAATCAATTCTGACACTAAAAGTCAGAATTCCCAATGAGCATTCATTTATATAAAAATGGTAAAATCACCATGAAATACTTGTTTTAAAATCAGTAAAGATTTTTATTGACTAACTAGAGGCCCAGTGCACAAATTCGTGCACAGGTGGGGTCCGGCCAGCCCAGCCCCAATCGGGGCAGACTGGGGCTGGGCCTGTCGGGAGGAGGAGATGGCAGAAGGTTGGCCAGCCAGCCTAGCCAGATCAGGGCCTGATCAGGCTGGGCCAGCTGGGGTGAGGGGCTGCAGGTGATTGGCCGGCGGGCTCCGCCCCCGATTGGGGAGGGGGGCCGATCAGGCATCAGCACTGGGGGAAGGGCAATGAGAGGTCGGCCAGCCAGTCCCACCCCAGATTGAGGTTGGGGGGCAGATCGAGGGCAGAGCTGGCTGGGGGGAGGGGCCGAGGGCTGATTGGGGTGGTGGGGGCTCATCGGGAGTGGGGCTGGCCGTGGGGAGGGGCTGTGGGTGGTAGGCTGGCCGGCCCTGCCCCCGAATGCGGTGGGGGGCCCATCAGGGGCCAGCAGCTGGGGGGAGGGGCCATGGGTAGTTGGTCAGCCGGCCCCACCCCCGATTGGTGGGGGGGGCGATCAGGAGCAGGGATGACTGGGGGGAGGGGCCCTGGGAGGTTGGCTGGCCGGCCCCACTCCCAATCTGGCCAGCTCGCTGGCCGCAGTGGGCGTTATAGTAACCGGTCGTTCCAGTTCCTGGCTTCATATATATATATATACTTATAAAGATGCAGAGAGTCAGTAGTATGGTCGAATCACACATCACCCGCATTTCCAGCAGGATTTGCAGGTGCTGGAGGTGAACAGCATCTTGGGAAAAGGCCTGTCACTGGTATTCCCCTGCTCTTAATATGCTTTCCCTTCTCAGATTTCTCTCCCAGCCAGTACATCTGTCATATTCCTTCTCAGTAGTAAATCACCTCTATTCCATAATATTTGTGAGATTTGCAAATGATAACCCCTGACAGAGTCATTTTCTATTTGCCCATTACAGTCCACAATTCCCTGCTAAAATGTGGATGACTGGCCTGCAGAAATCTTACATAGGGACATTACGGTCCAGAACAGCACATTGTCCCCACTCTCCACGCATTACAGCCAATTGGGATTCCATTATTAGAGCTGATGATTTTTAAAATCAGTGATTACTAAAAACACCATTTAGGTATTTGTGTGTTGAATATATCTGACTAGAATTCAAAGTAAATGCTCTACTATAGAAATCAACGGTCTTAAATATAATATGTACACATATTAGCATTATTGCATATAAATTCAGTTATATTCACATTTTTAAGCAAATGTATGAAATCAGAGTACTCAATATAGCTTCATATCCAATAAAAATCAGAGGTGGATGGCTAATATTGAGAATTTCCAAATAAAATATATTATTAACATTACAGAAAATTACAACTTATTCTTTTCAAGATGACACAGAAGACCTAAAAGCTCTTGTGAATATTGATGGTTTTATGGATGAAAGAGAAAAAGAAGTAGAAGATAGCATATGTTAAAGGCTGCTTTTAACAATAAATCCCTACTCTCAGTTAATATTAACAAGTTGGTTTGAAATGCATTTCTCCCATAAAGAAGACTACTGAGTGGTGCAAAGTTAGTTGGTTAAGATTTTTTGTGTTCCAGAGTCTGAATATATATCTATATATATATAATACATGTGTATATAACATTTAGTAAAAAAAAAGTTTAAAATGTGTAGTAGAATATTATGGTCATTTATAGATGCAGAGTTAGAACTGTTCTACATTTGGTTGTAATATTGAAGTGCTTACTGTTGAACTCCATCTATGTCCTCTGCTAGCATTTCGGTGATTTGGGCAACTGAGAGAAAATCTGGAGACAGAAACTTGTCATGTTCCTGAAATTCAGCATCTCTCTACAAAAAAAAAAAAAAAAGTGGAATGAGTTATCTCAATCATATCTTTTACATATTAATCCCAAGGATATCAAAATTGGTTCTTACTGTGAGACCAGGAAAAATTTTTTTAGAACAACACTCTCCTAAATAATCCTTTTCTGTTTTTAAGTAAAAAATTGAATGGCTAGTCTATCTTTTGTGCATACTTAAAACTGGGTAATGGTTTTCAATAACAAATATTTTTTAATATCTACATATGGAGAGCGGCTACAATGTTTGGACAGGTTCAAGCCTCAGACTGACTTGTGGCAAAGCCACATACATGTCCCACCTTGGAGGTCAAAGCCCTCCCAGCACAATTATAGCCAAAAGGCTATGGTTGTAAGCTTGACCCTATAGTCCAACCCTGCAGTCCTAGGTAGCTATAGGGATGTGGGCTGCAGGGGGTGCAGCAAGTGCTGCATAAACAAAGCTTGACAGAGTTCAGAGAATGGCAACAACAGGAAAGAAGCAGATTTGAAATTCACAAGAACATTGTAAATATCTTGCCCTTGTTTTGCTTTGTGTGATCTGACTATAAAATAAAGCTTCAGATTACAGGCTGTGTCACTGTTTCCTGGTCCAGGCACAGAGATCCACCTGGTCCCAACTGTATTCTCTTGTCAATTTTTAATCCTTCACCGCCCCTCCTCAGGTTCACCCCTGGCCATGCTGGACGCGGTTCATCTACATATTCCTCATTGGACTTGGGGCTCAAGAGGAGGCAATGGCAAGTAAGAAAGACTTGCTATCCTCAAGAATCTTAACATCTAGTGGGAGGCACAAATTAAGGGTGACTATAAAACAAGAAAATAAAATGGTGAGCCATAAAAATGTGGCATTCAGTCCAAAAGAAGGAACAAGAATAGGAATAGGACAAGGGAAGTCTACAGACAAAAGGTCCAGGAGTGGACTTTGTGAGACTTGGCATGCCCCAGGTGAATGAGCGGCAATGCCAATGTGGTAAAGACATTGATGTTGGGTACCAGTTCTGTAAATATCAAGTAATTCATAATGGTACCTAGGTTACAAGTGGGGGACTAGTTGGACTAAGTGGGAAGTTGCCAATGGGAACCTATTGTGGGAGATCTTAAATTTAATAATTCAGTAAATATTTATTGAATGATTACAAGATACAAAATACTGTGCGAAGAACCATAAAAATTTAAACCCTAGCTGGTTAAAGAATGAGAGGCTGAAGAGTTTGTTCTTGCTGATAAGGCATCCATGAAGTTTTGAGCAGTGAAAAGCACAATAAAACTGTGCTTGAAGGAAGGGTAATCTTTAGCAGGGGCAGAGTAAGGGCACAGAGGAGGAGCTAAATGAAAGGGTTAAAACAGTTCAGGAATGAGGCCTTAGGCTGTACTAGGCTCCATGCAATGCATTTTAAAAGAAAGAGGTGAATGCAACATATTATAGTAGTATATGGGGGACTAAAAGAGGGAAGAAGGAATGGAGGTTCTGAGTTTCTGAAATAGGCGACTGGAAGAACAAGGGCCTCCAATAGCATATATGCCCCTCTGTGTGACCTGGACAAAGGCATCCGCTCTAGGGGCAGCAAGTGCTAAGAGTCTTAACCCTTGGCCCAAGTGCAGCACTTGTGAGGACAGTATAGTTTCAGCTCCTGCTCAACCCTCAGCCAAGTTCTTTTGTTTGGAGTAGTCTGCAAATTCCATACATGGTACTCTCGTTATACAGAATAGAAATAGGAGTTTTTGAAGATGATGCTAGTTTTAAAAAGGCAAGATAATGAGTTTGGTTTCAGTGGTTGAGTTTAAGATGCAATACACCTATCAAGGAAGAAATGTGTAGAGGTTAATTAGAAATGCTGGAGTGAGAAAGGTCAAGTTTGAAGATCCTCGTTTAGGAGTCCCGCAAGTGTGAGAATAGATGGGACTGCCCAAAAGAGAGCAGGAGGAGAAGAGCTGTGAATGGGGGTGAAAGAGGAGTCAGACACAGTAACAGCAACAGCTCCATAAAAAATCAAGGACTGTGAGGTTTAGGGAAGAGAGGGGGCAAGTGTTTTCCATTCAACAAATAGTGATATATCCTTCCATATGAATTAGCTCCAATAAATAAGAAAAGCAAAGAAATGCTTTGCTATAGTAAAGAACATCATATCACAATTTTTCCTTATTCTTTTACCAGAACAGAAAGGTTCCAAAGCTAGCACTTACAAGGAATGGTAATCAGCTTAATGATTGTATTTAAATTAGGTAGTTAAATTTTTGTTTTTAAATATCTAACTTAGAATTAAAATATGCTACTTCATTAGCTATCTTTTTGGTAATCTAGGGTTAGCAAATTAACCTAAACTAGATCATTCTATTAGATTATAATCCCAATTAAGCCAAAATACCTTAGTACCTAATATATAATAGCTTGCACCTAGTAGGCACTTAGATACTTGGAAATTGAATTAAACGCACTCAGTTTTTAGATAGGATAGTATTTAGTCCACAATATATGGCGGTATATTTGTTTAAATGTTTGTTCGTTACATATTTTTTATTAGTAGCAGTATTCCTGTACTGTCAAGCCCATTAGATTATGAATTCCTCAGGGACAGTCATTCAATCTTTTACTTCTTTTGAGAATTCTGAAGATCCCACTTATGTCAACATAGGTTGTTAATAGGCTGCCTGAATTCATCTCCATCATTTGATGACACTGTTGGATGATGCAGCTTAATGAAAAGCAGGACTTAGATTTGGAAATCTCATGAGGTTTGACAAATGATTAATTTTGTGACTTACAGCAAGTCATTTCAACCTAAATTTGAACTCATGTTAAAACATCATTTTGATATGTTTTAATATATATAAGACTGCTATCATTATTAATAATGAATAAATATATACATGAAAGGTTCATTATACAGATATTTAGATCAATTTTATTAGATTTAAAATTTTCTGGATAGGAAAAAAATATGTCACACAAGAACTATATGAAAAAGAATACAATATTCAACCTTTTGTATAGTAATAGTTCTAGCTAAGATGCCTAAGATCAGTGCCTCAATTTTTACTAAAACTTGATAGCTTAAGATAATCATCTTGTAGGAGGGTTTGCCTCTGGTTTCTTATTTTCTTTGTTTAAATTGAATTCCTGGACCTATTTTAAACTAGAGCTCTTTTTTTGTTTGTTTTTTTATACACTGCCTTGCATTAGAAAGGATACAAGGTGGTTAAAAATCTTTAATCTTTTAACACATACATTCTAATTTGTACAAATCAAACGTATAATGGAAAATTCATGAATAGGCTAATAGAAATGTGGGTATGTAATTGTGGCTTTCTCTGTAAAATGACATCTCTGACTAGGAAATCTGTAAGCTAAACTGCACTGTAGCTCATTTTATTCCACCACCTGGTGGATTTTAGCAGTTATTCCAGAAGCAATAAAATGAAAAGCTGATATTATTTGCCAGATAATGTTTTCTCTGAATTTTTTCTCTTATGTCACCTAAACCTTGTACACATGTCTTCCTTCTAGAATTTAAGGTTTCTGGGGGTATATTTGTATCCATCACTGGTAGTGTCTTAAAAGAATCTTAAGGAATGTTCATTAAAAGAAAAATACATTTCACCAAAGATGACTACGGAGGAGTATCACAGTCATACAATGGTCTACAATTTCCACATTTTAAAAGACTTTCTTCAAGCCTGAAAATAAATGAACTAAGGAGCAGCACTGTGTTGAACCATGTTGGAGCCTGAGGCAAAAGTGGGGCGAAATCAGTAATACTAATGCTGTCTTTATTTAAAAACTTTGACCATTAGGGATTTTTCTGCATTAACTTTGATTTTTTAAAATACTGCATTAAAATAGAATTTATCTTGACTACTGAATTTTTTTGGCATCCCTTAAATTTTGTGCCCAAGGAGAGTGTATCACTCAACTCACTATAGTCCTGACCATGCTAAAGAGCCAATTTAAGAAAAAGAAGGAAAAAATAATTGAAAAAAATGATATGTTAAAGCAATAGCTAGTTTTTTAAAATAATAAAACAGGCAAATCTCTGGCAAATGTGATTAAAAATAAAGAAAAAATATGCCATGTAAGTGGAAATACATTTTAAAATTACAAGGAAATGGGTGATTTTGTAGGATTACATAAGTTATCTAACTTGACTAGGGGTAAGGGAGAATTGACCAAACATAAACTAAACTGAAAGTCTACTTCTTAAAAAGTCACCAAGCCCAATAGTTTTACACTTGAAGTGCTACGTAATAAACAAGAACACAAATTCTGTTAAGTGTAATAGACTGTAGATAACTCATTTTAAAGAAGCCATCATAATCTACACACACAAAGCTGAACTAGCACAAAAAGAAAATTATAAACTGAAATCATTAATAAATTCAGATGCAAAAATTCTAGTTAAAACACTGTCTTAGAAAATTGAATCCAGAAATGTTCTAAAAGAACAATAAGCTATCATTGTGACCAAATTAGGATAAGTTCAGAAATGAAAGCATGGATCATCATGAATAACTCTATCATAACTTTGTATGTGTATAGTTGTATATAGGAACTAAATCTTTAGATCCACTGAATCACATTTATAATGTGGGAAGAATTTAATTTTTTTAAATTTGAAGGTTTCCAATAAGTCTTCTTTTTATCAACTCTTGTTATTAAACTTTTGATAGTTTATAATTTCTTTAGGTCCTATGCCTTTCTTATTATATTCAAAACCAAGATCTTACCATTTCCATTTCTAATTAATTTCTAACATAGAAAATAGCAATTGGCCTTGTATATTTATATTATATGTAACCACCTTATTAAATTTCGTATTAGTTCAAACCATGTTAATACAATGTCATGTTTCTTAGGTATGCAACCATGTAATCTTCAAATAAAGTTTTTTATATTTCCTCATTTCTAATACTTAAGTCACATATTTAGTTTTCTTATTTTATTAATTAGAAGTTCTATAGTATGTTGGATTCCAATAATGTTACTAGCCAGAATCTCTTTTTAGTTCCTGGCTTTTATACAAATGGCTTTAAGTATTTCATCATTCAATATGATGATGTTTGGCAAATAATTTTTTCTTGTTTAGCTATTCTTTTTCTACTCATACTTTACTGAGAGTTTTGTCACCGAATTCCTGCAATACCTGTTTTATATTATATATATATATATATATATATAAATTCTCTATTCTATGACTACTTTGTCTATTCTTTGTCTATTCCTGTGTCCATTCAGGTATATTGATCCTATATAATAAAAGCCTAATATGCTAATTATCCAGTCATCCATTCAACCAATCAAAGCATAATATGCTAATGATATGCTAAGGTCGCTCAACCACTCGCTATCATGTGCACTGACCACCAGGGGGCAGATGCTCTGACCAGTAGGTTAGCTTGCTGCTGGGGTCCTGCCAATCCGGACTGAGCAAGACAGGCCGGACATGCCTGGGGCCCTCCCGTGGTCCCTCCCTGGCTGCCAACCTCCCGAGTCCCTCCCCGGCCCCGATCGTGCCCTCTCACAACCTGGGACCCCTCAGGAAATGTTGGAAAGTCAGTTTTGGCCTGATCCCGTCAGGCCAAGGGACCCCACTGCTGCACAAATTCGTGCACCAGGCCTCTAGTAATGTTATAATGTGATAGCCAGTCAGTCCATTCTCTAAGAACAGAGAGGATAGTTAATTTAGTTAAGGAAGCTAATTTAATTGATGGTTCACGTCTAGAAGAAAACAAAATTAGATCCTCATTTCAAATAAATAAAATATATTTATCAAACATTAATTTTAGCTGTGTTAAAAACCTAGCTTTAGTATATTAACACTTTAAATACTAGAAAAAGATTGAAGATTATTTGTGCAACCTGAAAGGGAGGCTGGAGGGGAGAGAAGAAGTAGGACTTTTAAAATAAGACAGGAAACCCAAAGAAATGCCCCAATGTTTATCAATATTTCCATACCCACAGCCACTATTCCCAGAGGTTCTCAGTGTCTGATAAATAGTATCGTATAATGACATTTTGAGGTACATTAGTAGCATTTTCTCAATGATATTTTAAGGAATATTTTGGAGACCTCCCCTTGGTCCTGCATAGGTTGACCTACTCTCTGTGCTGTGAATGGCTTTAATAAGTAACTCTTGAGTAATATTGTAATAGCAGAAACCTCATCATTTTGCTGTTCATGTTAAGCCCAAAGTGTTTTCTCTCTAACCTGTCAATAGAGTGGGGGCTGGTTTCCAAGTTCTGTAGAAACCACCTAATGTAGAGAGAATCGTCAGTGGCCTCCTCTAGGACATGATGAGGATCTCTAAGACAAATGACGTTCATCTTTCCACTCAAGATTATGTAAGTGTCCTTCTGAGCTGATAAAGCCCAGAAAGCAGTGAGTAAGTGTCATCCATCAGGGGATATGGTGACGCTAAGGGACATTATTCAAAAGAAGCAATTGGGTGGGAAATAAACATTCACATTTTCTTTTAGGTCTCTAATGTGAGTTGAAGTATAGTCCTTTTAAGTATACTACTTAAATAATTATATTTCCTAAAAAGTGTTTCAAAAATATTAAGAAAGTCAGTTTATGAGTAAACTAATAATAAAAGACTGATTACTGAATTCCTAGTTTTCATTTTTAAATTCCATTACAAATTCACTTATAAACTCCTTTCTCTTACACATATATATTTGTCTACAGCAAATATTTATTTTCAGATTTTTGATATTTTTCTGTTCTTGTGCATTGATACAGATATCTGCTAAAAGTTTGGTCTTACCTTTTGCAGGGAGTCATTTACTCCAATGTTATTAAAGAACCTGGAATGTTAAATTCAAAGAGTTGACAAGAAGAGTTTATGCAATGTCATAGGAAAAATATTTTCCTGGATCTGCATTTCAGGTCTGCTTGTTCACAGTACCTCATAGAGTAGATTTTAGTCTATGATAACTACTATCTTTCCTGGCATATGTCAGTCCATCTATGATTTTAACTAGCTATATTTTATTGAGTGCTTACTGTGTGATTGCAGTAATTGTTTGTTTTTATTCTAGGTATTGGCAACAAATAACAAATGGGAAATCTGAGACTCCTGGAAGCTTATGTTGTAGTTCCAACAGACTTAGCAAGAAAAGAAATATTTCACTACTGCTTGTCTGAAATGACTACATGGTCTACTGGCTAAGTCAATTTGGATACCGAATACATTAGAAGTGACACCATAAGGGACCAAGTCTCAAGGGATCAACTCTGGAAAGAATCTGATCTGAGAAGAATCTTTCAGTATCTAACTGAAAAGCTGTGGCCTTGGGAAGACTCCAAGAGAGAGAGAGAGAGAGGTTTTGCCATCTTTTCCATCTAACCCCTGAACCCTCCAGTCAGCACAAATGGGTGGCTGGCAGAACTTGTCATTCTAATGAATGACACAGCTCTATGGATCAACTCTCTCCTCTGTGGACTACAGGAACTCTGCTTTCATTAGACAGTGCTAACATGATAGATACCCATCTAAGGCCTCTAACGAGCTCATTCATCTGCCTCATCATCCATTATAAAAAGTGATTTTTCCCCCCTCGACCATGGCATTTATTTGCATCTTTAAAAACCATGGTGGGGTATTTCTTTCTTTTTCTTAAGTACAGATACATTAAGACCTCAAATTGTCAGTCTTCTTAGAAAGGACATTATCTACATGGATAAGTATATGTAAGTGTACACTGAAAATTATGCATTGTCATAAGTATGTTTTTGTATATATTTAACAAAAATTTATTGGGAAATTTCCTATGCCACTTTTGAAATTGTATTACATTAGAGATCACAAGGGAGTAACTGGCAGTTTATCACATTAAGATGTGTTTTTAAAGAATGCTAATTTCAAAAGGCTCACAGGAGAGACAGCATGCCTTAGCAGTCTGCAGACAGTAATGGGAAGAATCTGGATTGGGAACAACTTTGTATATCTCTGAGCAAGGAACTGAATTATTGGCTCTGTGTTTATTTATAATATTGCAGCTAATACTTCTGCGCAGAGAACATTGTTTAGGCTAATGAGGGAGTTGAGCATTCAGTGTTAATTATAACATTATTTCCCTTTGGGGGCCTTCAGAAACTGAAAAACACTTCATCGGAACAACATGGCCGGCTCAGTGTGTGTGAAGACAAACATTTTCTTAGGAATATCTGGCATAGCAGCTATGTTCTTGATAAATATCTCAGGATGCCAAGCTTCTGAGAAATTAAAGTTACCTAAAGCCCATTTATGATTGACAGGTGATGTTGGGCGGGGCCTAAAGGTACGTGTTGATTGCACACAGCAAACCACTGGGGCCCGAGCAGGCGAACGAACTTCCCAGGGGACAAGTGGATGAGGAGCAACTCAGCCACAGCCAGAAGGTCGCTTTTCCGGGGACGCCTCCTTAGTCCTACCTCCTGTCCTGTATGTATTTAGAGAATCGGTAAAAGAATAAGGGATTGGCCACCCGCCACTGCACCTGACCACTTCCTGTTGGCTGGTGCATTCCAGTGGTGAGCTGAAACTGAACCCCAGCTTAGGAAACAGGGTTCTTCTTCATGTGGAGGACTCTGTGCCGAAAGCATGGGAACAACGAGAAAAAGGGGAAAAAAAAGGAGAAAAAAAAAAAAAGAATAAGGGAAAAACCAAGCCCCAGCCTTCGAACATTCATCAGTCCAGTATTAATGAAGAGTTATTCCCTGACACCTTTCCAACCATCGGAACGGTGACCGTTAACAAACAATTAGTAGAGGGACTGATGGCCTACCTAAAATGCCAAAATCCCTTCATGGGAGCAGAGAATCCGGGGGGGTGGCGCGTAGTTGAGATTCTCTGGGCCCAAAACCAAAGCGTCCCGCGGAGGACTCGCCACCCTTCCCCCTCGAGGGCAGAAAGGGCAGCGAGCCGGGCGGGTTGGACCCGCAGGAGGGACGCAGGGAGCGCGGGGCGGTGCCTCCGGGGCCCTCGCCCCGCCCCCTGGGCCCCGCGCAGCCCCACGCCTCGGGCCCCCCCGCCCCCCAGGCCCGCCCCGCACCCAACCCGGGCGCGGGACTCTAGCCCGGGACTGGCCTGGGCCGAGGGTCCCGCGGACCTGTGGGGCGGGCGGTAGCGGGTCGCGGGTATCGGGAAGGGGCGACGTACCTCCGACTCCGGCGAGGTTCCCGCCGGGGTAAATGCCGCGGTCAAGGCCGCGGGGGTCGTCCCCCCGACAGTTGACCCCAAAGAAGTCGCCATGATCTCGCCTCGGCGGAGCGGCCCCTCGTCGCCTAGGCAACCGGGGGCGGGGCCGGGGAGTGAATCCCAGGCTCAAGCGGCTTCCGGTCGGGGCCTGGGCCGCACCGGGGAGGGGTGGGACCTGGCGGTGGGAGCCGAGGTCTCCGGCCCGTGGGGTGGGGGCAATGCTGGGAAGGCCCTTGGAATCTTTGGAGCAGAGACAGACTCCTTCCTTCCAGTGACAGTGGGGGCAGGGGCGGCAATTTAGATGAGCTAATGTGTGGAAGTTGCTTGTGCCCATGCATTAAGTTCTCAATAAATATTTAAGTGAGATACATTATTGGGACTTTACCATTGATTGACATTTGATATTAAGGAACGATTACAATTTTAAGATGCGATGATGATATTGTCATGGTTAGAAAGAAAATAGTGTCCTTACCTTTCAGAGACACAGACTGAAAGATTTATTGATGTCATTGAAATGATGTAATGTTTGGATTTACTTCAAAATAATAAGGGGAGGAGCATGGGAAATGGGTGGAGGTATAGCAAATGAATCAAGATTGAGTACATGGTAATGTGTGTGTGTGGGGGGGTCACTATATTATTCTTTCTAGTGTATGTATGTTTGAAATTTTCCATAATAAAACATCTAAAAACAATACAGTTATTGGCCCTATGAGTATTCCTTTCTGGATAATACCTGCTTTGAAAGTGAAATGTACTTTGCTTGCAACCCACCTGCATGGGAATTGCTGTGCAGGAAGCTTACTGTAAAAATCAGACATTACTTGTGTGCTTCAATTCTCTCATCTGTAAAATGGGATAATAACTGCCTCACAGCATTACCATGAGGATTTAACATGTTAACATATGGGAATGTTTAGAAGAGTGTCTGGCACCTTCAAGTGTGAGATATTGTTAGGATTAGGATTAGTTTGCATAATTTCTCCTGATTGTAGCCCATCGTGTGTAGAGCTGCCAGGATAATATTTCATATTTTCCCATTGCCTTTCAGACCAAATTAAACATTTTAGCTTTACATAACCTCCATAATAGTGCCTCTTCTTAAAATTGTCTCACAGTTCAAGTTATGCACACAGTTTGTATTTTCATCTGGTGTTCATGAATTGTCTCCGGTTTTGTGTATGTTTGGCCAATTTTTCAAGTGGATTGTAGTGGTATTTTCATTCTTAAAGAAACTGGTTTAGTTCTTAAAACACTATTCATCCAACAATGCATCTATGACTTCCAATCCCCTTTAAAAAGGGCTACCTTAATTAGTGGAAATACAGTCAATTTTTAGTGACTGCAGAGTTGATACAAGAGCTACCTACCACCTTACAAACTCATTACAATGTGTATTTATTTGATTGTTTCCTTGTGATGGCTACTTCAAAGACACTGAAAATAGCAAGTCACCTTCTGCTAGGTAAAAAAAAAAAAAAATTCTCCACTTTCCTTAAATTTAGCATTTGGTAAAGTGCTTAAGCATTTCTCTAAAATACAGTTCTAGTTTCCTCAAAGATCTGATTTTTTTTTTCCCTTTAATTTTTCCTAACAGTCTTTGACAGTTGTTATATTCCTGCTCCCCTTTTTTTGGGCCCCAGAACTAGATGGAGTACTCCATTAAAGATAAAGTCAATGTTAACAGAGATAGGAAGGGGGAAATTGTTTTGTAGGAATTCCAATTTTACTGTATTTAATGTTGCAATTTGTTGGAGAAGTCAGTTTTGAGGAGGTAATTTAATCTTATGCGGCCCAATTAATTTTTGCCCAGTAAGGAGTGGTGTTGAAAACCCATTAGCCTGAAGGTTACTTTTAATTTTCACAAGTCGAAGCTGATTGTAGTCTCCCACTTCTTTCATAGGGAGGTGCCAACAAGGAAGACACATCTCAGTAGATGATACGCCTTCTTACATGGGAAAGTCAGCCCTTCCTTCTCAGGTCGCTTTTGAAGATAAAGGCTTCTAACCAAAGCCTGCGAAATTCCATTTGTTATCTTAGTTTATTGTTTCAGGACTGGAAGAGAAAAGGAAACATATGGGTTTTGTAGTTTACAATTATTTTTTTAAAAGACCTCTGACATTTACCTCATTACAGCAAAATATGGGGTAGCTTAAGATATTATTGTTTCATCAATTGGTTTGGCTCCTGTACCAATGAAAGTACTCCAATCTATACATCTATACACCTATGAGTAGCACATTTTACAAATGGAAAATTAGATGTTAAAAAAGACCATACTTTTATTTATTTATTTTGTATTTTAAATCTTTAAGTTGAATGTATTACATATGTCCCTCTTTCCCCCCCATTGACCCCTTCTAGCCCGCCCCCACCTCCCCCCAGGCCTTCACCACACTATTGTCTGTGTCCATGGATAATGCATATATCCATTCGAGTTCTTTGGTTGATCTCTTCCCACCCACCCCCACCTTCCCTCTGAGATTCAACAGTCTACGCTTAAAAAGACCATACTTTTAAATACCAGAGACACATTTTTAGGAAAGGGCTAGATGCTTCTATGGTGGATATGGATGGGCTAGTGTGGAAATAGGTGACAATGAAAACCGAGATTTCAGCTGTCTTCTTAGGATGAGGAAACATTGCTGCTCCACTCTTCATGGTTCCTAAGTTACTGGCTCATTTTAAATATGAATGAAGTTCTTTAACAATACATGAAATAATGCCCCTAATGTGATTAATGACCTATTAGTAGTTCAAGCACTGTGATTCCTGAAGTAACACCCATGATAGTCTCAAGTGGATAAAGCTGGAAGAATTCTAATTTGTCCTTTAAATGATACTGAGAGGCCACAAAGTTCTGGAGGTAGAATTTACATAACACATTGTATCTTTGTCTTGAAATACCTTGAAATTGTTAAATGTAGGAAAAATATATGAAGCATTTTATTTTGTGATTAAAATTTAGTCTTTGTTTCATATTTAATTTTTTAGCAAAGAAAGTATTCGAATAGCTAATTATTCTTGAAATATATTTAATTTTCTTAAATCTTTACCTAATCCTTAAATCTGCTCTTCTTATTTCAATCAAGTGCCTTAATCTGTTCAAGTCATATATGAGAACATTTTAAAGTCTAACCTTAATATGAACACTTTTAGGAGATGGCATAGTAAACCTACTATAGCAGAATGCATTCTAAGACTAAGAATCATTAAGGGAGGTAATGAATTCTAGTAAACAGTTGGTACGATTTTGACAGTGTTCATGTAATACTGCAACTTGTCTTCAAAACTCTACTCTCCCATTGTGGGTATATCTGTTTATTCCTTGTACAGTGGATCCTTATGCTCTTCACATGAAAATTCAAAGTTTCCCCCCCAAATCAGAAAATACTCTTTTCCTAATCCAGATACGTCTTTCAGATAGTTTGGTAATGTGATCCTTTTCTTCCTGATCAACTTACTGAAAAAGTGGACTCATTCATCAAGCTCCATGCCCTGCCATCAGTCTCTTACTTCCTTTGCTCTCCTAAAGCTGTCCTGTCTTTCCTGGTGTGTGGACATTGTCTGTTTGCCCTCTTATCCACTCTCTACCTTCTCCACTTGCCAATGTGCCCTGGAAGGCTGACCCTTATGATCTTCATCAGCTGGATTTGCCACATGCCTTGCCCTCTGACTTGTTTGCGGTTGGGTTTGGTCAATGGGAACACCAGCAGGAGGTTGGAGAGTGGATGGGTGAGGTCAGGGTCCACATTCTTCCTGCTCTCTCGTGCAGGATTGTAGGCTGGGATCAGCAAGTTCCTACACCAAAGCGCTTGAAGTCCACTGCATGTCCCTCAGCTTCTCCACAGCTATAGCCCTCTCTGGGTTTTGGTAATCATCACCCCTTTGCCCCTTCAGGCCTAAGGGTGGTAATGGTGCCCTCCTGATGCTAGCCTGGGGTTGCCTCCCCTTCCCTTGTTGGTTCCCTTATGGCTGCCCACATTTTTGCAAGTAGCTCCTTTACTAACCTATTCCTTGTTCTCATCTGTATGCCATCTGTTTCCTGTTGGTACCTTGACTGATAACAGCAAAAATGAACTCCAAAGCATTTAACATGGAAGACTAAGTCTAGCTTGTTCAACACCGTTGTTGCCCACCACTTAGTTGTCATGCAATCAGAAATTATCTAGATAGAACTGCACCCCACCTCTATCCATTTTCCACCAGGAGGCACCGCACCCAAGTTCCACTACCTTCAGAATTGATGGCAAGCAGAGGGACTCCTCATGGGACCTGTACTAGCCATGTCCTGAGCAGCTCTCTGTCTCAACTTGTGTAAACTGCTGGCTCCCCAAGTCCTAACTTTCTGATGTTGAGCAGTCTGTTTAGTTAGTTATCCAGTTGACAAGACTTCTTTAAAACCTGACCTATAAAACTACAAAATGGCAGATCACCTGGGCGCTGGCATGCCTTGCCATGGATGATGGAGAGTGTGGGGAAGGAACAGTGCCTTTCTCTTCTCTTTCTTGCAGATTCTGGCCTTCAAGCTTTGACCTTTTCCAATAAAACTTCATCCTGTGTCATGTGATGATGTGGTATTCAGGAGGGACATACCAGGCAGGGGAGGTTGCTTGTGAAAATGCATGTCATTCACAGATTCAGACTGAAATTTATAACCTATATTTGCATACAAGTTAATTATTTTCACTTACAAATTGTTCTTTATTTGTAGGATTTGCCGTAGTATTTTCATCATTCCTTTTATGCTTCAGTGAACTCCTGTTGAGTCATCAATTCATATATGTGGATTGGTAATTTAATGCAAAATACACGTTAAAAAACCTGAGCAATGATTTAATATATATTAAATGAAAATGCTTCCTCTGACAAAGAAACTGCACCTTGTTTCCAGAGCGTTATCCAAGGCAGACTGACTCAAATTAAAGTGCAAGCAGAATCTTTAGAAACATGATGTGAGTTACCCATAAAATATTTTTAAAAAATCAAAATTCATCCTACATTGTATATTTGTGAAATATGTGTTATCAAAATAGTTTCACTGATTGTTTTTCTTCTAAATCTATCTACCAGTAAAAGTGATTGGGTGCCACTCAATTAATGGCAGCAGACTCCCATATTGTTTGAGTATGTTTTTCAGAATACTTACCCTGGGTTATTCTGGAAAGTACTTTGTCTGAGCAAGCATGCCCCTGTCTGTGTACTACCTCCCATCTTGCTCCACTTTTAAATGTAGCAAGTCTAATTTTACCTGTTTTACATAATAGCTTTCTTGTAAATTTCATTAGAAGGGAGGGTTTTGAGTTTCAGAAAGTTTGAAAGCCAGTGGATAATCTCTAAGGAAACTTTATCTCTGAAAATTTGATTACATTATAATTTCCCAAAGCATGCATTGTCAGAATCAGAATCATTCACTGACAAATACACGGTATTATTAAACATTTCTGACGAACATGCATGCTTATGATTCTAGGGAAGTAAAATGTCATACATTATCTTATTTAATCATTAGAATCCACTGTCATGGTATTCCACACCGCATTGCCTTTTTTTTCCTCCTGTTATTTATTTAAAATCTCTATTATTGAAAGTATTACATATGTTCCCTTTTTTGATCAAAAAAAATTTCACTGCAAAAGAAGTGTGGCAATGGGCCAATGCTTATGGATTCACTGGTCTTTCCATGTTTACCTCCAGCCAGAGGTAGACTTGACGGACTAGTGGAATGGCCTTTTGAAGACTCAGTTACAGCAACAGCTAGGTGGCAATACCTGGCAAGAGCTGAAGCAAGGTTCTCCAAAAAGGCTGTACATGCTCTGAATCAGCATCCGGTATACAGCGCTGTTTCTTCCATAGCCAGGATTCATTGGTCTAGGAATCAAGGAGTGGAAATGATTATTATTCTATTATTATTCTAATGACCCACTAGCAACATTTTTGCTTCCTGTTCCCATGACCTTATGCTCTGCTGGCCTAAAGGTTCCAGAGGGAGAGATGCCTCTGTCAGGAGACAAAAATAATCCCATTGGACTGGAAGTTAAGACTGCCACTTGACCACTTTGGCTTTCTCATGCTCCTAAATCAACAGGTAAAGAACGGAGTTACGGTGTTGACTAGGATGACTGATCCTGACCCTTAAGGGGAAATTGGGCTACTGCTCTAGAATGGAGGTAAAGAAGACTATATCTGGTATATAGGAGACCCCTTAGGGCTTCTCTTAGTATTACCATGCCCTGTGATTAACATGAAAGGAAAATTACAACAATCCAATTCAGGCAAGACTCCTAATGGCCCAGACCCTTCAGGAATGAAGGTTTAGGTCACCCCACCAGGTAAAGAATCACAACCAGCTGAGGTGCTTGCTGAATGTCAAGGGAATACAGAATGGGTAGTGGAAGAAAGTAGTTATATGACCACTAACCAGTTACAGAAACAAAGACTGTAATTGTCATGGGTATTTTCTCCTTATTTTGTTATGAATACATGCGTGTTTTCTTTTTTATTTTATTAATTAATTAATTAATTAATTAATTATTTAAATTATTTATTGTTTAAACTATTACATAAGTCTCCTCCCCCCCCCCCATTGACCTCTCCCCAGTCACTCCCACCCCCCAGGACATGCCCTCATACCCCTACTGTCTGTGTCCATTGGTTATGCTCATATATCCTTTGGTTAATTTCTTCTCCCCCGCTCCCCCTGCCTTCCCTCTTAGGTTGGTCATGTGTGTTTTCAATAACATAAAATTTATTGACTTTATATCATAGTATTTACGTATTATTAAGTTTACATCAGAGTATTTAAGTTACAGGATATCAAAGAGAAGACTAAGCATCACTCAAAGACTAACTTCTGGGGAGGGGTTAGTGCATTTTCAGTTGGACAAAGGATGGTTTTGAATCATGTTGGGCAGAATTATGACTGTGTTATTTTCTTTATTTGGAGCTGAAGTATGGTTTAAGGAGGTGTATACAGGTGACAAGTTGACAAGGGATGAACTTGTGATGGTTAATTTTATGTGACACCTTGACTAGGTCACAGGCTGCCCAGATATTTGGCGAAACATTATTTCTGGGTGTGCCTGTTGAGAGTGTTCTGGATGAGATTCGTATTTGAACCAGTAGACTGGGTAAAGCAGATTGACCTCCCATAAGTGCCCAAATAGAACAAAAAGACAGAAGAAAATGGAGTTCACTTTCTATGCCTGACGGTTGAGCTGAAACAAACCTTCACCCTCGGACTCAGTTTGGGAGTTACACCATCACTCCCTTGCTTCTCAGGCCTTCAATGTAGGCTTGGGACTATATTACTGGCTTTCCTGTGTCTCCATTTTGCAGAAGGCAGATTGTAGATGTCTCAGTATCCATAATCATGTGAGCTAATTCCTCAGAACAAATCTCTATGTTTTAAGCACATATCCTATCAATTCTGTTTCTCTGGAGAACCCTGACAAATACAATGGTATTATTTTGTTTTACAGATGGAGGGCACTGAGGCTCAAAGGGCCAAGGTAACTGATCTAATGTCTTGTGACTAAGTAGAGACCATGCAGGCCCAGGTGTAGACCAGTTCTATGATTCCACTGCCTACTCACTGTGCCCACTACATTACACTACCTCAGCTGTGTCATGCACTCAAGAACCTGGTGGGTTGATGAAGTTTATCACTGGAAGCTTTCCATCATTCCCTGCATATCTGTTCTCTTGTCCCCTGCCCCCATTCCCCAGTGCCTTTACAATAATCGCTAATTCATTTAGTGTTTTCCTCTTGGCAAGTTATCTACCGAGGTATATAGTAATAACTACAGTGTGAGATGACTTGGTATAGCACCTACCAAATATTTCACTAGGCAACTCTTGAAGATGGAAGATATTTTTGCAGCTCAAATGAAAGAGGTTTTAATAGAAGATTCCCAAGTTGTGGAGAATATATTGTGGAAATAGGAGGTCTTTTCTGTTGCCTTCTCGCCCAGACTCAGCTGTACTTTACCTACTAGTGACATAAGATGTTGTCATGATTTGTTCTACCTTCCATAGCATCTATTGCACTGTTCTGGTAAGCATTCAATTAATAGGTAGAGCATGATGATGAAAGAGTAAGTCAATCAATAGAAACTATTCTTGTAGCTATGATTATTCCTGATTCTAGTACAATAGATGACATAATTTGCTCCTTTTTTGGTAGATGAAGTTATTTGATCTTTTCCCCATTTTCATTAGGATATAATTGTCACATATCACCATATAAGTTTAAGGTGTATGTACAGCATTATGGTTTGACTTACATATATTGTGAAATGATGAACAAAAGTTCAATTAGTATCCACCATCTCATATAAATTTAATGAGAAGAAAAATTTTAAAAAGGAAAATTTCCTTATGATAAGTGTCTTGGGATTTATTCTAATACCAACCTTCATATCCATCACTCAGCTCTGTTAACTATAATCATCATGCTGTACATAACATCCCTAGTACTTACTAGTATTTATCTTATAACTAGGAGTTTGTACCTTTTGACCACCTTCCTCTAATTTATTCTCTCCCCCCACCCCCATCCCTGCCTCTGGTAACCACAAATCTGATTTTTCTTCCATGAGTTTGGTGGGGTTTTTTGTTGTTGTTGTTGTTATCTTGTTTTTAGATTCCACATATGTGTGAGATCATGCAGGATTTGTCTTTCTCTTTCTGGCATTTCATTTAGCATAATGTCCTCAAGGTCCACCCCTGTTGTTGCAAAAGGTAGGATTTCCTTTCTTTATATGGCTCAATAATATTCATATATATATAATATTCACATATGTATAATATTCACATATATATGTAATATTCACACACACATATATATGTATGTGTATATATATATATGTGTGTATATATATATATATATATATATATATATATATATAATTTTTTTTTTATCAAAACTTTTTCATCCATTCATCCATTGATGGACACTTGGATTGTTTCTCTGTCTTAGCTATTATAAATAATGCTATTATGACCAGGGGGTGCAGATATCTTTTTGGGTTAGAGTTTTTATTTTGTTTGGATATACTCTCAATAGTGGAATTGCTGGATTATTATAGTTCTATTTTTAATTTTTTGAGGATCCTTCATACTGTTTTCCATAATGACTGTACCAGTTTACAATCCCACTAACAGTACACAGCATTCCCAATTCCTCCATATCCTTGCCAACACTTGTTATCTCTTGTCATTTTTATGATGCCCATTGTAACAGATATGAAGCAATATCTATTTGTGATTTCAATTTGCATTTCCCTATGACTAATGATAAGTATCTTTTCAAGTACCTATTGTCTATTTATATATCTTCTTTGGAGAATGCTTATTTAGGTTGTTTTAGAATGTTTTCATAGAAAAAGAAAAATATAAGATTGAAAAAATAAGGAAAGGGAAAGTGTATGGTAGAACAGACTTTGGAGAGAGAAAATGGACTAAAATTAAAAATCTGAGTCAAAATCACCATGTTATCAAATCATATTCCTGTCATTAGGAGTGAGCCCACATGAGATTAGGCCAGAGTGTTCTAGTAGGTTTGGTTTTGCTCTGGAATTACCCTGGTAATTTGTAGGAGAGTTGCTAGGACAATCCCCTCTGTGGGACCTAGATCCTCTAAACAAATGATATACTGAAATGAGACCATTTTTTTCTTTCGACTCTTAGACCCTCTGAAAATAGTTGATGTCATGGCATTGATACAAAGCTGACTGATACAAGTTGATTAAAATTCAGCAGCTGAATTAAGTATTCAAGATATGTTTAAAATACAGATTTTGAAGGACCAGTGGGCTATTCTTGGTAGGCAGCCCACTCCTGAATGCCTGGCCATTCTTGATTTGGCAGCTTGCTCATATAAACTTGACTATGCTCAAGAAGTGTCAGACTACTCACAGGACTCCATAAATGTTAGAGCCCAATGGTCATAGGTCCAGGGTTCAAGGATATTGTAAGACAACAGGGAAGGTCTTTATTCTAGTTCCTTTGTTGCCAATGTCCTTTGGAACCCACTGGCAGAATCACTGCTCCTCCCTTAATTGGACAAGGACAGGCTCATTTTTGTTGTGAAAACTTAGGTTATTGGAACAATTCTACCTCCTCTTCTCTGGAAGCAGTAGGTGCTCTTGCTCTGCATGGAGTGGTGAGGCACTGTAAACTTGAACCTCCCTCTTTGCCTATGGAGCCTTCCCTTTCTTCCCTACTGGGCATGCTCACGAAACTGGCTTGGGCCATATCCATACATAGAGTGATAAACTCCATATTGGAGTTCTGCTTCTAATTTCACCTTCAGTGACAAGCACTTAATTATATGATTATACTGAGTGTTAGGAATATAAAAAGAAGTAAAAGGTATTTCTCTACAATTTAAGACTATCTAAAACTGATAATATTCCTCAAGGCATTTTCTTCTTATTATTCATTCAACCAGCTTTTATTGACTACTGGCCACTTGTCAGGCACTATTCTAAGCATTTGGTGAAAAAGTAAAAGACAGAAACTCTCTGTCCTCTCAGAAATTCCATTCTAGAGAATTAATAACTCTAGATTCTATTTTAAGATATAAGAGCCCATTAATTAGTATTTTGGAAGGCTTTTTCTCTATGTGAATCTGAGAAGTTAAGGTCAGCAAAGAGGGTGATAGTTTATGTGATGTGATGTCACTTTAACTGGAAATCATACCCCACTGGTTGATGTTTAATAGTTTGTTAAAAAGTGATACATGTTATAGAAAAAATAGAGCAAATGGATGAGGTATCACAAATGTGAGGTTGGGAGAATATGGGCATATTATAGTTTTAAGTGGGATGGCCAGGATAGGCCTTAGAGAAAAGATGACAACTGAACAAAGCTTATTGTCACTATTATCATAACTCATCTTCTGTCTAATTGCTTTTCGTGCATATATTTCTTAAGTATCCCAACAGGTGTGATCACTGAGCTTAAACAAGTTAGGTATTTACCCAGCATCACACAGCTATTTAGTAGAGGTGTGATACTGTTTCATAAAATTTAAACCGCAGGACTATCTGAGTAAGGGCCCATGTTACACTCTATGTTGTGTCTGAAAGCAGTGGTTTACAAACTGTATTTGGAGGTTGTACTAAAATTTGATTTGACACTAATTTTTCAAAGCATTTATTATTACCCATATTTTAAAAGCTATCTTTAAAAACATGTACTCAAATAGACTATAATCCACATTAATATATTGGAGCATCTCAACCTGTTAAAATGTGGGGTAGACACTTTTTGTATATGTGCAAACATTTTCTGCCTCGGTGCAGATATTTGGACATTGTATAAATGTTTCATTGCCTAGGAATGTTTAAATTTTGCATGATTCAAAAGAAACTCAGGTCTTAGCATGTCTGTTTAACATAAAATTTTTAAAGAACTCATATGTAGTACAGGGTAGAATCAGGAACATCTGCTGGTTACATGTTCTCATCATGGTAGAATTGTCGACAGCTCATTCACAAGGGAATCCATAACATGTTTATATAATGTCATGAAAGGTAATTCTAGTACTGTTTGTTAGGTTTAGATGCTTTTTGAGAAAAGCTGAAATATAGTTAGTGACTGACCTTGATTTTATTTTGAGCTCTGAATTACTTAATTAAAGAATATCCTGAGACTACAGGGAAATTTGGTGTATTTTTGCAACCTACTATTTGACATTACTTATATGGATCAGGTTTCCTTTTTTAATACAACTAAATCAAGTCAGAATATTGGAATAAATTAAATATTGAGACTGACATGGCTGGAAGAGTCTCATTATGCTGGTTTTTAAAGTTATAAATAAGTATATTTTATAGTAACTAAATGTTTTTAGTTATAATGCACATGTTAAAATAGACTATAGGTAATATATTTATATGAATAATTTAGCACTTTCATCAATTTACATATTGATTAATTTTTTAAAAATCAGCAAGAGATGGCCCTGACTGGTTTGGCTCAGTGGATAGAGCGTCGGCCTGCGGACTCAAGGGTCCCAGGTTCGATTGTGGTCAAGGGCATGTATCTTGGTTGCAGGCACATCCCCAGTGGGGAGTGTGCAGGAGGCAGTTGATCGATGTTTCTCTCTCATCGATGTTTCTGACTCTATCACTCTCCCTTCCACTCTGTAAAAAAATCAATGAAATATATATTTTAAAAAAATCAGCAAGAGATAGGTAAAGGTTGACATCCATTGATATAAACATGGAATTAGATTCTAAAATGGCAACCACTTAAGGAATTAAGAAATAACATAGATTGTGCCCATGGTTGCCCTAAATGAAACTATTGCTCCTTTTGGGAATATAAATAGTCCAATAACCAAAATAATTTGTGTTTTATTTCCCCTGTTTTAATGTATAGAATTGTACCATTAAGGAAGTAGAATAGTACAAAAACCTTCACAATTTTATTACTCAGCCATTGACTTTAGGTGATTGAACTTGGAGGACGGTTATTGCTGGGGTGTTGGGGCTAAAGGGACAATTCACTGGAGTTTAAGATTGCTACTGCTATGTCCACAGGCTTCGAAATTGTACACCTCACTCCTTAACTCACTTGCAGAATTACACCTCAAGTTCACCTTGTTATGTAGGCGGAATACAAGTTGATATGAGAATTGGATATTCATAGTTTCATTTTCATAATTTTTACTTTGGCCACTAGAACTGAATTGTCTTCAATGGTTGATTAACACATTGAAAATTGTTTCATTTATGTGGAAAGCATGTCTTAATGTGAAAAATTTAAGACATAAAATATTAACCCCAAACTTATTTTGTGCTGAACTAGTAGAATTATTGAAATGGATATGAGGTAATAAGAAAACAGAAATTCCCTGCCCTCTTCCCAGTGGAAAAATAGACAAGGGTATATATATGAGCACATCTCAAAAGAAGAAATATCAATGAAAAGAAACACATGAAAGAGGTTAAACCTCACTAATGATAAAAGAAATGCAAATTTAAAAATCATAATATCTCTTGCCTATCAAGATTCACTAACATGTAGGGCAGTGGACATTCTTAGGACACTTCTTGTGGACATGTGAATTTATAGCATTTCTGGAAGTTCATAAGACTGTATACATAAAAATATAAATATTTGCATATTCCTTGACTTGGAAATTACATTTCTAGAAATGTATCCCAAGGACAAAACCACAAATATCTGAACATGTCATCTATATTTTTGGTATAATCTTGTTTATAATCTTGGAGTGAAGAAGAGAGAAATAAAGTAATCCTATATAATAAATGCCTAGTATGCAAATCGACCAAACAGCGGAATGACAAGTGGAACAACTGGTCACTATGAAGCACACTGACCACCAGGGGGCAGATGCTCAATACAGGAGCTGCCCTCATCCCACAGGCCCCAGGCCAGCCAAGGCAGGGACCCCACCAGTCGCTCCACAGATTGGCCCTGATTGCTGGCCAGGCCTAGGGACCCTACCTGTGCACGAATTTCATGCACCAGGCCTCTAGTGTTTAATAATGGGAGAAAGTTAAAATAAATAAAGTTAGATCCATAAAGTGCAATTTTATATTCTTACAAAATCATGTTTGAGAAATCGTTCATGATAAAAGAGATCACAGAACAAATTAAGATATAAACAGCATGATACTCATATATAATCTATGCATATGTGTATTGTTTTATATGTATTTAGTAAAAGAATTGGAACAATGTTCACTAAAGTATTTAGTGTTATTGCACGATTTCTTCTTTTTGCTTATTTGTACTTCACAAATTTTCTATAACAAATAAACAAAATTATTTTTTACTCTTAATACAAATTATACAAAAGTAGAGAGAATAGGACACTAAACCTTCACTTAACTATCATTCATTTCAACTATCAACCAAAGCCCTTTTAAAAAAAAAATTTTAATTCAATTACCCACAAACCATTGTGCTCAAACCTCCTGGAGCTGCATATTAATTGTAATTCTTCATAAAGAATTTATCATCTCTTCCCTTGAAAAATATTTTGTTTCCATTGCCCGAATCCTGTTTCCAAAACATTGGATTAGTCACCCAAATTTTTTGTAAGAGAAAGCTAAAAGTATTTCAGTGTTGTTAATGAAAACAGTAAATCAATAATGTGATTTATTATTTTTTTATCAAAGTAAAAAATACATCTTTGTTTTCTGGCAGTTTGTCATTGTTTCTTGAATATACAAACAAGAAGTTGTTGTTTTTTTTGTGTATAAATGACATTTGAGCAATGACAACTAAAAGGCAAAGTGGCCAGTTGTGTGTGGTCCTTGCCATCTCTTTCTTCATCTAGTTTATGGATTATTCTGAATTTGGTAAAGCGCATTTAAGGAAAATTGTCTCTACACTCTGCAGTCAGTTTTCGGAGCACCTTCACTCTTGAATTCAGTATCTCATTTACAGAACATGCTATGTGAGCAAATGATTTTAAGGAGCATCTAGAAGTTAAGAGCCATGTTTTTGCTAAAGGATTAGGTGCTCACATGTTTAAAAAAAGAGTCCAATGAGTCTAAATATTTTCTCCACTGAAAAGTAAGATACAAAGAGGTGCAACAACCACCATCTAGTGTATTTATAACTGAAAACCTCTCCTCCAGACTCCTCAACCTCTAAAGGCACATTTTTACACCCTGTGTTAGGACTGTATGTGTTTTGACACAGACTAACCCCTCTAGCAAACTTTAGTGTGTTGTGTTTTTTTAAATTCAAGATAAGTTAGTTTTGGAAAAATGGAAAGTTGTTGTTTTTATATTTCCATAAGGCCCAATACTGTGGTTCCAATGCACTCAGTATAACTGGACCATAAAAATAATAAATGTCTGACAACATGATATAAACATAATAAATATCCTGCCTTCACATGGCAAATTGTCAATATCTATTGACATTTGTTCTTATGGCATCTATTAAGGCCACACCATATTTATTAACTCTGGTTTGATTACACTGCTCCATTAACTTGCTAATTTCATTAGAGCTTAAGAGGGATTTTAGCTGTTGAATTTAGTTTAAATTTTATGCACAAGCCCAGAAATCCTTGGGCAGTAAACACATTTCATATATATCAAACAAATAATTAACAAATAAAAATGATTTTAGAGAAGCAGAAAACAAGAGAATCAGGATCAGATAACTTTTTAATAAGACAATCTGAGAAATTGTTCATCAAGAGTATAGTCATAAACTGTGTCATGTGTATTCATATGCTTGTTAGTAACACACTTTGGAATAGAAATACTCATATCATAGGGAAACATTAGTTCTGTTAGAAAATAGATGTTAAGCCCATGTAGCATGAAAGGAAAGGAAGATGCTTGTATGGGGGTAAGAGGCTGAGTAAATTTGTTTGTTTCTGATCTAGTTTCAAACATGACATTCACATGAAAAACACACAAGGTGTCAAAACAAGCCAGAGGAAAATCATTTGGGCAAAAAATGAAATAGGATCCCAAGTCAAATTTATAGAAAAGATTCCTTTATTAACTTTTGGTCGAGAATATGTTTGTATATTTTCAGAAAACAACTCCGAGACCATGTGGATTCCAGCAACAGAGAGGAATTGACAGGACTACTCCAGCCATGAAGACAGAAGAGAAGCAGTCTAGAGATAGAAGATGCTGACGTGGTCTTCCCATACTAGCAGTTAGCAGCTGTGCATCACTGCAGGTTGCCCAGGACCAAACCAGAGAGAGTCGGACCTGCATTACCACCATTTGTCCACCATCCAGAACTGTAATGTCAGTGCTGACATGTACACATAAGGAACTGTTGGACATTGTAATTGGGTCTCAAAAGAACTGTTGGCCCAGAAAGAAACTCACCACAGACTGATTCATTTCCTGTCACCAAACATGAGATTCAGATACTCAATGATTAAAATGTTCCCCTTCTGATAAATCCCACAAAAGTTTCCAAAAACACCAGTCAAGAGATAATATATTGGCTAAAGGCATCTCTGGTCTATAGTTAATCTCACTTGAAAAAATATATAGAATAATAGTCTGTGTTACGTTAGCTACTATCTATTAGCAAGTCAAAAACTACATTTGGGTGTGACCTTTCAGTTCTTAGCTCACTAATTTGTTTAATTTATTGTCCTCCCTAAAGGCACTTAGAATATAAAAAAAATGTTTTAAAAGCCTTGAAAACAAATGAGTAAACACATGTTCTACTTATCATTTTGTCAGACTGAACAAAGCTCTTTGGATGTGCTCAACAGCTCTTGGATGAAGACAAACACAATCAGTTAAATAAATGAATGATTTCATTGGGATCAGAAAGTTTCAGCAGAAGCTATTAATTTTTATGAGCATTAACTGACAAAAATCTATCCATTTGACACAACCTAGTATCTATAACACACTCCCTCCATGTTAACATCAGGAATAGTGAATCAGGCAATTCAGATAAAAATTGTAGCATATGGTAGAATCTTTACAATGGTGGGGAGATACACTAAAAATTATGTTTGTAAATTTCTGAAATGATTTCCAGAAATGCATTACAGGCTAAGTGCTTTATGCAGTATGTATTGTTAGCAGGTGTTGCAAGTACTTTATTTCTTACATACAATGCTGACATTTTACTCCTTTATACTCTTTAAGGGAACAAGCAGCATAATTGGAATTCCTTTGAGGATGATTTGTTAGTTATTTTGGCCCTTTGCAGGGAGTAAATGGTAAATAAGAGCTGAGTTTTTGGACATTAGTGTCTATTGGTTGAGCAGATTATGCTGTAAATTTTAAAAAGGAAGGGCAATTTAGGCAATGATACTAACAGCTGTACGGTTATTGTGTAATAGTGGCCCACCTGGGCTGAATTGTGAATTGCAGAACAACGCTGAATGCTTTCAATTCCGTGATGTATTATGCTACACGGGAAGCTCTCCGCTAAGCAGACTGTAGAGCTACTGTCAGAGCATCCCTCTGCCAAATTACTACTGCACTGAAAAATGACTACAGTGATATCACATGGTGAGATCATCACAGTCCACTTCTCTTAATGTTTCCATCATTTCTGATCCCAATTTTACATCTCAGTAATTTATTTTTGGTGATGAAGTGTTTTTTTCCCCACCTTTACTTTGGTAGAGCTTGTATTAGAAAATGTACTCAGCTCTTTGAAAATAAATTAACATGAAGTTTTCTCCCTCCTTCATCAAGAAGAGTATAATAGGTGAACAATATCTAGGCAATGACTCACATGCTATGATTTATATATCTATAATGTGCAATTTTTTTTAATTTAAAAAAATTGATTTTTAGACACAGGAAAGAGAGAGAGCGAGAGAAAGAAACATTCCCCTATGCACCCACCTGGACCAGAGATCGAACCTGCAGCCTGGGTATGAGCCTGGACTGGGAATAGAACCTGCCGCCTTTTAGACTCTCTAACCATCTGAGCCACATTGGCCAGGGCATAAGGTGCAATTATTTTAAACATAGAGGAATGTTCCTAAAAGTTGGTTAAACTCAGCAAAAGGAAGCCTCTTTGCACTTAAGAATTTATTACAAAATGATGTGATTCATTGGTTTTCTACAACTTAAAAGGAGAAGAAAACAATATTTTCTACATCTCCATTAGGACCCCAACTCAGCATTCCTGTAATTTTCCTCTATACTTCCTAGTGGTAAAGAGAATGGATGCTTCTAGAAACATGAGTTCTTAGAAAAAGGAGTTGAGACATAGGGAAACCATGTGGTCTTGCTGTGAATCATCACAAATAGGAGCCAAAGAAAAGTTGGGCATTCTACCAAGCATTGTTTTCTTTCCAGGTTTTGTTAAGTCTGGCCGAGTTTTACAAACACTTCAAGGGATGTGCAGAGTTCTGCATCTTTTTCCTAGATCTTTCATGTGACCCTGAGAAACCACTTAGGCTCACAGATGTGTTTGAGATGCGTTTTGAAGCACCTTTCCAAATATACCAGAAAAAAAAAGATGTTTGTTTGGATGTTTTCTCTTCACACACACTCAGATAAAAGCATTGGAACTGTTATTATATTTTGATGTAAAGAATAATTCAGATTTTTAATAAAGCCAAATGGCTGCCTGGATAAATCAGTTAATCAGTGTTCTCTTTCCTTATTTTCTTTCAGTAATGTGGTTTCCATTAGACATTTCAATTCTGTCTCATTGCTGGTAAGCATCTGTTTTAAAATACAGTTAAAAATTGGCACTCTTGGTCCAATTCCAAGGGGCAAAATCATCAAGAATAAGTAATCCCACAGCCTTCAGAGAACCTTCTAAACCATGAAAAAAAAAAGTATTAAGTACTAAACTTTGAATAAAAGAGCCATAAATGAGTCTGGAAGCCTCATTTACATTGTAATGTGCATACCAGCATGATGTCATTATCAATTAGTGTGAGTATTTTCTAACAGCCAAGTATGTAGTCATTTAGTTTATGGTTATGATTGTGGTGTGTGTGTGTGTGTGTTAATATCAGAAAGTGAACACAAAAGCGGCAATGTCCATGGAAAGTAATAATACAGAGAAAGTTTATGCCAGCCATGAATCAGTCCCACTTCATCTACTTCATTTAATGTTATTTATTGATACAATGTAGATATAGTACCTCAATAATCTATGCACGTTGAATAGAATAATAAAATCTGGCTGTAATATCTTTGTATTGTATGAATTAAAGCAACAAATATATATGTGTGTGTGTGTGTGTGTGTGTGTGTGTACACACACACACACACACACACACACACACATATATATTCTCTTTTTGTCAGTCCCATCACACTGTACTTTTTCATATTTCATTCTGTGTTTTAAAGTCTAGCTCAGTTTCTCTGCTTGTTTCAGGAATCCTGTGCACTGATTAGGGAAGTGGTGTCTGAGCTGTGAGGTGAGACTGTCCTCTGGAGTTTATGGTTTGTTCCTTGTAACTCCAGGCTCTCTGGGAGGATAGAGGGGAATCTAGAGCAGCTTGCATGGACATTGATGTTATGAGCTAAGCAATCTTAATGGGGCTGTCTTTTAAATTTTAATTTGTTTCTATTTCTTTTTGTGTGCTGTGAAATATTCCATAGCTCTTAAAAAATTATTATTATTGACCTTTTCTGCTTTGCTACATTTCCACATATTAACTCATTCCAATGATTAGGAACTTGGTTAACATTTTTTATTTTAGTACATAGATACTTAGGATGACTGAGAGTCACCAGTGAAAGAGATGCAGGTAGTTCCTATATATGTGTAAGGCATCCTATATAATAAAGAGCTAATATGCTCTTAGACCGAAGAGCAGAATGACCATCCAGACGAAGCCGGGGCTGCACGGGCCAAGCCCCTTGCACGAATTTTGTGCATTGGGCCTCTAGTTTCTCAATAATATTTATGAAATATATAAGAGGGTCACCTGAGAAATGGATACCTTGTTTAAAAATATATGACTTAAAATGATCCTTGATTTATCCATGTAACAAAGGGAAAGTAGTTAATGAACAAAACAGCAACAACACTCTGTTTCTGGACTCTGCGAAGTGAGCATTTTTAGCAATATGGACAGTGCCCACCTTTACTTGTCTCTGCTTTCCGACCAAGCTGTGGTGCTTCGCTCTGAGCGTGCTGCAGTTAGTGATCTGTGTAATGTTCTGTGTCTTTGTTAATCACACTATAGAAGGATTCAACTTACTGAATCATTTGCTTTATTGCAACTCCAGAACAGCACTGTAACTGCCCTGTGGGAACTCTTGGAGCGAGTTTTTTCTGGAGTCAGCCACTATGCAACTGCATCCCTTCTATCCCTGAAAATGGCACCAAGACATTCTGCAACAACTCACTTAGGAAAAAAAGACTGTTTTGATAAGCTTTCCTAGTGGAAGTCCTTTAATGCTGCATTTAATAACTTCATGGTGTTAGCGTGCTAAATCGCTAGAGTAGTAATTGAATGGGGTGATGTATGTAAAAGTGTTTTGGGTGATGCGGAGAACTCAACATATGCTACATATGAACCGATGCTGGCTCATGACCATATTTCTTACATTAAGTTTCAAACGGGCATTCATTTAAACTGTTTTTTGAAAATTTGGATATGCCCTCCCCATTTTTCCCCAGTGCACAAATGTGTTATTTTTTTTTAAATATATAGAACTCTCCCACCTGATCCCATCCTCTCTCACTGTTTCCTAGACTTTGCTCCATCTGGCATGACTTCAGTTCACCATCCTCTTTTTTGCAACTTGTAAAAACTCTCAAGTCTTCCTCTAAGACGTGTCCATAAAACATAATACCTTTCCTTGATCCAACCTTCTCTTAAGCAGTTGACTTAGGCTTATTCTTTCCTTTATAGCCAAACTTCTTAAAAGAGCCATCTACTTGATGTTACCCCCCGCCTCCTCCCCCCACACACACACAACTACCTATGCAATTTGAAAAGCAACAAAAGATATATCAGAGCAAATAGAAAGACACAGTGGTGTGCCCAGCATATATGGGACCAATTGCAATTGTGTGTTCATCAGCAAAAGAAGATTCTGCCTCTCTAAGTCAGCTTCCCAGTGTCTAAATTGTAAGCCTACATTGTAATAATTTGTCTTACATCCTGTGAGGCATGCCAAGAGAGGGAAGGCAAGGGTTTTCTCTTTAAGTTGCTTATGAACTAATTGTGGAGAGGACCACATATATAGAAAGATAACAGAAGAAAAGGGAGGTCCTTTGGTTAGGAGAGGGGTGGTGGCAGATCAAAGCTGGATCTAATGGCTGGATCGAATGTGGCAGGGTTGAGGAGATAAATTTCCAGATGTAAATATGGGTAGTGATGGAAAAGGTAAAATGCGTTTGGTAGACAGAGAGGAACAATCTATCTAGGAAAGAAATTCTTATGTGAGAATGGTGCAAGTCAGCGTAAGAATACTTATCAATTTGTACTTTATTCAATAAATATATTCCTGGAAAATAGGAGAAAATAAGAACTGATGTATCTAGTTTTTTAATAAATAATGACAACTGGCTCTCTCAGCAATGAATGGATGCTTAAGAACCAGGTTCTCATAGTCTCCAGTCTTATCTTAGTGTAAAGGAGGCAATTTTGTGAACTCTTTCAGGCCTTTAGGTGATCTACCATTTGCTGTGACAATAATTAACTGGCACCTGCCATTTAATATACTAATAGTGAGCATGCGATGCTACATTCACTGCAGTGTGTCATGGACCTCTTGGATGTTATTTTAATGGATATTTGAATGCTATTCCTGGCAACTCAACTTCTACTAGTAACTATTTCAATAAATCTGTGTTCATAGCAAAAATTGGGTTGACGTGGTACTCTGTAGGGCAAATTTAGGGAGGAATTATGCCAAATTCCTAAATTACCAGGGCTGTCCCAGGTGCTGGGTCATTTTCAAATCTCACCAAGTTCACGAAAATGATAAGAATAGGGTCATAAAATGGTTCAATTAGTCTAACTTTCCCAAGATGTAACGTCCTCTTCAAAGCCACATATCACATGGCTGGAGGTCCATTTAATAAATAAATAACTTCTGTGCACTAGATAGGACCCGAGAGACCTGAAATTGTTCACGTGGCTTCATGTCATCCACAGACTTTCTATGTTTAGTTACCCCTCTATGGCAATATTTTATTGATGTCCTATATGTCAATTTTCAGATTGGGTCATTCTGTGTAATGTTGCAAATTATTCTGATTTTTTTTCTCTCCTGAAAGACTGTGTTCCTCTAAAAGCTCTCTGTAATATCTATCCATTAGTAATTTTGAGATGTGAAAGGGGTTGGGACTAGGGCTCTAGGGGGGAAAGGGTGTAGCCAGGTTTCTATTAAAACTGATAGATGTCTATGAAAGATGGAGTATTATTATTGAAAACATTAAATCAGGTCTTAATTCAGTGACTCCATATTAGCCTTTCATCTAAAATTACACCATCAAAGGAATACTATGAAACATTTATCCAACTCTGATCCTTTGAAAGCAATCAGTCAGAGTAGATTTTCCTTTAACATCTGAGTTTGACCTACAGCTCTTGAGCCAATTTGGAAAACAGTGTGTTAAGATGAAAATAATAAGACTTAACAATAATACTCATATTTCTGATTTTTCTATTGGAAACTCAAAATGAAATTATTGGCAGGAAAGCTCCAAGTGTTATAAGTAACATATTTTAAAAATCTACATAATAAAATATAACAGAATCAGCCAGCAATTAATCAGAAAAATCAGAGCTAGACCAAACAATATACATGGAAGAGCATCAGCCACATTTCTTTGAACAGAATCTTATTTCCTGGTTGTATCATTCCTTTGATCAACTAATCTGGGGATTCAATTTGTCTAGCCATGATTCAGAATCCCTTTAATGAAGTTATAAGAAGGATATCTAAAAAAAAAGGGAATATCTACTTAATTACCACTCAGAAAGATGAATTTAGCTCCATATTTAAAGGCTGAAAATGTAACTTCACAGGAGTTTGCTCCGAAATCTTCCCCTGACAAGGCTTATCAGACACAATGAACTGGGAAGGAATTTTAAAATTATTCAGTCCACCAGGTCACTTGCAAGATGAGGAGCCTGAGACCCAGGGGATAGCTGAATTACTGAACTTCCTGTAACTGGGCCCATCTCTACCTGGCACCACCCTGCCACTTGCTTGAGGATGTGGGAGCCTGAAAATTCTCTGAGATTTTACAGGTTCATCATTTTGCTGTGGTTTGGTATTATTTGATTATTTATTTTTCTCATGAGTGAAGAGTATATTTCCCTAGAGATGCAAACTACTGTTAAGCAATAATTATAGTTAGTCTACTCAAGTTCAGAGCATGATCTTTGCTGTCTGATAGACATAGATTCAAGTTCTGGGTTGGTGACTTTTGATACATTACTTAATCTAAGCCTCAATTTCCTCATAAGGAAAATAGCTTTTGTTTATTATTGTGAACAAAGTGAATAGTCAATAAGTATTGCTCTCATTATTATTTTTCAATAAATGCTTATTGGTCAGTTGAATCTAGGAAATTTTCTGGGGCTTCATTACTATATTTAAAAGCATTTCTTTTTCCATATTAATCAAAAAGTGATAGTGAGATGAAATTTGTGAATGTGTTCAAGTATGTTTTTTGTTGACAGTATTTCTAGATTTATAGACTTCACGAGTTCATCTGTGTAATACAGAAAAAAAACAGCCAAAAATGTAATTTATTGAGTTGTTGGTGAGTCAAAGGTAGGTTGGAGTTTAAGCAAGATTTGATTCAGAAATTAATAGAGGATGGAGTATGGAGTTTCCTTAAAAAATTAAAAATGGAACTACCATATGATCCAGCAATCTCACTTCTGTGTATTTATCTAAAGAAAATAAAAATACTAACTAAAAAAGATATGTACTTCCATGTTTATTGTAGGACTAGTAGCCCGTTTGCACGAAGATTTGTGCAATAGACCTTCATTCACCTGGCTGCCTGCACCAGTTTTCTGCCGGCACCGGGGAACCAGGCCTTGGCTGTGGCCACTGCCTTCTGCCTTCTTTCAGGGTCCGGGCTTGGCCCTGGGCGGTGGCCTTGGGCTCGGCCGCACCCAACATCCCTGCTACGAATCATAGGAGCCAACCCCCTGGTCGTTGCCTGCGATCCATGCAGGCTCCCTGCTGGTGCCCAAGGCTGGGAAAGCCTCTACCCGAGGCTTTCCCGGCCTTGAGCTCCGCCACACCCCAACGTCCCTGCAACGGTTCCCTGGTGGGCGTGGTTGGTGGGCGTGGCTTGGTTGGTGGGTGTGGCTTGGGCGTGGTGAAGGTGCAGTCAATTTGCATACTTGTCTATTATAAGGTAAGATTATTTATAATAGCCAACATAAGGAAACAATCTAAGTGTCCATCAATGAATGAATAAATAAAATGTGGAATATATATATATATGTATATATATATATATATATTCACCCATTAAAAAAAGAATGAAATTTTGCCATTTGTGACAACATGGATGGGCATTGAGGGCCATTATGTTAAGTAAAATGTCAGACAGAGAAAGACAAAATAAGTAAGTTAGGGGGTGTAATGTACAGCATGGTGACTATCCTATATAATAAAAGGCTAATATGCAAATCAACTGAATGGCAGAAAGACTGGTTGCTATGATGCACACTGACCACCAGGGGGCAGATGCTCAATGCCGCTCAGCCAGAAGCTGGGCTCTCCTGCCTCCAGGATGTCCCACCTCTGGCTTAGGCCCTCTCCCCAGGGGGACATCCCTGTCAGTCAGGCATCAACCAAGGGCTCCCAGACTTCAAGAGGGCACAGGCTGGGCTGAGGGACCCCCCTCCCCCCAAGTGCACGAATTTTGTGCACTGGGCTTCTAGTAGTTAATAATACTGTTTGATTATTTGAAAGTTGCTAAGAGAGTACATCTTAAAAGTTCTAATCACAAGAAAAAAAATTGTATAATTATATATGCTAACAGATGTTAACTATACTTACTTTAGTGATAATTTTGCAATTTATAAAATCATTATGTTGTACACCTGAAACTAATATAATGTTATATGTCAATTATACATCAATAAAAAATAAATTAATTTTAAAAAGAAATTAAATCATGTTATTAAAGATCCCATTTTTTTCTTATTATCCTCTCTGCCTGTCAAAGTGTCTGCTTCATTCAAGAAAGGCTCAGCTTTAGGGAACTAAATACTTCCTAATTCACCTTAAGCACTCAAGAGAGAAAATCTCTTCTGGAAGCTTTCAAAGAAGAGGGTGGAAATTTATTTCTTCAGAAACTCTCAGCAAAGATCTTCTTGTATTTAATTACTTTCACTAGACTCTGGTCATTATATGAGTGATTGGACTTGTTGGCTAGTTTTAGTCAGTTGGGATCCAGCTCTGGGGTTGGCGATAAGTCAGCTCCTCATTACTAAACATACTGTATTGGAGACAGAAGAATTCTCAAAAGGAAATTAGAATATGCTTACTAAAAGAACAAGACAATAAATGATAGTTAGATCAAACTGTTTGCTACAGCTCCCCAAAGTAAGAGATATGTCTCAAGTTTGAGATCAAATGTTAGATGTAACCATAGTTATTTTATGTATCATCAAATTCTTTGCTTTTGCAAAGATTAATAATTATTGTGGATAAAAGCATGTCAGCATGGAGACAGTTAAAAAATTATTTGTATTTCTATTAAAAATTTCTCAATCTCCTCCCAAAGCAGTGGCCTATTGAAGAGTTTACTATCATTGGACAGAGGTCTAAATTAATTGTATTAAATACTAGAGGCCCATTGCATGAAGAGATTTGTGCAATAGGCCTTCCTTCCCTTGGCTTCCAGCACTGGTTTTCCTCTGGCACCCAGGACCCAGGCCTCCGCTCCGGCCAGAGTCTGCCATCTTTGTCTTCGCTGCAGACTCCAGAGTCTGCAGGGTTGTCTTCACTGTGGCACTCTGCTCCTGTAGATCCCTTCGCCCTTCCCTCCCTCTCATAGCAGGTGTCCTGCCCCGCCTGGCCACTCCGCACCTGGAGCAGCTGGGCAGCTGCCATCTTTGGCCTTCTAATTTGCATACTCACTCTGATTGGCTGTGGGCGTAGCGGAGGTATGGTCAATTCACATGTTTTTCTATTACTAGGTAAGATAGCACTTTGTAGAACTTCTGGAAAATGGTGTTTGAAGCTTTGAACTCAAAGACAAATTATTTGCATTATTTTGTATTATGCAAGATAAAAATGAGAATTGAATGATTTAATTTGAATCATTTGACTGCATTATTTCCACTTTTAGCAAATCATAGTGTTATCAACATGTCATCCTTATTTTTACACATAGTATTTAACAAAATTTGGTCAAGTTGGAAATTCTTTTCTTTTCTTTCAAGGAAATTTATACTCTCAATTCTGACATCCTCTAAACATCATGGATCACAGTATATGAATGTCTGAGTCTACAATATGTACCCAAGCTACTGTAGACTAAAAATAGAATTATGGCTCAAAAGTGTTTTGCATTCCCATGGGGAATATATACCTCACAGGAAAAATAATCACAGAACCAAATGATGCTAAGTACAACAAAATGATGCAACCATAGACTATCAGAGAACTTTCAGCAAAGAAATCTGACTTATTTTGCACTTCATGGTTTTCGCACGCACCATGATCTTGTGATACTTACTGAGTAGCTGCAATAAGGCATATGTATGTAGTCTGTTAGTGGTCAGAGCCATAGATTCTTTGGGAATCAGATGATAGCTACAAATGTTCACACCAGAAAAATGCCCCCCCCCTCCAAATTTCACTACAATTTGGGGGTTTCAGGAACTCCTTAAAACTCATTTTTAGTTCTTTATTGGAGTGAGACTGGTTAATAAAATTATATAGGCTTCAGGTGCACAATTCCACAACACATCATCTCTACACTGTATTGTATGTTCACTACCCCAGTCAAGTCTTCCATCACCATTTATCCCCCCCTTTATGCTCCTCCACATAGCTCCCTCCCACCTCCCCCTGACAATCAATTTTCTCTTTTTTTGTACTTTTTTTTTCTCAATCCCCCACAACCACCCTAAAGCTCATTTATAGACTCAAGCATATATAAATCATTTTTATCAGAATGCAAACACTAACCCCTCTTTGTTTGAATTTTAAAAATTTGATATCTGGCTTCTTATAGCCATAGTGTTAGGAAGTTAAAAGAACTGAGTTCATTGCTTCTTAAAGTATATTTCTAGTAGTTCAGTCTAGTAGGACTAAGAACATGTAAAGGAATAAGAAATGTGGAGCATTAATGAATTCTTCCAATGCGTCGCACATAGTAGGTGCAATGAATCCTGTAAAAATGAAAAATAGGTCTTAGAATTCTGACTAAGGTAGCAGCTCATCTAATGTCATAAAAGTAATACTAGGTGAATACTTATTAAAATAATACCCCTTCATTTTGTCATAAACAAGCTACTTTACCATTATATAATTAATAGTCATCTAAACAGAACTTTCTGAACATGTGAATTCACTAGTTTATACAAAATAAAGTGCATGGCTATATTCCTCCAATTTCTTGCATTTATTGCTTCAGTGAAATGTTTCTCTAAATAAATACTAGATTATGTTTATGCATGTACTCAAATAGTTCCATGAAGAATGTTCCTTACAGTTTGCATTTTCAGGGCTATTTTAATTTTTTCTTTTGATCTTTATAATCTCTAATAAGCTGTTTTCTAAAATCAGTGCTCTCACTGGAGATGATCCAACATGTTGCCTCAAATGACTGAAAAAACACGATTTGCCCTAACACTGAGTGAAACTATGTGGAAAATTTGTAATGATTTGTAAACATTTCACACTTATTATGATTCAGATATGGACTGTGGCCCAGAAAAGATTTGGATTTATTTTGATAGTCCCTGTAATTAGCTCAGCAATGTTTTTCTAAGTTATGATTTCATGCTGACTATTAGAAATTGCACATTGTTGAGATGCCACATGCAAAGAAGGTACGGTATTATATGGCAACAATTAAAAACACCATAAAGTAAATTAAATAGGATTTCAAACTGAGAAAACATAAATGTGGCATAAATAGAATTGAAAGGGAAAATATCTAGTCTTAACGTTTTAGTTAAAATTCTAAGCACATAGCCCAATTTAGTTTCGAACAAGTAGAGCAAAACTAGAGCACTGATGAGACAATAGAAAATGTGGCCTCTCCTCCTATGTCATTAGCATAAGTATGGAGATCAAGGAAACATTTCCTGGCCTTAACATTATACTACTGATGTCTTTTCTCCCAGCATGCATGACGGGCAGAATTGGCTACACAATTGGTGGGGCCCAATACAAAATGAAATCGCAGGACTCCTTGTTCAATATTCATTATAGAATCAAGCCCAGCCAGCATTCTTAGTGGTTGAGCGTTGACATATGAACCAAGAGGTCATAGTTCGATTCCCAGTCAGGGCACAAGCCTGGGTTCTGGGCTCCATCCCCAGTGTGGGGGATCCCCAGTGCAAGAGGCAGCTGGTCAATGATTTTCACTTATCATTGATGTTTCTCTCTCTCTCTCCCTCTCCCTTCCTCTCTGAAATCAATAAAAAAATAAATATTAAAAAAAAAAAGATGACAACAGACATACATTAAACCAGCACAGGGTCCTGTGCTACTGTGGGTCCTGGTGACAGGGAAAAGGAAGTTGTAAAGACACTTTAGAAGCCTGTCTATCCATCCCTCTGGGATCTTCAGGGATCCTGACCAAGCCCAAAGGAAGGGTCAGTGCTCAATTTGGGACAAGTTTTGAAGGTGGTTGAGATGACAAGGCTCTGCTCCCTTCTGAAATCTATCCTCTAGATAGGTTGTGAGGATTAACGAGTTAATATCAGAATTTGCTCCAGGGCAAATCTTCACTTGCCTAAAAGAGCATAAAATTTTTATTTTGCCTTTTATGCTTTCTGACAATCCCTTCAGTCTGCCACTAGGCTTTTAGTGGAGCGTGTGGAGAATTTAGGACAAGATGATGAATCTTACTCAAGGGCATCTCAATAGCTTTGCAAACTTAATGCAATAATGTAGGTCTTGCACCCTGTGTCATGGAGTAAAGAAAGACAGCCAAAACTTCAGATAAAAGAGGCTATAGCTCATTTTTGTTATTATTTAGAAGACAAATTACAGCAATGAATTTCTTTTTATCTTAGAATCCCTTTTATCATTGCATGTCTACCTAATTTTATTTTGAGAAACTACAAAGCTATAGAGATATTTAAGTGTTTAAGGCCATATTTTTAAATTTCTTATTTATTGATTGATTTTAGAGAGAGAGGAAGGGTGACATGGGAGAGAGAAACATCGATTTGGTGTTTTACTTATTTATGCATTCACTGGTTGATTCTTGTATGTACCCTGACCTGGGATCAAACCCGCAACCTCAGCATATGGGCATGATGCTATAACCAACTGAGCTACCTGGCCAGGGCTAAAGCCCTATTTTTTTTTAAACAGTGCATAACAGGTATACTTTGGTTCCTTAAAACAAAAGAAGAAGAAGAAGAAGAAGAAGAAGAAGAAGAAGAAGAAGAAGAAGAAGAAGAAGAAGAAGAAGAAGAAGAAAAGAAGAAGAAGAAAATAGTCAGGTTGTACAACTCAAAACTGGGTACAGCCCCAAATGAAAGCCACTGGGACAACTGGAGAGACATAAAATCATATCCTTTGCACACACTTTTGAGCCTAACAAAACTGAGAGCAAATTCCTGCCCAGTGCCATAGCCTGGGCTGCGACTGTAGTCTTAAAAGCACTTGAGGGCATCTACTCTTCCTAGTCACTCGAAAAAAAGGAACTCCAGGAACTGAGCTGAAAAAGGTAGGTTCATTACAAGCCTACCTTTTTCAGCTCAGTTCTGTAAAGAAATTGAAGAGGAGGAAAGAACAAAGTGCTCCTATATCTGTGTTTATAGGTATTGTTATATGTTTGGGTAGTTACCTTAGGTACTGGAGGACGTAAAGAAAAAAATTGAGGCAAAATAGGAAGTAGGTTTGTAGTGCAATGTAAAAGGAACATACACAATATTGCAGCTCAATCAAGGCAATCATCGAATGTGCCTGGGAATGAGCTCTCTGGGGAAAATTAAAGGACAATACTGATTTATTTAGGTGATGGCCCTGTGGGTAGTTTGGGCCATGGATTCCTTTCTTTTATGTTAATTTAGTTTTTGCTCTAAGGTAAAATAACAAAACAAACACAAAAGATTTCCCCAAATCTGTATGCACTTGGTTGTACCTATAGGTGTACAGCAAGCATGTCAAACTCAAAGGCTAACACAGGTCAAATAAACAAGGTTTAAGTTTATGTGGGCCTCAAAAAAACAAAAGCTTCAATTTTCATATAAACATAGGTTTATTCTGATAGAGACATATTGAATACAAAGGGCTGAAATAGATGAGTAATTGTTAATATAAAAAAATAGAACATTTTAATAAAAATTAATATTTTTGTCTTGAACATTAACTTACCAGACACTGAATAACTGCACAAATTAACAAGTGTAATGCAAATAAACCTATTTTTCTTGTTCTCTGAAAGCGAAATATTTCCTGTTGTGCACACCAAACAAGTCAGTCCGAGACTAATGACGTGGCAATCGGCTGCTAAAATATTTGCTGCTAGTATTAGTGGAGAGAAATGGTGCGCCTGCGCATAAGGCGAATAAGGGAAATGAACACAACACAATTATAGTAATCAGTCATTAGTGAACATTGTAGTTTGTTATTAATAACTAGTAGCCCTGTGCACGAATCCGTGCGCCAGTAGCTCGCCAGTAGCTCGCTGCTGCCCTCCAGTAGCTCTCTGCTGCCCGCTTGTAGCTTGCTGCCCCACCCTCTCGCTGATCCATGATCTGGTCATTATGTGGTCGGTCGTTGTGCTTCAAGGTGTAATGACCATTTGCATATTACATCTTTATTATATAGGATTAAGTATAACAGGATATTGTAAAAGTTAAGTTACAAAATTTTTATTAAAACGTTTTTTACATACCATTATATTGGCTGGGCCGCAAAAATATTCGTTGTGGGCCGCATGTCTATTGTGGTTTGCCTAGCACCTTTTCAGGTGTGACTTAGTTCCAATCATTAACAATGAAGAGCATCCACATACAAATCCGAATTTTGTACCTGAGGGCCACGAGTTTGACATGCTTGGTGTACAGCCAACAATGACACATCTCTGGCTCAGAGGCTCCTGCCCCAGAACTCTCAACACCCGCGCCCCCCCCCCCCCCCCCCCCCCCGCTCCTCCACCCCCGCCGTCCCTGTATTTCTGCATGGGGAACTACCCACTCTGTTCCCACGGTTACATGCTGGCAGTGATCAAAATCCCTAACCACACCCCCTTCTCCACAGAAAACAGTTAAAACGGTGAAGGGCACCCTCTGGGAGCTTGAAAAGGGACCTTATGCTTCCTGTTTAACAGGGGCAGCCTCCGCTCCAGTTCTGGAGCTCATTGTGTTGTTACAGGATGGTGAGCCCAGTCCTTGGTAACCGTCCGATTCTTATAGAAGAAGAGTACAAAATTTGGATTTGTATGTGGATGCTCTTCATTGTTAATGATTGGAACTAAGTCACATCTGAAAAGGTGCCAGGCAAGCCGCAATAGACACATTTGCAGTCACACATCATTGTGACTTGAAGGGGAAAGGGTCTAGTTCAATGTTTTGACAAGAGCTCAAGAAAGTTCTGGCTTATAGCTCTTGGGTGGAACACAGCACTGTGTGGGTGGCGTGGTTAGGATGGGGAAATTTAAATATAAAGGAAATCACAAAGTCACGCACCATAGAAAGACATCAGCGATAACTTTTGCTGATTTCCAGTTTTTCTGTCTATCTTTTCATAGCTATTTATCCTCTCTAAGATCAGTTGTTAAAATCAAACCATGTATCTCAAACACAGAGAGGGGTCACGGCAGTAAGGAGCGAAGACATTCTCTCTCCAACCCTAACCACATACATGTGTACATCCCACACATCTCAAAGCGTGTAGAAACATGGAGTGTTGTTTTGCTCTCTCTTTTTTTTTTATCCCTTAAGAGTTAGGGATAAGAATGAACTGAAGTAAAATAGTATAGTGTGTCATTGCATGTTCTGAATTCTGGCATAATTCAAATACCTCCCACTAAGATTTGTCATTCTGCTTCCAGGCAGGACCGTTCTTAAAGTGTTCTTGACATATGAGCACCTACACAAGTCATTAAGCCCCCCTTAAAAATACTCAGTATCTCTTCTTAGAGAATGAAGTTCTATATCTCCATCAAAAAGATGAAGGTATAACCCTCACCCTGCCATTTAGCAAAGGACAAGAGAAGTAGGTTAGCATGTAGCGAGTGGAAGGAAGTCTGTGCCGGCATTATTCATGACATATGCCTTATATCGCTTGTGACTTAATATCGTGAAACCCTCCTCCCCGCTCTGCCTCTGCAGAAGAGGGACACAGGAATCCTGGAACATCATACTCTATTAATTTTTAAACCCCACTTAATATGAGTGCTTTTAGACAAGGAAATATTAAGAATTGTTCTGAACCCGAAACGGATATTCTTATTTTAGAAAGTGCTTCTTCACCAACTATCACAACATTCTTTTGCAAGGAGCTAGCTAAAAGGGAGTGAAGTTTTTTCTGTATGCAAGTCTATCTTCTCTGTTCCAGTTCAAACCAATAACTCATTTTATGCAGCCACGGACCAAGAATTTTGACATTTTGGAGGCATTATTGGAATAGCATATTCTCCATGATCCCAAAAATACATTTTGATGACACATTGACTGCTATATTCCTAAATGGATATTTCTAGTCCATTGTCTGTCTAGCAGCCATATATTCCCATGTATTTGGGTAATTTCTGGCTCCAGAAGAACATATGGGCCATATTCACAACTTCTACCATTTTCGGTGTTTATCTTTATTCTGTCAAATTTCTTAGTAGTTCTTTCATTTCCCTTCTGTCTCTTTATTCTCTTCATTTTTCTTGAATGTGCTGATTAGTAATTTGTTTTCATAAAGCTCCAGTTTTAGTTTGTGGGCTAGGCAAGCTCAGTGCTAAGAAAATGGTAAATCCACAGGCTAAAATTTTAGTCCCTGCTCTGTCATTATTTAATATTAACAATTTGAATAGTTGTTTAAGTACCTCATGCTTTAGATTCCCCACTCACTAAATGCAATGAAGGCAGTTTCCTCTCACCAGCTTAGCAGAAGTACAGTGGCAATGAGTAATGTACACATGTTACTCGTGTGGCCTAGCTTCTGGATTAGAAAGAGTCATGAGCACTATGGCAATCAATGACCTATTAAGTACAAGTTCATGTGTTTTGTGTTAATTATATGATCTTGTTACTATCTCTGCAATGTGGCTATAATTATCTCTATTTTTAGAGGAAATTAAGACTTGGTGTGTGAAAAACTAATTTAAAGACACAAAACTAGTAAGAGACAAGACCAGAATTTGAAACTGGATTTTTAGTTTTTAAGTATTACTTTACCTTAATCAATGATGGCTACTTATTTGTCTACATTAATTGTTACTTATCTATATTCATGTTTGCACAATTAGCTTTTATTATTAAAAATTGGACTATATAACAATTTTATCTAAACATATGAATGTCACCTGTTCATTCATCAAAGAAGATACTTCATGAATGGCTTTTAGGTCCAAACAAAGTAGCTGGTTGTGATTTCTAATATGGGTGTAAATGTAGATAGGGGACTACCTTCTGTATCTAATCTATATCAGTAGAAAGCAGATCATTGTTGCCAGGGGCCAGGATGACTTGGGGGTTAGCTTGGAAAAGGAATAAAGGCATCCTTTGGGGGTGAGTACAGTGTTCTATGTCTTAATTGTGGTGCTACTTACACAGGTGCATACATTTATCAAAATTCAATCTCTATACCTAAAACGGGAATATTTTACTATCAATAAACTATGTCTCAATAGGCTTGAGTTTAAAGTACAAGTACCATCATCTATTTGCTGTATGATTGGCAAGATACCTAACCTATCTAAGTCTCATATTCCTTCTGTGACAACAGGGATACTAATTGTACCATCTCTAAAATGTTGAGGAATATAAAATAAGATCATCCATGTCAAGAGCGTACCATCAAACTTATCCATAGTAAGCACTCAACACATGCTTATTTAACAAAAATATCTCAGCGGGCTGGAAGGGTCAGTGGGGGAGGGGGGAACGGGCGTACATCTGTATTACTTTCAACAATAAAGATAAATTTTTAAAAAATGTCAGACAGTGTTCTAGGTATGGAAGAATGAGTGGTAAATAAAAGAAAGCTTCTGCCCTCACTGAACTTATGTCCTAGACTGGGGGAGGCAGCCAATAAGCAAGTAGACAAGAAAAAAATGACCGTGATACTATCAAATAGCTATGAAGAAAGTCAAACAGTGATAGGATAAATGACTGTGATGGCCGTTTCCACGAGTGCTCAGTGAAGAACCCTGCGAGGAAGTCTCATTTAGAATGAGATCTAGATGCTATCATGAAGATGCCCACAGGAAATTGTGGAGGGAAGTGTTTCAGGAGCAAGGGACAGAATGTGCAAATACCCAAAGTGGGAACAAGGTTCTCTTGAAGGAACCAAAGGCTTAGAAAGAGAAATAAGATGAGAGTTTGAAAAGCTCAGTCGTAGGGCAATGTACATTGTGGGGAGACACTGGAGGAAGTTAAGCAGGGGATAATGTGTTCTTATTTAGTTTATAATAATTTCTTTGACTTTTGTGTAAAGTGTGGATTCTAAAGGAGTGAGAGAATCAACAGGGAGACCAGGCAAGAAATAGTGGTGCTTGAACTAGGATGTTAGGAATTAGAGATGGTGAAACTTGGCCAGATTTGGGATCTATTTTAGAGTGGAAAAACCAGGATTGCCAACAGTTTGGATGTGGCAACGGACAGAGAATTTCTTTTTTTTTTGGCTTGAACAACTAGGTACTATTTACTGGATTGGCATTTACTGATATTTACTAGTAGTTATAATTATTTTTTTCCTGAGAAGCCATTTGGTGAGCTCTTAGGTATTCTATCATAAGGCGTTTCTGGGTTAACTACTGATATTAAAGAGTTTGTGTGCTAAGTGCTATCTTGGGGCCAAACTGTTAGCTTTAAGTCTTAAGCTATCATTAAATAATTAAGTGATTATGCTGAAACCATTTATGAAATCAAAAGGATATTTATACGTGTGTGTGTGCATGTGCAAGTGTGAGTGAGTGTGTGTGTGTGTGCGTGCGTGTGTGTGTGTGTGTGTGTGTGTGTGTGTTTTCTTGAGGCTACGGAGCTCTGCTTGCCAGAGTGACATTCAAGGACAGAGCTCAGAATTCCTTATCAACAGGGGTTTTGAAGTTGCCCCTTGCTCACCTCACTTGTACCACATCCTATACTCTGCACAATCTTTATGGAGCTAAGACTTTACTCAGCTGTAGTTTATGTCTTTACTGGTTTATGATTCTAAAACACCTAGGATTTCTCAGTATCTGTGGAGTGGCAAGTGGGACATGTCCAGGAGACTCCAATAGTTCAATTTCACAGTTTAGAATTCAAAGGCTGAAGCTTAATTTTATCCCTTTGGTGGAGAGGTTCAGGCAACACCACATCAGTTGACAGCAGTGCATTCCCTGCCACCTCCACTTCCTTCCTCACTGGCTATTCTCCCTCTGCTTTTGATTCCTTCTCTAGGAACCACTGGAAGTTTCCCTCTGTGTGAAGGAATTACTAGTACTCTGGGATAATTCAAAGAACCACCATTCCAGGGGTCAAGTGACAACGGACAGAACCTTAAATCAATAATAAAAAATAAAGTTGTTGCCTTTCATCGAGCACGTGCAAGCATATCTTGGAGATGTTGCTGCTTGGCTCCAGACCACCACAATAAAGTGGGTATCACAATGAAGCGAGTTGTAATCTTTTGCTGGTGGAGGGTCTTGCCCTTAATTTGTCAGAAACGCAACGTCTGTGAAGCACAGTAAAGTGAAGTGCGATAAAACGAGGTAGGCCTGTGTTACCTGCTAGTACTTAATAGGAATTCTAACTTAATCCTTACAGCAAATTCAAAAGCTCTCTTGCACAACCTTGTAAAGCTCTCTTATGTTCTACTTCTAATGGTTGAGTGCACAGGCTCAGAGAGTAAAGTAATTCGCCCAAGGCCACACAGCCAGTAAGTGACAGAATTGGGACTTTGACTCAGGTCCGTCTGGCTCCAGAATTCCAAATTTGTAACTGCTAAGCCACAGTAGTAGCTCAATCCATTTAAGCCTGTAAGTGTGGGATGTAACAGCAAGATTCCCCAGAATCTTGGCTTATTACTCAATCAACAATTGTGAGGCTGACAATGAGGCTTAGAGAACATTGCCACAAACACGGCAGCTGCTGTCTTGATTAAAGACCAGTTTCTGTGTTACTTATATGGAAGGATCTGTTTGTTCTGGTTTTGGCCTTCCATCAAGGCATGGGAAATAGCATCACCTTCATTTTAGACCAAAGTTCCCTGATTTTCTGCTGAGCGGTACTCTTTTTAAGTGCACCATGTACTTATTGGTATTTACTAAAAAACTGTCCAAACATTAACCCTGAAATTTTACATGCCCCAAATCTCAGTCATATTGAATACTTATCATTCTTTCTGTGCTTATATTAGGGAAAGCAGATGTGTGATGTACAGCAAGTTAAGTTCAAATGAAAGATTGTTGATTGACAAAAGCACAAAATAATATTTTTCAGATTCATGTTGCTTTAAAGCCTGGCTAGAACTTGTGAAAGGAAACACACACAAACACACACACACACACACACACACACACACACACACGCTCATGCACACACTGGAGGAAGTAAAGCAGGGGATAATGTGTTCTTATTTAATTTATAATAATTTGACTTTTGTGTAAAGTATGGATTCTAAAGGGGTGAGAGAATCAACATGGAGACTAGGCATTCATATAGTACTTCTGGCCTATTTGAAAGCATCTTAGATATACTGTTTAAAAGCATAATCTCATGAGATTTCTACCATCCTGCATTTTAGCAGGATGATATATTTGGTTTATATAGACAACAAACATTGGAAGCTGGCTCTAGAACTAGCCCAAATAAAAACCTGCAAATTTTTCATTGCTACTTGCAAATTTTATTTGCTGGAATTGGGGGTGCGTGTGTGGGGGTAAAATTATTTATCCTTCTATGACAACTTTCTGTTCAGAGACAATGTCTGTATGTGACTCAGTTGTACTTCATTCCAGTGATGGAGAAACAAAAGTCTAAATCACAGATTGCTAACAAAGCGATACAGATGAATCTATTAAAGTATATCTCCACACTGTTTTGTTTTTTACTTCCAATTGGCACCTTTTTCTTGCCTCTCAGCTTTGAAACTTGAGAATAAAATGCCTCTGGAAACAAAGCAAAGTGAGCTGAAGTGTGTGTGTTATGCAGAGTACTGTGAGCGATCTTTGTGCTGTGCACAGCTACAGCTGTCACCAATTTTTCATCTACAGTGAGGTCAGCCAGACAAAAAGACCCACGACAACACATTCAGTAGCATCTTTGTTCTCATCTCAGTCTAAAAGAGGTAACTTGTAGTGACTTTCAATTATGGTCACAGTGATTTTTTTCAGCACATCATTGGTTTGGAAATTAATTGTTGGTTGGATGGGGGAGTTTTTTCAAGCTCCTCAAATAAAATAAATGTAGCTTTCATGAAAGATGTTAATCCCAAAGCTCTAGAGATAAATGATTTAACTCTCCATGCTGGAAACTGATGGTTTACCTCCAGATTGTTATGTGGGGATAAGGATTAATTATGAATTCAAGATGATTTTCAATCATAAACAGCCTACTCTATTATTCAGAGGACTTTTGAAATTATATTTTTATTGATTTCAAAGAGGAAGGGAGAGGAAGAGATAGAAACATCAATGATGAGAGAGAAGCAGTGATTGGCTGCCTCCTGCACACCCCACACTAGGGATCAAGCCTGAAATCTGGGCATGTGCCCTTGACCAGAATAGAATGGAGACCCTTCAGTCCACAGGACATCACTCTATCCACTGAGCCAAACCGGCTAGGGCTACTATTCAGAGTTTGATCATATAATTTATTACTGAGATGCTTTGCTGTACTTTGCTGTGTTCCTTATAGTTTTCTTCGTCCCTTTCCATATCAAGTGAGTAAATGAGATCAATCTTTTACCTATTAGGTATTTAAGGATCAATGAATAAATTGAGATTTCTAAATTGTTCAGTGATCAATGCAATCCATCTCCTTATAATTATCTGTGGCTATTAAATTTTTAAATTTTTGCACTTTTTAAAATATTAACAATAACACAAGCTAAATAAAAAATTAGGGAACTGTTCATCTTGGTCTTCAAATTTTGTGATTTCAAAGTCATGATTTGGAAAGAATCTTCCTCTTTCTTGAAGCATTCTTCACGATACGGATGTTTATTTTTTAAATTATTATTGTTTAATCCTCACCTGAGGATATTTTCCCATTGATTTTTAGAGAGAGTGGAAGGGAGGGGGAGAGATACACAGAAAGAAACATCGATGTGAGAGAAACACATCAATTGGTTTCTTCCCACACGTGTTCTGACCAGGGCTGGGGATTGAGCCTGCAAACCAGGTACATGCCCTTGACTGGAATTGAACCCTCCAGTCCTTGGGCTGATGCTCTGTTCACTGAGCCAAACCAGCCAGGGCAAGATGTTTACTTTTGGCAATTAAACAAAATGGAAAATGCTAATGTAATTTTCCTTAATGTCAAACTTTATCTTGAATGGGACTCAGTGTCTTCTTTATTTTCTTATTAAAAAACTAGAGGCCCGGTGCACAAAATTTGTGCAATCGGGGGGGGGGTGGGGGTCCCTCAGCCCAGCCTGTGCCCTCTCACAGTGTGGGAGCCCTTGGGGGATGTCCGACTGATGGTTTAAGTCCGCTCCCCACGGGCAGTCAGACATCCTTAACGCTACTGCAGAGATGGGAGAGGCTCCCACCACCGCCACTGCACTCGCCAGCCATGAGCCCGGCTTCTAGCTGAGCGGTGCTCCCCCTGTAGGAGCACACTGACCACCATTGAGCGTCTTCCCCCTGGTAGTCAGTGCATGTCATAGCAGCCGGTCGTTCCGCTGTTTGGTCGATTTGTATATTAGCCTTTTATTATATAGGATTGCTTTATGTTCTGTCTACTTCCAGAGTATTCTATTTTATAAACATTTCTAAGGAAGAAATTGCATACCATCGTACCAGGGCCAATGCAAAACAGTCTTTTCCTTGTGCTATTATTTACCTTTCTTTTTCTATTACTCTGGTGGTTATGCACTGAATGAAAAGAAGTAACACAAGCCTTCACAAACCTGTAAGTCTATAATTAAGAACTGCTTTTCATAAGAGTTCTTTTTTTTCTCCTGAGAAATAAATGTCATGTTTAAAAGGGATATTACAGGAAGAGTGATAAAAACCAATAGGCAAAGGGGTAAAAATTGTTCCTTCTCTTCTTTGTGGCAGAATACAGAGGGTGTTTTTTGTTTTTTGTGTTTTCGTTTTTTGTTTTTTTTTTATAAGTACTTACAATGACTACACTGTTGAGTTGGCATGCAGATCAAAAGACTGACAGATTTAATTCATGTTTCTGTGCTATACAAACAATGACATGTATAAGCCAATCTGTGCTGCTTTCAGCGAGTAATTGAAGGTAGTACAAACACAGACTTTAAAAGATCCACGGTGCCTAACTGAACTGTTGGACAAAAAGAGATCCGACAGCCCATATTCGTTTTACTGTTTCTTTGGGATTCTGCTTGGCCTGCCCTCTGCCCTGCCCTCATGCTCCTAGAATTAATAGCGAGTGATAGCCTTTGCACGTGTCACTAGAAATGGACACACACACACACACACACACACACACACACACGGTATATTAACTCACTTGTCTGCTGCTGGGTGAAGAGATAAGCTCCAAGAGTGCACAAAAAATAATCCGAAGACGTTTGGAAGTTAACCACAAGAAATCAATGTTTGCATGAGCTTCCATTACACGGGCAGCTTTTGCTCTATAATGCTGGCCGGCCTGGGTAATGAGATAATAAATCCATCCACGAATGTATAAAGGATGACCCTGCAGGATTTTGACATGACATTTTCTGTGGATCTAACTTGGTTGGAAACTACGGGCAGCATTTTCCTCCAGTAATTTGTGTACTTTATGTATTTTTTTCCCCCCAAATTGCATGGTGCCAGCAATTTGGGTTTTAAATACAATAGTCTTTTGAGAAGTACTGAAGAAAATGAATAGAAAATCACCAGCATCATAGCAAATTATCCTAGGTCAACACATAATGCCTTCATTTTCCAGATGTCTCAATTCAGCAGCTACTTTGGGCATTTTTATCTAAGGATGCTTTTAAGTATTCCAAGTTTAATAATACATTTTCTGTTGTGTGTTACCATAGGCTAACATCATTGTATGAGTGTCTTCCACATTCAGGGTCCAAAAGAAATGAATTTAAATCAATGTACCCAGAGGCGGTGCTTTTGTTTGAATGTTTCCAATGACTTCTTTGTTCAAAATCCTTGCCTTTACTTAAGGGTCATGGATAACTTTTTATGATTCTGCCTCAATTATAAAACTATAATTGTTTTATACTAAAATGTCTTCAAGGATAATTTCCAAGTTTTTTAATGTCCAGAGTTTAAACATTTGGGAGTTGCCTATGCCATAACAATTAATTGATACATTGTTTTAAGAATACTGGGTCTTTGTTATGACTGTCTTAAAAAGAGTTACATAAATAATGCTGGCTTATTGTAGAAAAATTAGATGTTTCAAAAGCAAAAGCAACAAAAAGTATAATACTTTCACCTCAGAGTAATTTTTGTAATTTGGATTCTATCCTTTCTAACTTTAAAAAAGAATATTATGCCCATTCTTTTAGCAAGTAAATAGGAACCTTAATTCATTAGTTACTGTGGAATATTTTATACTAGAGACCCGTTGCAGGAAGATTCCTGCAAGAACAGGGCTTCCCTTCCGCCACCACCACCTCTCTGCCCCCCTCCCGCCGCGCTTTCCCTGCCGCCTCTGCCCCCCACCCCCACCCCACGCTTTCCCTCCCGCAGCCACTGCCCCCCTCCGCTTTCCCTCCCACCACCGCTGCCCGTGCTTTCCCTTCCACTGCCGCCTCGCACTTTTCCGCCGCCCGCTGCCCACCCCGCCCGCGCTTTCCCTCCCACAGCCGCCTTGCTTTCTGCTTTCCCTCCCTCTTCCTTTTATGCTGTCTTCAGTCTTCACTCCTCCCTCCTTCAGCATATGCAAATTAACTGCCATCTTTGTTGGGTTAATTTGCATACTAGCTCTGATTGGCTGTGGGCGTAGCAAAGGTATGGTCAATTAGCATTTTTCTCTTTTATTAGCATTTTTCTCTTTTGCCCAGGTCTGGGCAAAAGTAGGTTTACAGTTGTTCATATGAAAGATAATACAATAATTAGTAAATAAAAATACAAGAATAAACTGTTTTACATACTCACAACTGTAAACTACTTTTGCCCACCCTATATACATAATATATATATAATATAATTGTTTCTTCTCATCTAGAGTTGTGCAGAATGCTTCATTTGCTATCTTTTTTGAATTGGGTTCCTTCTGTGGATTTCTTAGAATCTAGAGATTTTGAGTATAAAGGTACAACTTATGTACGTTTGTTAGAACATAAGCTAGGAAATGGTTAAGTAATATTAGCAGGATCACATGAGCTGGTTAGTGGCAGGGAGAGAAACTGATAATGATAAGTGATTTCTAAAAACTTGAACAGAAGAGTGAACTACTTGAAAACTATGATTGTGAGGAATAGCAAAAGAATTTGGGCATGTATAATTGGAGAAAGGGCTTAAGAGAAATGTGATAACTATCTTTTTCTTTGAATGGTTGCTATGTGAAATTCCTCAGGAGTGCTGTCTGAGATCAGGTTGGTATAACAAAAATACCATAGACTGGGTGGCTTAAACAGCTAAAATTTATATCTCACAATTTTGGAAGCTGAAATTCAGAGGCAAGAGTGCCAGCATGGTGGGGTTCTTGATAAAGGCCGTCTTCCGGGTTTACAAAAGACTGTCTCCTCATCCTCATTTGGTAGAGAAAAGAGAAAGGAAACTAACTCTCTCCTCTCTCCTCTAAAAGGGCACCAATTCCATCACAAGGGTTCAATGCTCATGACCTAATTTCCTCCCAAAGGTCCCATCTCCAAATACCACCACATTGGGAATTAGACTTTTCAACATATGAAATTTGGGGAAACAAACATCCAGTAGATAGCAAATGCTCTAGAAAAAAAGAAAAATTAAAATAGGATACATGGTGGAGATAACCACACAGGAGGCTTGGGATTATATCTGAAAGGAAGAAGGAATCAGCAACTAGAAATATTCAGCAGTGGTATCAACAGTGTTTGGAGCACTGAACCCCTCATTACTAAAGGGATGCTAACGACTGTTGGTCAGGGATGCCGCATTAGGGTTACCTGCAGGTGGAGAAATGTTGGGGTATGTGAGAAAACCCTTCCTTCTCCTGAACCTTCTTTTCTTCACTGGAGGCAATCCAAAACTCAATAAGGACAAGGTTGCATGGATACATCAGCATGAAACTTAAAAGAGATCTCAATAAAAACTAACAGCAGAAATAAAGTCAATTCTAGTGTGGACTGCTGTTTGGATAAAACTTCTAATAATTGAAATATCAGCAGTTCTTTTACTATGCCAGATATAAGGGGTACTTTTAATTCTAGAAACCTAAGGTCTGTAAGCTTCAAAGTCATCAATAGGAATTGCTGGGGTTTTGACTTTGGTGCTGTGGACACCATATCCCACCTTAGGAAAGCAAACCATGAGGGGACAGGGAATTATGTGTAACACAGTGATTAAGTGAACTGTGTTCCTTTCTTTCTGTTCAGAGTCTAATCAGTAAGTCTGTATCTGAAAGCATCACAATAATATAGTCTAGAAGTAAGCAAACATAAATCATCACTTTGGCAACAAACCAAACCGATAGGGAACAAAGCATGGAGATAATTCTTAGGTGGTGGAATCATAGCATAACCCACGATGACTTTATGTTATCCAGAGACAGAACGGATGGAGCATTATTCCTAAATACTGCAATATCTGCAAAGGTGAGATGATCATTATAAATCAGGATGTTACAAAAAGAAAAAGAGAAAAGCTACAGCTAGAGACAGATGCTCCAATTAGCAAGGTATCCATTTCCAAATTATTATGTTTTCAAATAAATTCTGACATGCAATTTCAGAACATTGGAAAATAATACTAAACCAGCCCAAGTAGAAGCAGGAAGTAAGTCTTGGCAAAGCTGTTCACCCTCAACATATTACTAACAATTCATTCCATTGCTGAGAAGGGGTGGGGAGATGGTGATGAATAGATGGTTTTAAAAAGCCTTTAGCTTGAGATGGTTTTCTCAAACTTATAAATCGAAACTGGCAAAGTCAGAAAATAATCTTGTAATTACTAAATCAGATAGTTTAACCAGATAGTTTAAAATTATCTATAAGGATCCTCATGTTCCAAAATATCAAATACAGCTGTAAAGTCTTATAAACTTAATTTTACCCTCTGGTACACGGCACGCATCATTACGCATTTCAGAAAAATCTATACTCTTCCTACACACAGATATAAAATTCTGTTTTCTTTTCAGTAAGTCCATTTAAGCTATCCAGTTGGGACCAGGGTAGGCCCATAAAAATATTAACCCTGCTCCCACTTTTCCCAGCCCCCAGTACATATATTCCCCCCCCCCTTTTTTTAGAGAGAGAGAAAGGGAACATATGATAGATGTATTGACTTGTAAAGCTGTTCTCTTGATAAAGTAGAGGAAACAGGCGTACAGACCTATGTAATAATCAGCTCCGTTGCTTCCTACTAAAGCATTTTCCCAGAAATATCCCAGCCCTATGAAACAAAGTTCTGTGGGGGTTGAACCTGCATTTTAAATAATCTCACTAAGGTCTTAGTTTATTATCTTTTTAGTATAATTGGCTTAAGTAAAAGTGTGAGGGTTCTTCTCTTCAGCATCCTCCTTAACTTCTAGAATTTGTGAACCTTGTTGAATCAGTATCAAGGGAGATTAGATGAGAAAGAAAAACATGAAAAATGACAAGTTTGAAGATCAAATAATTTGAAGTCTGAATGTCTGAATATGACGTATGTAGACCTAAGCTATTGACATCAAAAGCAATGGTTTGGGGATAGAGTGAGGGAGGGATATAAAATGGCTGTGTTCTTAAGCTGTCATTTATGTCAGCCTTTTGCTTGTCCCTGGAAATAAGCTAAGAATCCCCTTTGTATCACACAGCCACGGATCTTGGAAATTCTTACAAGCATGTTTAAGTGCCATTTGAAACGCAGCTGAAGCTTTTCTGTTGGAGTTCAGTTTATACAGCTGTTGCCAATGGGGTACTCATGATGATGTTTTATGCCATGACATACTCAAAACCCTTCCGATGGATTCTCTCAATTAATCTCTTCCACACTCCTCTGAGGTAGGTGCTGTTGGTCCTCTGACTTACAGATAAGGACCCTGAGGCTCAGAGAAGTGGCATTCTTTCTTTGCACAAGGTGCAGGACCAGGCTGCAAACAGAACACGGACCTCAGGGGCTATGCTTTAAAGAAGGATGTTATTCTGCCTCAAAATCTGGGACCGCATTATGTAGTAGGGGTCAGCAAACTTTTTTCTGTAAGAGGCACTTAGTAAATGACTTAGGCTTTGTGGACCCTAGACTCTCTGCCATTATAGAACGAAAGTCCTAGACAAAGTGTAAACCGATGGGTGTGGCTATGTCCCCAAAACACTTTACTTATAAAAACAGATGGCTGGCGGAGGTCTGGGGTTCTATAGGATTTAAAAAATGTCCCCTCACCCTGGTCAGTGTGGCTCAGTTGGTTGGAGCATTGTTATCCCCTACACTAGAAGGTTGCAGGTTGGATCCCCAGTCAGGCAGGGCACACACCTAGGTTGTGGGTTCCATCCCAGCCACCCACATCTCTCTCTCCCTCTCCATCTCCCTCTCTCTCTCTCTCTCTTTTCTCTCTCTCTCTCCCTCTCTAAAATAAATTTTTAAAATGCCCCCCTTCATGGTGATGTAAAAGAACTACACGTTGTTGTTTTTTCTGTGAACAAAGATTTTACATTCTCTTCTGGTGTAAATTTTTGCTCCTCTGACAGCCAAGAGCAAAAGGGCATATGCATAGATGAGGCTTCCAGAAGTGAAGAGTTTGCTTTGAAGCATTCACACTGTCTCACCTAGTTGTTCCTAAAAACATGGGTTTATGAAGCAGCCAGCTGGGCTCAAAGTGGGGAGGGGGGCTTTCTCAAAGGGAAACAGATTTTGCACTTGGAGTGAGTATCACACCTGTGATTTAGCCTGCTTTGTCTCCACACTTGAATCCAAACAGGTGTCCAAACCAGACAAAATCAATGATTCCGGGAACTAAACTAGTACGTGTGCTATAAACTTTTTGGGTTTTTTTGAGCACATATCCCAGCTGAACATTGCTTGAAAACATTTGCTTCCTGTTTCATCAAAATGAGGAGACCTTTCCAGTCTAAACTCTTTCAGATGGCCTGTTAATGAGCGACTTGCAAACAGTAAATATTATTGATAGTGGTTTTCAAAAATTCTCTGAAGTCTCCAGAGTTTGGTTTCCCTCCATCTGTGAATTGGGAGGATGACAGCTGCCATGCTCCACAGAGCTGGGAAGATTGAATAAAGAAATAGACACCTAAAAGCCTTGATAAGTTCAGGGAGCTAAATAACTTGTTGGTAAGAGTATTGCTTCAGTTGTTTGGGATCAAGTAAATTATACCCACTCCCTATGTGTGTATGTGGGCTTTGGTAAGTGGACGGCAGCAAACTAGGATTCTCACTATAAAATAACCCTGGACAATATTTTCAACAGTTCACATAAAAGTCCATTTGTTGAGTCAACACAGAGAATCTGGGAACTCTCTGAGGGTGAACTGCACGCGCTGTCAGAGGGAGGGTGGGCCTCAGGCACACTGTGGTGAAATATGGCAAGAGTGGATGTTGGCTTGGACTCCAAATGCCTCGCGGTGATAATTGCCACTTTCTTAATGCAAATGATTAGCCATGATTTTCTAAGAAAAAATGTGTAAGAAAGAGTTAGTTGCCCTTCTAACAAACCTGGAAGCAGCGAAGCTGTCCTCTCATGAAAAGGGCTGGCAGAGAGAATGCTTCCTTTCCCTTACTTTTCACAGGCTTTGCTTTGGGAAACTTTAGCATTTATGTGGACAACAGCATGGATTGTTCTAGTGACCGGAAACTACTTGGTAATACTGGGGAGACTGACATCAACATAAAGAAAACAAACCAGGCGAGATCTACAGTGCTCCTTGATGTGTCCACAAATTAAGTTTATAGCTAAGCAACTTCGGGACTATTTATTTATATGAGTTTTGAGCATTTTTTTTTCTCTTTTGCAGGAGGAAGGGAGAAGGCGTTTGGATTAATGAAGGTAAAATAAGTATAATCAGGAATAATAAAATGGGTGATATGAGCACAGTTATTTAATAGTAAACCCACTAACGTGTTCTGAAAATCTAAAATGTCTAATTCTCATTATAAAGACTCTATTTATTGAACATTTACTGTGTCAGTAACTGTGATAAGGGCATTGCATAAATTATTTCATTCATCTCATTCCATCATGAAATAGGCAATTTTAGTTTCCACATTTTTAACAGATGAAGAAAATGGCCTGGGGCACACAGTACATAAGTGGGATTTTAACCCAGATCTGTCTGATGCCAAAAGCCACAGCTCTTAATCAATAGTTAGAAAAAAAATACAGGGAACACCAAGAACTGAGCTTGGTTTATAGAGAATTGTAACTAAGGGACAAGAGCTCGAGAGTAATTCAGGGACATAAAAGGAGAGGGGAAGACACATTTTCTTTTCTTTGGAGAGGGAACACAGGAGGGCCTGGTGGAAGGCACCTTCTGGGCTGGCTGAGGCCCCCACCAGCGTAAGCCCCCTCCTCAGGCCTCCCTCTGTCACTCTATTGAAAGGGGAGCCTGGGCATTGTTTTCCCTAAGCATTCTGTTTGTTTCTAATATGACCTGTGAGAATTTGAAATTTTTTATTTCCCTATATGTTTGTTTCATGTTTATTTTGCCCCTCACGCATGAGCTCTGTGAGTACTGGTTCCTAGTCCGCTTTGTTCCCCTTGTATCCCCAAGCACCTCATAGTCCCAGCCACATAGTAAGCACACAAAACCAAATAGTAAGAATTAGCTTTATTGAGCACTTGCCAGGGGCTGGGCGCTCTTGCAAAAACTTGACATCTATTATCTCATTTAACCCTCAGCATGTCTCTGCTCACATTCCATTATGTGCTCTGTGGGTTCTTTTACTTCTCACTTGTTCTTTCCATTCCCTGTTACAACTCCACTGTCTGTCATTGAAATATGTTTTCCTCACTAAATCTACCACAAAACTGTTCTGTATTTTTATTTTTCACTGTTTGCTTATATATGCATATTTTTATATACTCTATATATATTACATATAACACACACATACACAGGGGAATTTATCCTTTCCCTTACGAGGCTAGGCTATTTTTGTTGGACAACTGTCAGATAATTCCACCTATAAAGTGGAACTAAAATCACTTTATGTACCAGCTACAAACAGGAGAATATGAACTCAGCTTGAATAACATTTAGAAGGGGAATAAGTCAAGTCCATTTAATACATATCTACTGAGGTTCTGGTTTATTTACATCCCTGTGCTTGTAAAGTATAGAAGTGAAACTCAAGACCCAGTCTCTCCATGAAGAAGTTTGACATTTTTAAAGTTGTGGTGATACGGGCATTCTCGAGGGCAGTCTTTGGGGCACGTGAGTCACATGGCCCCTGAGGCTTGCGCAAAGCTCCTGACGTACACATGCACTTAGCTTGCTGGTGAAGGGATGTGCAAGGAAGTTGGTAAACATGTGCCAGAGTAACTTCTCAATGTCATAGGGGTGGAAAAGGAGCTTTGACAACCAACAGCAAATGTTTAATTTAATCTTACATTATCTTACAATTAAATGAGAGAAGAGGAGCTGAGCAAGATTCTAGGTTTGAAGATCCAGGAGAGAGAAGAAGAGAGGCAAAAAGTTAGCTAAACATTAGATAAAGCAGAAATCGTTCAAGTATAGAAGGTAAAATTAGTGAGTCTTTTACGAAGTAAATATCCAATAAGCATTTGTTTTGATTGATTTGATTTCAAGAGTGTTTATGAGAAGAAATGGCCTCCCTCACTACCCACATGTCAGTACAAGTCTTTCACTCAAGCAGAAGGACAGACTAGCTGTTTGTTTTTAATCATCTTGAGAACAAGGCACATGCAAGAGATTGCTTTATTCTCTTATCTTCCTGGACCATCCCACACTTTGACCATCATAAATCATTCTCTCTCCCTTCCTCTGTTCTCTGCCCATGGGGCCTGTGACTTCCATTCTTAGACACATCTATGCCATATGGTTAAAAGAACAAAGTGAGGAGTCATTTCCTTTATCTGTTTTTATAAACAGCCCAGGAACATGAGACAGGATCTAGGGAAGTTTATACAGGAAAATGAATGACGTTTTGGGGTGGGAGGTGGGGGAGGGAGTAGGACTGAAGGAGATTAGAGGTATGTCCTTAAGGGAGAGCTTAAAGGGAGAGTCTTATTATTAAGGGCTAATAATTAGAATGTGTTTAAGATTTAAATTAGGCTGTTTTGATTTTCACTTATTTACAGAGAACCAATTAAAGGCATGTCCAAGAGCCTGTAAAAGACATGAATCTAAGAGTCAGAATCCTCCCACTGAAAATGCTTAGTGGGCATTGCTAGATGCTCTGCCAAAAAGGTATTCCATATCATGTTTCTGTTGTAGAGACTGGGGGCAGGGGGTTGCCACACAAGAGCAGATCTCTCTGCCTTCCCATGATGGACATTTGAAATGGCAGCTTTTGGAGTGGTTTTATTTACTAGAATATGCATTGGACAAGAGGCAATATCGTTGATCACTGGTTTCCAAATTATCTAAGCGGGGCTATAGAGATTTAATTGCTCAAATTGGCTGTAGAACAGATAGAAAAGTTGGCAGGTGGTCATAGTCTTCATAGCACCACAAACCTGAATGTCTGCCCCAAGGCGCGCACCACCACTCTGCACCATAGGGTGGATAGAGGAAAAGCAGTAGAGCAATTCCACGGACAAGATATTTCAGACAGAATCATCTGCCTGCATTACTTCCCTGATAGCTGTGATCTCAGGCTATTCTAACTTATCTAGAATAATGTGTTCTCTCTGCCTCTTCCTCTCCCTCTTTCTGTCATTCTCTCCCTACCTGCTCCAGAAGAGTTATGAAGGCTGCACAACTCTACAATATATATCTATATTTTCCCTCCATTTCTCCCCATGGCCTCCCTTGGCCTATTTTTGGGGTAGAAATGGATAAGATCTGTGTATATTTGGCATGTTTAAGCTTATGGTGAAATATATGACTATTTCTGAAATTGGACAGGGCTAGAAGATATGTAGATATATAACAAATACTTTGGAGAGGTCAGAAAAATATGACACTAAGAAGATTTATAAATTAGGCATCTACCAACATAGCAATATGGTTTTAGTTGATAACTATTGGAACAAGAGTGTTTTCTTGAACAGTTTTGGATTCTCTAGTAGCCTGGGAAGGGAAATAGTATTTTTTTTTTGTTGGGGACGTATTTTGCAATTACTTTAGAATCACTCTGTTCCTAATCAGGGAGAAATGGATTGACTTTATTTAAAAAAAAAATACCTCAAAAGACAAAAGCCCCACACACATCTACACCAATAAAAGAGAAATATGCAAATTGACTGTACCTCCACGACACCCACCAGCCAATCAGGAGTATGCAAATTAAGCCAACAAAAATGGAAGGTTAATTTGCATACACAGGCATGGAGCAGCCAGGTGGGGCAGGACACCTGCTATGAGGGGGAGGGCGGGGGGCGGAGGGAGCTACAGGAGCAGTGCTCCAGCCAGAGTGGAGAAGACTGAAGGCTCCAGCTGGAGTGAACACTGAAGGCTCTGGCCTAAGTGAAGACTCTGGCTGGCTGGAGCAAAGACTCTGGCGAGAGCAAAGACAGAAGGTGGCGGCCAGAGCGAAGGCCTGGGTCCCAGGTGCCAGAGGAAAACCGGTGCCGGCAGCCAGGGGAAGGAAGGACTATTGCACGAATCTTCGTGCAACAGGCCTCTAGTTAAAATATAATTATTCCAATGGAAACTCAAGTTCTTCCCTTCCCTGGTGGACAGCTGGAAGGCTTAGGACATTCTTCCCTTGATCCTCTGATATTTCTAGAGCATGTGGCAGGGAACTCAGTAATTTCAGAAGGTTAGAACTAAAGGGAACTTGAGAGACCCAGCTCAAGGGAGAGAGCAGAGGCTCTGAGGCCCAGGGAGCTTTGCCTGGTGGCCTACCTCCAGAGGTGTCATGCTGGGAATAGGCAGGGAACTAGATGGGAAGTGGACCAGGAGAGAGTTCAGTTCAGCCTTCACTGGGGCTGAGCTCTTACATGAGATAACTAGTCTCTCTGAGCCTCTGTTTCCTCTTGTGCAAAATTAGAGATTCTAGCAAGGCTCAGATGAGAATGAGAAAAGAGCCCTATAAATTTTAAAGTACTATGCACATGAAAGATATGCAGATGGGATCACATATGAAGTAATTGGATAAGAACTTCTAGTTCTCTTATGTTTTCCATGAGTGAAATATTCAGCCAGGATCTGCTGGATTCACGGCTAGAGTTATTCATCCTTTTGGGCTCATGTACTTCTATAAGTTGATCCAAGCAATGGACTCTCACTACAGAGAACTAGGCCTGTGCTCATGCACATGTGTACACACAGACACACATTCTGCATGCACATATTCCAGCATGGCATAGTGGAGTGAGCATGGACTCTAGAGAATGGTAGACCTGGGTTCAAATTCTAGCCTTGCTACTTGCCAGGCCCATGACTTTAGATAAGTTACTTAATGTCTTTGAGCTTCCGTTTAGTTTCTTCCACTGAAGAGTTAACACCCACTTAATACATCCTAGTATCTCGTTGGCTAATATTTGGGGTTCTCAGTAAATGGTAGGAGTGGTAGTTACTATCACCATTTTTATCATTACTATGATTCCACATAGTTCTGAGCTTTTAACTTGGTATATGCCTCACAAGATTCTGCTGTTGTGAAACTTTGAGTGATGTATGAATGACATTGACCCTAGGGATATTTTCAATATTGTCAAATTAGAGCAAAGAAAATTTTAGCAAGTATTTAAACCCACTAGTGAAAATGTTTCCATCTAATTTAGTGGCATTTAGTAGACATAACCACTAAAAATGTTTTTACTGGGAAGGGTAGATAAAATGTTTAACAGACTAACAAATGTAGCTGTAAATTTAATTTAACACTTTTAAGACAAAACTCTTGTCTGGGTAATGCCTATCATGTAGGCTTTCATGGAGATATAAATGTGTATTATATTTAGAATAAGACACTATGAAGTCAATTAGGCCAACATAAAGGATTATATTGATGGAGTATTTTACCTTCCTGGTTTTGTCAGTTTCCTTGACTTCAGTATCTTTTCATTTCCCCTATTTTAAATATTCCCTGGTTTATAGTAACCATTATTTTATTATAGACCATTCCTGTCTTGTTTTTTTTCTTTTAAATCGTTTCTTTTCCCAAGGTCTGCTGTTAGTCAGTGTAACATCTAACATAATTTGGATTCTCCTTTTGAATTTGGTTTTGAACAATCACATCCAGATGTTTGCCTTATAGCCTGATTCCCATTCCATGCGGTGTGGATGTTTCAGAATATTTTACTATCAAAGCTTCCTTCACATTCTTTTCAGTTCACAGTGACTTAGATTTTCCCATGCTCTATTTGGTTCTTGCATAGGGTCATAGCACTGAAGGGGACTTCAGAGATCATTTAGTCATCCCCTGTGTTAGAGCTGAGGAAATTGAACCCTTGAGAGACTTCATGACCAGTGCTAGTAATATAGCTAATATTTGGCAAATCTGGGAAGAAACCATGGACCTCATTCCCCCAGACCACTCTAAGTTTGAATACTAAAATATTTTTAAACTTAAAAAAAAACCATTTCTCTCATTTATCAATTATATTCTAAATTCAATCCAGAAAGATGTTTGGAAATCCCTAAGAATGACTGCAAATTAAAGATGTTATATTGAATGCCAGGGTTATGGGCTCAAACCCTAGTGTGGGGCACCGATAGATGAGTGCTTCTCATTATTGGTGTTTCTATCTCTTTCTCCCTCTCCCTTCCTTTCTGCAATCAATAAAAATATATTTAAAAAAAGATGTTACATTGTGACTTTTCTTGAAATATGTAACTTTTAAAGCAAACCATTACATTTGTACCTCTGAATTAGAAACAACTGTATTTCCTCAATTTCTATATTGTTTAAAACTTTTAAACAAGGTGGTCAATTTTGAAGCAATAAGTCTCCCCCATTTAAGTAGTTTCCGAATGTAATGTCTGAAAAAGAAGCAAAGGCATCACTAGATCGTATGTCACTTAGGGGTGTATGTAGAGCTTTAATGCTTTTCTCACGGAAAAAAAAGAGGCTTAAAATATAATTCAGGTGGAAAGGAATATCCAAGAACTAAACCATTTGTTAAACAAGACCAACAAAATATAATTTAGAAAATGTATACTCTAAATGCTAGTGCGTGAAAATGCCTCCAAGTAAATCACAATCCACTTTTGATTTAACTGGTATTGAAAAGAGGAATGCAAGGGCAAGTTTAACATTTTCTCTTTTTTTCATGGGATATCTGCCAACTACTAGCAATTGAGTAATTATTTTCCCCACAGGATACTCTGGTCTCATTGGAATGTAGCTTAAGATAATAATCAGATTCAATGAGTCCTGATACCAATGTAATATGGAGTTCGGTCATACAAAGCTTTATTTAGAGAAACGTGTTCCAGTTCTGTTTAGCCAAATGCACTATAGATAGTCATTGAAAAGGGGGGAGGTTTCCTTTCTCCATACTCAAACACTCCTATAAGACTTTCATCTATTGGCTTAGAAAACTCTGCTGTAATCATTCATCATAAACTTTTGAATGCCCACCATATAAGGGGCACTGTGCTCAACACTGAGGGCAGAAGTTGATTCTGTTTATATCAATGTTATCCCCAAGAGTGTTTAGTGGAATACTAATTTCTTGAGAAAAAATAAAATAAATGTAGAAACCTATAGAAAAACCAGTAATGATAGTTAACATTTAGACATATCATGTGCAAACACTGTTACACGTTATCTATTCCATATCCATTTTGTTTAGTCTTCATGAAAGCCCTAAAATTAGGTACTAACATATTCCCCGCAAGGGTCATTGAGGATTAGAAAGTTTAAGGTGTTCTTGGGCCTGTAGCTAATATATGGGGAATCTGAACTTCAAACACAGTCTGATTGTAGAGCTGATATTTTCACCTCTGTAATACAACAGTCTGTCTAGGGGGCCTCAATAATTACTTTCCCATAATGGGCCAGTTTAGTTGATGCTTTTAGTGTGAAAGTTGAATTGTTTAAACCCATTCTTGAAATCACCTTGAAGCGAATTTTACTGTGCCCAAGATTTAGTGTTTTTTAGGTGTATTTTATTACATCTGAGCCTGCTGTAGCAGCCAGGATTGTGACAACCAATTTGCAATTCAAGTTTTGCGATTCTTCTGCGAAAAGGTTTGAATTCTAAGGGATTCACCAAAAGATCCAGGAAACTGAAGGCAGAAGTGTGGTTCATAGAATAGCACTTCAAGCTCCTCATCCCATGATTGACAGGATCATTTCTAACATAAGGTGATGATGAAATTTCTAGGGAGTTATGCACATCGAACTTGTTCCAAGTGTCTGTGCCATGAATATGCACCAGACTCTCGAATGACAGAGCACTGGAGCTGGGAAGCATGAATTTCTGACTTGGTCAACCGAAACTATGTACTTTTTCAACATCAAAAAGTTTCAGCTTATTGAACACATGTAATGAGGCAAAACTTAAGGAATTTGGTAAGATTGAAGTTCTGCAGTATCAAATATATGATTCAAACCTCATACATTAGTCTGCAGTATGGCTTGTTCTGGGCCATAGACAGATTTTCAAACAAATGGAGGTTTGAGAAATTTGGAAAAAGAAATGTACTAGTCTATTATCAGTCCCTTGCCTCTACATTAAAGTATCGGTACTGGTATGAAATTGGGCTGCATACAGAAAGAGACAGGTCACAGCTATAAAAAAAATGATGGTCTGCATTTTACAGATGATCTTGTCTTACTGTTTCTATTATCTAATAAATAGCATGAATATGGAAAGGAACTTTTGGGATAACATAGTAATCCTCAATCTTGGAGATTCATTTGTATCTTCACATAAAGATGCTGAAAAGTCTTACAGTCTTTTAAAACATAATGTTTCTCAAGCTTATTTGACCACATAATATTTTCAGTAATCACTATTAACATGAAACTAATAATGTTTTTTGGAAAAAGGCAAGGTCTACACGGGAATGAGCATTTGTTACAAAATGTCTCCTTTTCCCATATTCCATTGATTTTTGATTTCTAATTTTTTGTTTTGCAAAATTTCAACCATACAGAGGAAGAAAAATATAATAAATTCCATAAACCTATCACTTTGATATAACCACTATTTCAACATATTGCCTCACATGTGTTTTTTTTATGTGATTTAAAGGAAATCTAAGATATCATAAACTTTAAGTTTTATCCTTAAATACTTCAGTGTATTATTATAAAAAATAAGATTTTTCTTTACATGTCTCCCATGCCATGATATCTTCCAACAAAATTAATACCACCTCTTTAAAGGTGTCTAACACACAGTTGATATTCAAATATCCTAAACTGTTCCCCATGTGTCTTCTTTTTTAAATGTACAATTCAATGCCTTCTAGTATATCCATAGAGTTGTGTATCCATCACCACAAACAATTTTAGAACATTTTCATTAGCCTCACAAGAGACCCTATTTCTCTTACCCATCACCCCCAAATCCCCACATCTTCCCCTGCCTTAGGCAACCAATAACCTACCTTTTGTTTCTGAAGGTTTGCCTATTCTGGACATTTTATACAAACAGAATCATGCAATATG